>NC_046318.1:79578346-79893680 GCF_009819535.1 Lacerta agilis | reverse complement strand
AGGGCCAAGGGAAAGAAAATCCATTTTTAAAGGGTAGGCTTGATCTAATTAGCCTTTTATCTGAATCATCTCTGCAACTTAAACAACAACAAAAAAGGAGGAAATCTATAGCCCACTCTGAGGAGTGCAAGCAATGCAGACTCACCCATCGACTTTGACAGCGCATATTGTTCTTGCTTTAATATTGCATTATCCTGGCTTTTCGCTGAGCAGAGTATGTTTTCTGGCGATTACACCTTGGGCAGGGAAAGGCTTTCTAGCTCTGAAATGGCCTTAGTAATAATACATGCCTCTGCTTAATCCATGAGCCACAATCACATCTATCTACCGCATGGAGCAGAGTGCTGAGAGGGATGATGTATCCTGCAGCAATAAGCAGGCCCTGTAGTAAATTAAGTTACAGCCCCATTACATCGACAGCGGCGTTCTGCGTGTACGCAGCCCGCACTTTGTCTCTGCCTTTTGCGTTTTTGCAGCCCACGCGGTCATAAATAGCTGAAACACAATGTGCGTTCTTTTTGCAGTCACTTCATTCACCCTCCAGGAGAGGGAGCAAAGGAGCAAAGTGTTTTCGAAGCACCTTGTCCCGCAAGCAGAAGCTGAACAGGAGTTGGCTGCAGGGGAACGTTTACTGGAACTGGGCCTAAATCATGCCAGCGAGGGGTGGGACAACCAGAGAAGAATGGCAGATTAAGTTGATGGATTATGCCAAAATGGCAAAAATGACCGGAAGAATCAGAAATCAAGAAGACCAAAATTTTAATAGGGAATGGGGGGGATTTATAATTTATCTTAAAAACCATTGTAAACAGTTCATAGAATCATGGAATCATAGAGTTGGAAGAGACCTCAAGGGCCATCCAGTCCAACCCCCTGCCAAGCAAGAAACACCATCAAAGCATTCCTGACAGATGGCTGTCAAGCCTCCGCTTAAAGACCTCCAAAGAAGGAGACTCCACCACACTCCTTGGCAGCAAATTCCACTGTCCAACAGCTCTCACTGTCAGGAAGTTCTTCCTAATGTTTAGGTGGAATCTTCTTTCTTGTAGTTTGAATCCATTGCCCCGTGTCCGCTTCTCTGGAGCAGCAGAAAACAACCTTTCACCCTCCTCTATATGACATTCTTTTATATATAGGATTGGAATAACACTTCTAGTTTAATGGATATAATGGAGGGGTAAAATGTTTGGATTATTATAAGAGATGCAGGAGGAAATGACTAACAATAGCACCCACAAAGGGGAGGAGGGAAGTTCAGGAGATTCTTTGGAATCGTATTTTTATGTAGTATATTGGATAAGTGTTTGAAAAACTTTAATTTGAAAAAACAAATTTTTTTTTTAAATTAAAAAAATAATAATCATGCCGGCAAAACCATCTTTGATTTGCATCATTCAACAACTTCTAAGAAGGAGGTTTCACCTACACTTTTTCAAATGCCAACTCACATGAAACTTCCAGACCCTCCAAATGTCCCTGTTTTCCAGGAACAGTCCTGAATCTACAGAAGCCGTCCTGGTTTCCGATTTGATCTTGGAATGTCTTACTTTTCCTTAGGATGCCCCTGTTTTCATCAGAGAAATGTTGTGGGGTATGGAATAGGACATTCCTATTTTCATTGGAGAAATGTTGGAGGGGACACCTCTATTTTCATCAGAGAAATGTTGGAGACTACAGAAGAAGAAGAAGAAGAAGAAGAAGAAGAAGAAGAAGAAGAAGAAGATATCCCGCTTTATCCTACCCGAAGGAGTCTCAAAGCGGCTAACATTCTCCTTTCCCTTCCTCCCCCACAACAAACACTCTGTGAGGTGAGTGGGGCTGAGAGACTTCAGAGAAGTGTGACTAGCCCAAGGTCACCCTGCAGCTGCATGTGGAGGAGCGGAGACGCGAACCCGGTTCCCCAGATTACGAGACTACCGCTCTTAACCACTACACCTCAAGCCAGACTTTTACTATGCAAGCAAACAACAACCACAATAACATATTCATGCAAATCAATCCTCCCTAATGGCCTGAAAAGGTTCCTTCAATTAATTTAACTATTGGGGCTGAAAGATCATATGGAAAAACTCGGCTGCAATCCAGTAGGAAGTGGTTAAGCCTAATTTGACTGCCAAACAGCATTTCAAAAGGAGTCAGCACATCAGTCATTGACACACATCAGTTACCCATGTGAAATACTTAATTGCTAACATTTTTGGCACTTCTCACCCAGGAGGTTTGGGAAAGTATGGAATTTGGGAAGTTACAGAAACTCATAATAACAACAACATCATTATCATTAGTAATACATAACATTCCCAACTCATATACCAAGTACACAGCCCTGCTCAACAAACTTAAAATGTAAGGCGGGGTGGAGAACTTTTGAAGCCTGAGGACCACAATACCTTCCGATCAATCTTCTGGGGGCCGCATTCCAATGGCGAGTAAGGCTAGAAGCGAAAGTGGGTGGGACAATATGTGTGACTCTTAGTTTGGGACAGTAAGATACACTCCAGCCGCGCAAAAGCCAGGGGGTTCTGCATGATCCCGGTTGGGTTGTGAGCCCACCAGTGTCCCATATGAAGCTACCCAGATCCTGTGATCATTGTCAAAGGCCTGTCTTCATGTGCCCCCTCCATGAGAGGATCAGGGGGTGGCAACACAAGAATGGGCCTTTTCTGCAGTGGCTCCCCATTTGTGGAGGCTCACCTGGTGCCTTCATTACATATCTTTAGGCACAAGACAAAAGCATTCCTGTTCTCTCAGCCCTTTGGAGATATATATATATACACTATATATATATCCTCTTGAACTCTGTTTGCTATTACAGTATATATTTTTGAGTTTTTATACTGTAAACCACCCTGTAATCTTCTGATGAAGGACAGTGAAGAAGAAGAAGAAGAAGAAGAAGAAGAAGAAGAAGAAGAATTTGTATGATTGCTCATGACCCAGCAAACATTTGCACCCGGTCTGTGTTGCCCAAATGGCAACTGTCTATATGACATGCTAGTAATCTGACACTCTGTCCCATTTCCACTCATTGAGCAGTAACCATCAGCAGGGAATTTTGTTGTTGTTGCGTTGAGACTTTTTGTCACTAACAGATCTCCTGGCGGTGACTGGATGCAGCATGACAAGAGAAGCCAAATATTCCACCACAATTGCAAAATAAGAGCTTGCTCCTGTTAAATGCAAATTTCATCTTCTTGTTTACCCTTTGTCTTTGTCAGAAGTACAATTAAAACTGCCTCCTCTTCTCCCTGTTCTTTCTCACCTTCTCTCACCTATTAATCACTGATTGGAGTCAGTCATCTAATAGAGGGTAATAAAACCCTCTTTCTAAAAGATTAAGGATGACTCACCGAATCTAAGAACTTTAGGGACTCTCAACCATCGTGAAGTCAGCCCAATTCACCAAAGCCATCACTAAACCCAAAGTTATGTTAGAAAGCATTTTGACACTTTTGAGCACCTGCTAAGTGGGCAGCTATCTGACTGTCCCTTAGAAATGCCAGCCAATTTTCCACCATGATTTCCACAGATAATATAGAGGGGAGGGCCATAAGTGAGTGGCAGCGCATGTGTGTTGCATGTGGAAGGTCCCATTTTCAGTCCTTGGCATCAAGAATTTAAAAGGCTGGCAACTTCAACCCCACCATGTGGGGTTGTGCAGACAACCACAGTGCCTAGAGACAGAGAGTCAGGTTGTGCATCAATAGCAGTGACCAGAGGAAAAATGAATTAATTTTTTTTTTAAAAAAATCCTTCCAGTATCACCTTAGAGACCAACTATGTTTGTTCCTGGTATGAGCTTTTGTGTGCATGCACACTTCTTCAGATACAACACAGAACAAATGAACACAGAAAGAAGAAACACCATGGTGCACTGGTGATACGGTAGATAGTGTGCCTGTGAAAATAAATCAACTGAATCTCTACAGCATCTAATGTTCAATTGCCCTATGTACAGTTCGATCCGTGCCAGTATATTAAATCCGATAATTCAGTCCATTGCTGATAAGCCAGTTGACCTACGTCTTGCTTGGGTTCTACAAGATGTGGACCCTTACATAACTCTACAGGTTGCTAGATTCCTAACAGCCTTCATTTCGTATAAGAGACAAAATGGGATGTTAGCCGATTATTGATAATTATAAATAT
Organism: Lacerta agilis; assembly: GCF_009819535.1. Classification (NCBI taxonomy): domain Eukaryota; kingdom Metazoa; phylum Chordata; class Lepidosauria; order Squamata; family Lacertidae; genus Lacerta; species Lacerta agilis. Next base: position 79,889,531 of record NC_046318.1, on the reverse strand, counting down.
GTTTTCCAAAATGAAATTAGACACTGATTTTAGTCTGATGCCTAAATTTTAACTTTAAAATTTCTCTGAGATATGTTTTTACGGAAATGTTAATATTGGTCCTTGTGAGTTGTGTTATCTTATTTGCGGCTTGTACGGTGCCGTTGTTTTCTTTGATTCTCGTTTGTTTGTTATGTTTTGTATTGTACTGTATGACGGGCGCAAATGCCGAATAAGCATCTATCATGGTGCATTGGTGCAACAGCAACTGAACAACTGTTTGTCCTCATCTGCCCCAGCTGCAACAAAGCCTATCTTTCATATCGGCCTCTACAGCCACAGCAGGCACTGTAACCTTCCAACAATTTGACTTCACCCCAAAGGTGCACTTCTCCATTGTCAGACGAGACAGACGGGTGACAACCAGAAAATCTGTTCCCGGATGTAACTTCCTCCTCCCAAATCTGCCTGACCCTGCTCTGACCCTGCTCTTCCATGCCAATTCAGGCAAAGCTCCTACCCAGACAGTTGCAGACAATGCTGATCACTAGGGTGCTGTCAGGGCAAACTGTATTTTATTGGCTGGCTTTAAATGTGTTCAGGTTGTCAGAGACGTGGCTGAAACGAACACCTCAGAAGAGGCTGACTCTGGAGATGAAGGAATGCCAGTACAGAGGGAGCCAGAGTCTGACTCTGGAGACAAGGGAATGCAGTCACAGACAGAGCAGGAGTGTGTTAGTTTGGCCCCCCTTCATCAAAAGTTCCCAACTCAGATAGAGCAGCAGACTCAGAAAGTTCGCAGGCGGGGGGGGGGGAGATAGACAGCATTGAGGGGGTTGCTATGCAACCAGGAGGGAGGCAGCACTTAGAGGGTTCTTCATTTGAGAGCAGGGGGGGAGTCCGCCCACCTTGTCCCCGAACCAGAAGAGCTGAAAGGGTTAAAATGCAACAGGAGTACAAGAGAGGAAGAACTGGACTTTGGCGTCTTTCATGCTGCAAAAGGGGCGGAGACTCAGAGTGGCCAACTCGTAGCTAAGAGCGGCAGGCTCGGAACCGCTCTCTGGGTGTTAATTGTAAATAAATGCACCATAAAACTGCCAGAGACCCATTAATTCTTATCAGAGCTTTCTTGCCTGCCTGAGATCATCACACTGGTGTGTTTTAGTTACTGTTTTTAACTTCTGTATTTTGTAATGATGTTTTTAAATGCTATCAGCTGCCTTGAATCCAAACTTGAATTATATCCAAATATAATAAACAAACCAACCAACCAACCAACCAACCAACCGGTGGGGGAGGCAATGTCATGGGTGGACTGTCTTGATTCGCTTTGAGTTTCCCATCACGAGTCCAGCACCTGAACGTAGCCCTCCAAACCTCTCTGTCTCCCCAGGCCATGTCCTCTTCCCCAGGCCACATTTTTCACTGTCCCTGCTCTGTGTGCTCCTTGACTGCTGTTGCCTGAATGAAATGTATTCTAGACTGGAGATAATGTCTCTTGCTTGCCTTGATGGAGGAATCTCTGGCTGCTGCGTCTGACTTCTGCATGGCTGGAATGTGGTCTACCGTACAAGTTCCAAAAGCCACATTTGTGGCTCTGCCTACATTTGTCCCTAGCCCCACCCATGTGCCCCCCCAAGGTCCCCCATAAAGGGATTTGGCCCTGGGACTGAAAATGGTCCCCCACACACACCTCTCCCGTGGTGGCACCCAACCACACACAACCTTAACTGCTTCAGGAGCCTTGGCTAAAAAGCAGCAGGCCATAAATCTGATAAACAAATAGCTCAATATATTGAAATGAATAAGGATATCATTCTGTACTTCAGCATGCATGGCTCAGGTTTATTGTGCCAGGAGGAGATCCCTGGAGCCGTGACAAAATCAACATGTAAGGGATACAGTGCCCTGAATGTGTAAATGGATCCTCAAAGAGAGAGAAGGAGAGGCAGAATATTATTTTAAACAGTATGGACTTCCTAGGGAGGTGAACAGAACTAATTATGTTCAATTAAAAAAACCATACTGTTCTACATCCAAATATGGGAGTGAGCATACAGTACGTGTTCTTCTTAATCCTGGTCTCTTTACTCTCGGCAAACAGTACGATTATTATTTTGAGTTCTATGCAGGCTAAGAGTAGTACATCCTAATAATGAGGTCGGGGGGACAAGACGTTCAATACAGCGGTACCTCTAGTTACAAACTTAATTTGTTCCGGAGGTCCGTTCGTAACCTGAAAGTGTTCTTAACTAGAGGCGTGCTTTCGCTAATGGGGCCTCTTGCTGCTGCTGCTGCATCACCGGCACATGATTTCTGTTCTCATCCTGGGGCAAAGTTCTCAACATGAGGTAACTCTTCCAGGTTAGCGGAGTTTGTAACCTGAAGCGTTTGTAACTCGAGGTACCACTGTAATACAGAGCCTGCTGTAGCAGAAACGAAATGCTGAAATGCCAAGGGTGGGGTCCTATTGCACATATCTTCCACCTTTGTTTAACTCCTATCACTCATATGCTTTGCTTTGCTTTGTTTGTTTATTGCTTGCTTCAGAGTTCTCAAGCTGACATTTTGTAAAGGCTAAGGAGGTTCCATACCCTCCAACATTTCTTGATAAAAAAGAGGGGCATCCTATTCAGTGTGGTGTAGTGGTTAAGAGCGGTAGACTTGTAATCTGGGGAACCGGGTTCGCGTCTCTGCTCCTCCACATGCAGCTGCTGGGTGACCTTGGGCTAGTCACACTTCTCTGAAGTCTCTCAGCCCCACTCACCTCACAGAGTGTTTGTTGTGGGGGAGGAAGGGAAAGGAGAATGTTAGCCGCTTTGAGACTCCTTCGGGTAGTGATAAAGCGGGATATCAAATCCAAACTCCTCCTCCTCCTCCTCCTCCTCCTCCTCTTCTTCTTCTTCTTCTTCTTCTTCTGGACCACTGTTAGTCTACCCATGTTAGGGTCATTTTCAGTTGGCACCTAAAGAAATTAGGGTCAGTTCAGATGGTCTTCTCCCTGTTCCTCCGCTCCCACATCTACCATGTTGAGTGAGCTACCCACGGGAAAAGCATAATGTGTATGTGAGCCAGGAACAAGTTCTGGCAAAACTTGAAGCTGCTGTGTCTGAAATGAAGGAGTTTCTAGTTCAAACACTGGGTTGCTCACATAAAGAGATGTCTCCTATGAGAGGGGGAATGAGGACACCCCTCCCCCAATTTGTTAAGGTATTTGTTTTTCTTATTAAAAACCTCAGTCAACTAGATTAATAATAATAATAATAATAATAATAATAATAATAATAATAATAATAATAATTTATACCCCGCCCATCTGGCTGGGTTTCCCCAGCCACTCTGGGCGGCTTCCAACAGAATGTTAAAATACAATAATCTATTAAACATTAAAAGCTTCCGTAAACAGGGCTGCTTTCAGATGTCTCCTAAAAGTCTGGTAGTTGGTTTCCTCTTGGACATCTGGTGGGAGGGTGTTCCACAGGGCGGGTGCCACTACCGAGAAGGCCCTCTGCCTGGTCCCCTGTAACTTGGCTTCTCATAGTGAGGGAACCGCCAGAAGGCCCTCGGCACTGGATCTCAGAATAGAGGGGTGCTCATCAAATTTGGGGTTGACACAAAACTGGGCAGGTAGTTAATGTTGCGGAAGGCAGAATTCAAGAAGATCTTAATAGACTGGAGAACTGGGCCCAGATGAACAAAATGAATTTCAATTGGGACAAATGTAAGATTCTACACTTAGACAGGAAGAACCAGATGCACATATATAGGATGGGGGACATCTAGCTTGCCAGTAGTACATGTAAAAAGGATCTAGGGTTCTTAATAAACCACAAGTTTAACATGAGTCAACAGTGTGATGCAGCAGCAGATAAAAAGCCAATGCAATTCTAGGCTGCATCAACAGAAGTTTAGTGTCCAGATTAAGAAACGTTATAGTACCAAAATGATTTTTTATTTATTTATTTATAAAAACCTTAGAAAGAAGAGTCAGAAACTTCTACCATCATTTCAAGTGTCATGCAGATGTAAAGGCAAAAAGTAAATTAAAAAGTAAACAACTGTTGAGAAAAGTACTTGAAAAACACCATTGGTTGGAACAAATAATTCTAACTGAATGTCATTTACCAACACTGAAGGAGTAGAGGGAAGTGCATTATTTTTTTTTAATAAGTTCATCTCAAACAAAATTCCCCTAAAAATAAAAGCTTGAAACAAAGCCTTATCAGAGGCTGGGATTTCACCATCTTCTTCTCTTCAGTCTTCCTGAATGACTTCCATGCTTTCTCCTCTTGTGTGCCTACCCATCCCAACTGTATTACCTGAAAATACTTTAGCTCCAGATTTTTCTCCCTTGATGGACTGTTGGTGAGTTATGGGGTGAATATGGATGGTATAAAGTATCAGGAAACAAAAGTTATTCGTGCACCACACACACACACACACACACACACACACAGCTTTCTTGCTGTGATATTTGTCATCTCTCACAAGCTATGCAAGGCCACAGATGACAGCGGAGGTGTCCAAAAAAGAACAGAAAAAAAGAACTGCGAGTTGGTACTGACAGCTCCGGAGCTACTGTAGCCTGTTCCTCTCTTGAGTTGATGCACCATTGATGTTCAAGTGATGTTTTGAGGGGAGTTATTCTGTTGCAAGCACTGCTGTCTGGAATAAGCAATCTCTGGGATGCCTGGATTATATCCAGTCCGTTCACTGGTGAGAGTAATCTACAGTAAATATAAAGAAAAGAGTGGGGTTATCTCTGTAGCTGACTGCTTCCTGAAATGGTTTTGGGTGTCTCTTCTGGTGTAGAAATGTTGAAGCCCAGGTTCTAAGGATGGGTGATAAATTAATTTGGTTGGCTTTATACCACTCAATTTGCCCTACCTGAACCAAAGCCCAACTTTCCTTTGAAAGTCATACTTCTCTGAATTTTGCGACGCAGTTCTCCAACCAAAGCATGCATCCAATGAACATGCATATCAGGGGAAAACAATGTAGAAAAGAAGCATTACGAATTGCTTGTAAAAAGGCATATACAAGGCAAAGTTGCATTTACAATTTTATGAGGAATGGGCATGAAAATGCACACAACTTTTCATGAATACTTTAAAATAAAATCACAAATATGTGCAGAAATGGGGCTAGCTGAATATTGGGGAAAGGAGGAACTGGAAATTACAGATTTGCCCATCCCTGCTCAATATACTCAAACATATATTGCCTCAGTACACCTATATTTATGTAGCATGACTACTGGTCACTGATAGATTTCCTCTCCATAACTTTCTTGAATGTAATTTTATAGCCATTCCCACAATTTGTGGCAGAAGAAGAAGAAGAAGAGTTTGGATTTGATACCCCGCTTTTCACTACCCGAAGGAGTCTCCAAGCGGCTAACATTCTCCTTTCCCTTCCTCCCCCACAACAAACACTCTGTGAGGTGAGTGGGGCTGAGAGACTTCAGAGAAGTGTGACTAGCCCAAGGTCGTCCAGCAGCTGCATGTGGAGGAGTGGAGACGCGAACCCGGTTCCCCAGATAACGAGTCTACCACTCTTAACCACTACACCACACTGGCTCTACACCACACTGGCAGTGAATTTCATAAGACAATGATTTTGCATTGTGCGAGAAAGTATTTTCTTTTGTCTCTGTCTTGAGCCTTCTGATGTTAAACTTCACTGGGTAATACTACATTATGGGAGATGGACCAAAAAAAAAACCCCCACCCCACTCTCTACATCATTCATAATTTCCTAACCCTCTATCATGTCCTTCCCTCTCATTCATTGTTCTGACAACTTGAAAGCACTAGTTGGAGGCTGTGGTTTCTTCCTAACCCATCAGATTTGCTCCATGTAACTACAGGTCCCCGCACTAATTCCCCGATCAAGAACAATTTGTCTTCCCTTTTTCTTTTAAATTTGCCAAGTGTTAACACTCCCTTAAAATAAAATAAAAAAGGAACTATTTAGGCACGGAGGGAATGGAAAGTACCTTATCCTTTACTTAATGCAGCATCTCCTGGGGAAACTTTGCTAATAGGATTTAACAGTCTGTTGCACAAAGGAGCCAATGGCATTTGCAAAAAAAATAGAAAAGCCCTCTTGCTTCCTTTCCTATCTCTCCATTGTACAAAGCTGACAGACCTTGGTTGACTCTGTAAACAGGCGGACAGGAGGCTGCGAATGAGTTCTCAATTATCATGCGCTGAAATGGCTGACACTCCTCCCACCGCCTGCCAGTTAAGGAATTGGACATGGATCAGCAAGGATTCAGCATGGGGAAATGTTGTATACTGCACAAGAGCTTTGCTTAGTCCAGGCATAGGCAAACTCAGCCCTCCAGATGTTCTGGGTCTACAACTCCCATCATCCCTAGCTAACAGGACCAGTGGTCAGGGATGATGGGCGTTGTGGTCCCAAAACATCTGGAAGGGCCGAGTTTGCCTATGCCTGGCTTAGTTTGTAGCGGTATGAATTGGGGAAGGTGACAGACTGCACAGCCCTGGCCCTAACTATTAGAGTGAAGTGGGCACTGCCCCAGCAACCTCAGTCTGCCCTCAGCTAGTCCTCAAGTGACTTGGCCGCCTTCTTTCTTACAGCCTGCCCAGAGCTGACCACTCCTTCTCTGTCTCCAGGTTGCCCTTGGGGATATCAAAATGTTGCAAAATGTTTGGTTCAGGTTTGGAGGGGATCCTCCAACTTTGGAGTTCATAAAGGTACCCTTGACCTTTAGGTCCAGTAGCGTACGACTCTGGGGTTGTGGCGCTCATCTTGCTCTATAGGACGAGGGAGCTGACGTTTGTCCGCAGACAGCTTCCGGGTCATGTGGCCAGCATGACTAAGCCGCTTCTGGTGAACCAGAGCAGCGCACGGAAACGCCGTTTACCTTCCCGCCGGAGCGGTACCTATTTATCTACTTGCACTTTGATGTGCTTTCGAACTGCCAGGTGGGAAGGAGCAGGGAGCAAACAACGGAAGCTCACCCCGTCGCGGGGATTTGAATCGCCGACCTTCTGATCGAATGTTAAATACAAAGCCCTTGTTTGATGTAGCAGCTACTCAGTTTGTGGGGCACTGCAAAACGCAGGGTTTTCACTGCAAATCAACTGCAAAACTTTGGCGCAGATGCCAAATTTTGGGCTTCGTATTTAACTATCCTGAAACCAACAGGTAGGAGGATGGGGACAAAACTAGAATTAGTTGGTTCTGCCTGTTGTTGGCTGCAGCTCCAGCTTCTGTTGGTTTCCCTGCCTTCTGCCTTACCAGTTCCAATGGGCACCAGACACCACTGCATGCACCTGAGTTGGGAAGGACACTATTGAGTCTCTTGGGATGGACACTGGCAGTGACAGGCCAAGAAGATGAGGCTGGGGTGGTTCAGGAAAGAAGGTCTGTGAATAAATTGAAAGGCGGGGGGGGGGGAGATGGGAAGACACATCTGCATGTCCCAGACAGCAAAGCACTAGACTGAGGAGACCAAAGAGACTAGTAACAGATTGCAATTTACAAAGTAGGAAAGCAAGCAAAAGAAAGTGAGGCTTATGAACACAGGAAGCTCCCAAATGCTTAACAAGACCATTGATCCATCTAGTGCTGCCTACACTGACTGGCTGAGACTCTCCAGGATTTCAGACAGGTCCTGTCCCCCCTCAACACTATCTGGAGATGCTGTGAATTGGACGTGGAACCGTCCGCATACCAAGCACGTACTCTACCATTGAGCTGTGACCTTTCTCCATAGGCATCTGGTTGGCCGCTCTGATCAGACGGGCCTTTGGTCTGATCCTGCAGGGCTCTTCTGATCTTCTTATGTAGGAAGGAGGCATCAGTAAATCAGAGCACGGCAAGCAGACAGCGGAAATCAAAAGGAGGTGAATATAACGAAAGAAAAAAGATGCTGAAGCCGAAAAAGGAGATAGATTCAGGGAAGCCTAGATGGGAAATTAGAACACAGCTCAGTGACTGTCTCAGTACAGGGAGGGAAGTGGTTCATATTGATGATGATGAGACTTCCGGCGGCGACGCCATTGCGGGTGGTCGTGGGCTGCTTCGGCTGCGAAGCGCCCAGTCCATCCCGGGGGTTGGAGCCCCGCTACCGCAAAGCGGGGCTCCGGTGGGGTGCGGGAAGAGCGTCCCACACCCTGGGCTCCCCAGCTGTGCCCGTTGTGGCTCCGAACCCTTCCCTCACTCCCCCTGTAAAGGGGGAGTGGGGGTGAAGGGACGACGGAGCCGGGCTATAGGGGACATGCCCCAACCGGGATGTAAATGCGGCGACAAATCCTGTGATGAGCGTCTAAGTTCTACCTGTCTTTAATGATCTGAAAGAACCCGGTGGTTGTGAGTACTTGATTGACTTTTATATCTTTGGAACGATCCGGGGGGAAGAGGAAAGGGAGCCTGCCTTCCTCCCTTCGGGAGAGAAAGAAAATAACCAGTTTAAGTGACTGCTGCTACAATAATGGATACAAAGTGTTTGGAATTTGGAAACTGAGACTGCTGAGATTTCCCTCTGGGGATTAAGTGGGCAGAAAATATCTCCATTTAAAGTTTTGGTCTTTACGCTCTGGCTTCAGAAAAAATGGCGATGGAAAATCTGGACTGATGTGGGAAACAATTGAAACAAAGGAAGGAAGAGACAGGAACTGTAATTTGACACTCACCCTCTCCCCCAAAATGCTGGACTTTGTGTTTGAACTTGTTTTGAATTCTGGACTAACGGATGAAGAAATGCTTACTGTCTTGAGGCTGGAACTGCTTAATCGGAAATTGCAAGTCTTGAGTGGGATTATAAATAAAAAAAATCTATTTTCCACAGAGGAGACTTTTCAAAAGTTTTACACAATGGAAGAAAACCTTGGCAAAGAGTTAGAAGGGATGCTTGAAGGATGGTCTGAAATGGCTGGGCGACTCCGGGAAAAGGAACCGTTCTTTGGGGGTGGCAGTCCCGGAACGGCAAAATTTGCAATATCCAGACCCCGAGGTGAGAGCTCGGGGGCAAGGGACATAGAATTAAGATATTTACAAGAAGAAGAAGTATGGTACAAAGAAGCGGAGGAGCCCAGAAAAGATGTGATGTGTATCCTGAAGCTCGATGCAAGGTTTGTTGTGAATGCCGCCTGGATCTGTGGACATTTGGGAAAAGAAGACAACTTGAAGATTGGTTCCGGCGAAAGACAGAGAAAGACAATGGACAGAGGGGGTGTGGGGTGAAGTATTAAATGCAAAATTTAAATGGTCTGTTATGGTACCTGAAATCGGAGTGTGAAGGTTGTTAGTTATAAGTTTATCTTGAATAAGTAAGGGGATATTGGATTTTAAGTTAAAAAGCAGCATGATAAAGGACAGAAGAAATAAGTTTAGATTTTATAAGAATATTTTGATAAGATTTATGATACAATAGGATGATTAAGATAATTGTGCTATTTTTAATTGAAGTTAAATTCCTTTTTTTAGAGAAAAGCTGTTAAGAAAGTAAAATATGGATTTAAAACCAAAGGTGAAAAGGCAGGGGAAGTCAAATGTCAAGATTTGGAAATAGAATTTTTTTTTGTTTTGTTAGGTATATAAATAAGAAGAAGAATCCTGGCAATATATGTATTTGTATTTGTTTTGTATTTGTAGGTGTGGGTCTGGGTGTGTGTTGTACTATGAAAATGCTAATAAATTCTTCATAAAAAAACAACATATTGATGATGATGAAAGGAAGAGAGTAGGTGCAGAAAGAATCTTCCATTGTAGCATTTTTCTACCTACCTACCTACCTACCTACCTACCTACCTACCTACCTACCTACCTACCATCTATATCTATCTATCTATCTATCTATCTATCTATCTATCTATCTATCTAATCATCTATCTGCTTCATCTCACACTTCCTCTCTATCTGCCCATGTTGAGCCACATCCACCAACAGGAGGCCTGGAAGTCTGCTTTGATGTGATTGTTTTATGCAATGAAATCAAGCAATATAGCCTCCAGTCCTGAAACTGGAAGCTTCGGCAGAATCCCAAGAAACTCAGCATTCAATGAGCAACGAGCAAGTGTCTAAGCCCTCTTGGGGAATGCAGGCACATTTGCATTTTAAATGATCCGTCTCTTCCAAAAATTAGGAGGAAAAGGAGAGATAAGCAGAGCTTCCAGAGCCCAAGGGAGATGAGGTAATGCAAAATTTCTCCAGGTTGAGAGAAGGGAAGAAGTTTTTTAATCTCTTCAGAAGTCTTACTTATTGTAGCATCATGGTCAAGTTCTCCAAAGAACTCAGTGGAAGCAAAGCTCAGAAGAAATGCTCTCTTCCCCCCAAACAATGGGAGCAGTAGTGCTTTGGATGACCACAGCAATATCCTCTGATTTTTCTGGCCTTTCATGTGGGCAGTTCACAGAGCATATATCTATTACATTCCCATATCTGGTGGTTTTCATATGCCAGACAGGTCAAAAGACCATTATCCAACAATACATTCCTCAAAACAGACACATTCTGAACATGCAATTTCACTGGTTGAAGGATATGACTAGCATGGTTGCCTAGCATTCATAATATAGTAGTTTTGTTGAGTTGAGATTCCTGCATCCCTTTGGGGGGGGTTGGACTAGATGACCCTTAGGGTCCCTTCCAACTCTGCAATTCTATGATTTTATGAGCAATGACAAAAACAAAAACAAAAAAAAAATCATTGGAAGTATCTTCTTTCTAGCATTGATGCTTGAAAGAAAAGAGCTCCAGCACATGATATAGAAGTAGTGTTTGCAGAAAACCAAAAAGGCTCATAGCAACTTAGTTTCTCAGCCTGTTGCTAATGGTGTCCTGGCTCCCAACATATTCCTGAAATGCTATTATGAATTGCCATTCTAAGTATGCTATTTTTTTTTTGCAGATGAAACTTGTCACCTGGACCACGTAGGTTGAATTAGATGGAGTGAAACTCTTCCATTCCACTCTGCCCTGGCAAATCCAATTCAGAAATAATTTGAATACAGCCAGTATATTTATGGATATCTGAGTTAAATTCAAATTGGAAGTCTGAGGTAATGTCGCCCCCCCCCTCCTCCCCAGGCTGAGAGGCTTATCTGCCCTGGTGAACACCTGAGAAATGATTCTGTCATTTACAAAGGACTATTACCATACTTTCTTGGGACATATATCTCCATGCATCTGAACCGATTTCCAGGAACAACAGAGGTTTAGGACTGGAATTCAATATCACACTATTATGATCATTCCATCAGCAAAAGCATTTTTGCTTGCTCAGTGGAACCATCTCCTCTTTCCTACCTCCATGTGCTCTTCTAGACTATTCCTGAAGGGAAGGAGGAAGAACTGGAAAATGTGAGTTGCATCCTAGATGGAGAGAGAAGGCAAAGCCAGATGAAAGGGAGAGGGCAGTGAGCTAAGCAATGAGATGGCTGGGGAGGGGGAGAGCTTTCACCTATAATCTGGTCATCTCAGAAGGGGAGAGGAAATTCCCAGTGGCAGATTAAATTCAACACAGGTTAGGTTTTCCCAGGACAGAGAAGCATCTAAGACTAACAAATGCCCATTGTGAACATTCGCCTGACCTCATGGAGTTCCACATAATCCTCTTAAGACAATCATAACCTTTGGGATTTAGTGTCAGGAGTATAATGTATTCCTGGACACAGCAGAGTTAGACGCAGCCTTTCTGGAAGCTTCTGGCTGTTGTGAAATTGACTAGACAGCTCAACGCAGGAACTCAGCAACTCACTGGATAACTATATGCACTATTTATTGATTGAAACAACTAGCATCCATAAGTTACTATTTACAGACTTTACAAAATAAAAGAAACAAAACATAAAATCTTTTCCTCTCTCTGTCTCTCTCTCTCTCATCAACCTAACGCCACACACCAGCACCTACCACACCCTCTCAGAGAAAGCTGAGTTCTTTAAGTACTCCACTGACCAATCACAGGTGCTTGCTAATGGTCAGAGAGAGAGCAATCTGGGCTTTCTGCCAACTACTAATTGCTTATAGATAACAGCTGCATTTCCTTTCTGCAGTAGGTCACTGAAATCTCTAACACCCCCTCACAGCTGTTTATCGTAGCAATTAACTCCTGTGCATATACAGAGTTCTTTTAACTCACTTCATCAAGCAAACCCAAACTTTTACACATTTGTTTGTTCTTCACTTTGTTCAATGGCTTTGTTAACACATCTGCAACATTCTGATCACTTGGTACATAGATACATGAAATTAAATTGTTCTGTACACTGCATCTTACATTTTGATATTTCACTGACACATGTTTTGAACGTGACTTAAAACTTTCAGTATTACTCAAGGCAATGCACGCTTGATTATCAATGCAAACTTGTATTGGCTTTTCACAGTTTACATTCAGATCTGTTAACAATTGCTTGAAATACGTCAATTCGGAACATAACGCACTTAACGACGCGAATTCTGATTCTGTCGAAGAAACACTCACTATACTCTGTTTTCTTGACTTCCAGCCAATTAAAGCCCCTCCAAACATAATGACCAAACCTGTAACAGATTTCCTATCCGGTAAATTTCCCCAGTCACTATCTGAATAACAATGTAACAGTTCATCTCCTGCAGAACTAAGTTTTAACACATGGCCAATTGTTTGTTTCAAATACCTTAGCAAAAATTTCACTGCTTTCCAGGCATTAAGCGATGGCTTTGATACCTGCCTGCTAAGTATTCCCACTGTGTAACTTATATCAGGTCTTGACCATTGACTCAGAAACATTAAACTTCCAATTGCTGACTGATATAACTCAGGATGTTCAAACATAGGACTTTCATCTGTGTGAAGTGATTTAATGAATCCTAGTTCCATAGGAATAGCAGATCCTTTACAGTCTTGCATGTTATATGTTGCCAGAAGCTGTTTAATTTTGCTCTGCTGACTGATTAAACAACTCCCATCCTTTGCCCAGCACACTTCCAGACCTAGATAAGACTTAATTGAACCAAGATCTTTCACTTTAAACCTTTTGGATAGTTGTGCAGCAAATGCTTAAACCTTTGAGGCTCTATCATTACATTACATACACTGCCTGTACTAGAACAATAACGATTCGGAGGCACTCCTTTGTTTTCTCGCTGTGACCTCCTAGGAGTAAGAGTTTCCTCTGTTTCATTTTCCCCCTCAGACGTTCGCCCCCCTTGCTGTTGCTTAGGAACAGGCGATGACTGATCTGACTCTTGCTTTGGAGATAATGACTCAGCACTTTTCTCCCCCACAGTTTCTGAACTCTGAGTCTCTTTTTCACTGTTAAACCTCTGGGAATCAAACCAAACCTCTGTGTTTGCATGCAATTTCTCCCAGCCAGCGTGCTCACAAAACTTGGCATTTCTAGATATCACAATTCCATTAGTACCTTCAGCAAATCTGTAACCCTTTGAAAACTCTTGGTAGCCTACAAAAATTAATTGCTTAGATTTAGGCTCCCCTTTCTTTCTCATTTGCTTTGGAATCTGTACCCACGCTTTAGAACCAAAAACATGTAGATGATCTATCTTAGGTTTCTTACCAAACAATTTGAAATAAGGAGTAGTACCAATAGTCTGATGGAACAGCCTATTCTGAATATAACACGAAGTTAATATACTTTCAGCCCAATATGACATAGGTAACCCAGCATCCTCCAGCATTGAATGCATCATGTCTTGCAACGATCTATTCTTGCGTTCCGCCACACCATTTTCTGCCGGACTAAAAACATTACTTTTCCGATGCCCAATACCATGTTTTTGCAACCAATCTCTGAAAGCATTAGACATGAATTCACCTCCACGATCGCTCTGAATTCTTTTCACTTTAACAGAAAAAAACCTCTCCACTGATGCTACCCAGCTTTTGAATTTGGTAAATACATCTCCCTTGTGTTTCATGGGATAGGCCCAAGAAAAACGTGTTGCATCGTCCACAATTGTTAGAGAAAAACGTGCTCCACCCCTGCTTACAGCAAAAGGACCAATTACATCCAAATGGACAAGCTGTAGTGGTGAGTCACTTACTCTATCACTTCTGGGAAATGGAACTCTGCAAATTTTGACTTTCTTACATACATTGCAGTCCAAATACTTATTGCAACTCTCTAGCTTACATCCATCAGCTAACTCAGGCATTTTCAAAACACTTTTCCAACCAGCATGGCCTAGCTTCCTATGCAGTAAATGTAAACAGTTGTTATGCATAGCTTTGTTGTTTAACACAGGTTGAGAATTACTGACCACTGCTGCAACTGAAGAACCAGCTTTAAGTTTAAACAAACCACCTTCTGGCTTAGCAGTGCCAAGAACCTCACCATTCTTTTTAATAATACAGCTGTTGTTTTCAAAATGAACTTTAAACCCAGCTTTAAGCAAACAATCAACTGACATTAAATTGCTTCTTAGTGATGGTACATACAGCACATTTTCCAGGCACTCACGCAGACAAGGAACATATACAGAACCCCCTGAATGTACCTCAGAAGTTCTCCCATCAGCTAAAGCTACCTGACTGCTTTGCGTTTGGCCCTTAGAAACAAAAACTTTCTCTGAATTTACTATGTGCCGAGAAGCTCCTGAATCTACCACCCAGACAGTCTGTTTCTCATCAGCACACTTAACCACGGCAGTCACAAGTTGCGCTGACTTGGTGCGTTTGAAGAATTTCTTCTGTCTTTGCTGCTGCTCCTGACGCTGCTGCTGCTCCTGACGCTGCTGCTGCTCCTGTCGCTGCTGCTTGGCCGCCTCTGGACACCATTTTCTCAAATGCCGCGTTGACCCACAGCGATAGCACCGACGCACAGCATACGCGGACTCTTCCCCAGATGCCGGACACGAACGTTGTTGTTGCTTCCCTTCTGGAACGCTGCTTGCATTCTTTACAAGCCGACCGCTTGCCGAAGCCTCTGAAATTAACGACCTGTCCTCCCGCTTCTGCCATTCTTCCAGCAAACGCCCAGTTACGTAATTAACAGTCAAATCTTCTTCTTTCATCGCTTCAAATGTCATGACTAGATTGTCCCAGCTTTCAGGAAGAGAGCTCAAAATTATAGACACTTTCTCCTGCTGGTCTAATACACAGTCTCTTTCTTGAAGCGCTACAAATTTCATCTGCAAACTGTGCAAATGATCTTGCATTGTAACTCCAGGCTGCAACATTGCTTTATACAACGCCTTGCGAAGAAACAGTTTGGAACCTGCTGTCTCACGCACATGAAGGTCTTTCAACGCCTTCCACACGCCTTTTGCCGACTTAATCCCTCTCACATGCGGTAACTGAGAGTCTTCCAGCCCCAAGACTATGGTGGCCCTTGCTCTTTGGTCTCTGTCCTGATCTTCATCATCAGGCTTTGCAGGTGGCTTATTTACTGCCTGCCAGAGATGGTCCCTCTGTAACACAGCCTGCATACGCTCAGACCAAAGCAAGTAGTTGTGGTCATTCAGACGCTCAAACGCCATCTGAAACGGTTGAGAAGCCATCTGAGAGCAATGTTTCCTAACAACCCAGGAACCAGCTACTCACAGCTTCCGAGAGAGAACACAGGAATCCACAGCATCCAGCAATGACACGCTGCAGCTGTTGTCTGTCTTGTGCAGTTCCACGCGTCCACAGCTTCACCAGCTTCAGCCAATCACCAGCCACAGTCTGGAACTCCCATAACCTCTTAAGACAATCATAACCTTTGGGATTTAGTGTCAGGAGTATAATGTATTCCTGGACACAGCAGAGTTAGACGCAGCCTTTCTGGAAGCTTCTGGCTGTTGTGAAATTGACTAGACAGCTCAACGCAGGAACTCAGCAACTCACTGGATAACTATATGCACTATTTATTGATTGAAACAACTAGCATCCATAAGTTACTATTTACAGACTTTACAAAATAAAAGAAACAAAACATAAAATCTTTTCCTCTCTCTGTCTCTCTCTCTCTCATCAACCTAACGCCACACACCAGCACCTACCACACCCTCTCAGAGAAAGCTGAGTTCTTTAAGTACTCCACTGACCAATCACAGGTGCTTGCTAATGGTCAGAGAGAGAGCAATCTGGGCTTTCTGCCAACTACTAATTGCTTATAGATAACAGCTGCATTTCCTTTCTGCAGTAGGTCACTGAAATCTCTAACAAATCCAGCCATGGAAAGGGAACTGTGTACATATCCTGGTCAATATAGGTAAAGGTAAAGGGACCCCTGACCATCAGGTCCAGTCGTGTCCAACTCCGGGGTTGCGGCGCTCATCTCGCTCTATAGGCCAAGGGAGCCGGCGTTTGTCCGCAGACAGCTTCCGGGTCATGTGGCCAGCATGACAAAGCCACTTCTGGCGAACCAGAGCAGTGCACGGTAACGCCGTTTACCTTCCTGCTGGAGCGGTCCCTATTTATCTACTTGCACTTTGACGTGGTTTTGAACTGCTAAGTGGGCAGGAGCTGGGACCAAGCAACAGGAGCTCACCCCGTGGCAGGGATTCAAACCGCCAACCTTCTGATCAGCAAGCCCTAGGCTCTGTGGTTTAACTCACAGCGCCACCTGGGTCCCCCGGTCAATATAGATAGTCTCTAATAGGACTTGGAAAATGTACATACATTTACTGAATTTTGTACATTCTTTGGTCTTTATGCATAAGCGCCAACAGGCTTTGGGAAACGTACATATATCAACTGCAGTTTGTGCATTCCCGAGTCATTATGCATAACCCCCAATTTGCTTTGAAGAATGTTCATGCCTTGTCTGAGTTTTGTATGTTCTCCCATGAATATGAACCATCTCCAGCAGGCCTCAGGGAGTGTACCTATATCTAGTGATTTTTGTACATTCTCTAGGCAATATGCACATTTTCAATATGGTGTGCAGAGTCTCCAAGCAACACATCCCCCCCCATCTGAAGTGTTTGATCTGTACTTCCTGGGCCACGTCTAGCTCACAGCCTAGTCTTGCATGGGCTGTGGCACACCTTGCAGCTGAGCAGCAAGAAGAAGAGGTGGGCTAAAATTTAAGATCAGCTCCTTTCACCCCTGCAGTCAAGCCTTTCATGCCTCCCTCAGAACCTTCAGACTCAGTCCTGGGATGGCAGACTCTGCAGCAATACAAAGAAGGAGACGAAGAGGGCGATGAGACTAGAACAGATGGCAGCCCTTCCCTTCCTCTGAATACACCTGGGTTCAGTGTTGAATACCTCCTCTCCTTTAGGGGGCAGAGTGCAGCCGGAGCCTGGAGAAAGATTAACTCTTCAAAGTTAATCTTTATTTATTCAAGGGAACATGGTGCAGCCCTCACAATGTCTGAGGCTTCACCACGAGAGTTCCTTTTTTTCAATTATATTTTACTAAGTTTCAACATATTTAACATATACAATCAAAACACAGTTTCGCCTTTTCTCTTATTTTTGTTGACTTCCCACTTCATGGAGTTGTTGTTTCTCTCCTTCTGCTGCACCCTATCTTCTAACCATCAAATCATAACCACATTATTATAAATCTAATTACTGCTATTGCTCATAGTTCAAATCCTTCCCGCAAGTTCATCATATTATAATATTTATTTAAATAGTCTGAAAAAACACATCAATTCTTCCATAAATCACTCATCATTGGATTGTCTTAATTTTGCCCGCCCTGCATAGTCCATTATAATACTTATCCATTTTTCTTTGGTTGGAACTTCCTCTTCCTTCCATATCTGCACATATAGAATTCTAGTTGCTGTTGTTACATACATAAACTATAACATTTCTTGGGAGATTTCTGCCTCTACAACCCCTAACAGAAACCCTCTGGGCTTTTTCAATACACTAATTTTAAACATCTTTTTTTTAAATCTCATTGTTGATCAATTCCCAAAATACCCTCACTTTCTTGCAAGTCCACCACATATGAAAAAAATATTAAAAATCCAGTTCCCTGTTTATAATTCCAGCAATTATTAAGAACCTTCTTAAACATTTTAGATAATTTGTTAGGCGTTAAGTACCATCTATTTTCATATAGTTTTCTTTTAGAGCAGGTGTTCTTGTTGTTGTTCAGTCGTTCAGTCGTGTCCGACTCTTCGTGACCCCATGGACCAGAGCATGCCAGGCACTCCTGTCTTCCACTGCCTCCTGCAGTTTGGTCAGACTCATGTTGGTAGCTTCGAGAACACCGTCCAACCATCTCGTCTTCTGTCGTCCCCTTCTCTTTGTGCCCTCAATCTTTCCCAGCAATTATTAGGAACCTTCTTAAACATTTTAGTTAATTTGTTAGGTGTTAAGTGCCATTTATTTTCATATAGTTTTCTTTTAGACCATAGCAAGCAGTAAATTTCATGTCTACTTTACACAGCTCTTCCCATGCACTCATTTCTGTATTATGTCCTTCCACATGAGAGTTCCTTATCCGAAGATGCTCCTCTGCAAACTGCAGGAAGGTAGGGGCATTGCACCATTCGCAAGCACTCGGGATGGGTGCGGAGCACGCTCACCCAGCCCTCACCACTGAGCAGATACTTTTGTGCTGAGCAGTGCCCTTCACCCTCTGTGCTCCCCATACCCACCACCAATGGGTGCAGAGAATGATCTTCAGCTCCTAGACTAGATGCTAGACTAGATGACCATTGGTCTGATCCAGTAAATGTTTAAATGCTTTATCTTAAGCTTTATGCCTGTGAAATATCAACAGGGGAAAAACTCCCAGCCTGTCATGTTGACTTGAAACAACTTCCTCCTTGCCATGCATTCTGGGCAAGGACAACCCAAACCTCACCACTTCACTCATTTGCCTTCCAGCTGGTTTCTCCTGAGCTTTCTACCCAGTTAAAATTAATAACCAATTCCGCTGCAAGCTTTGGATTTTCATATCCCCCCCCCCGGCATCTTGTAAAGCATGAAAGTGTATTTATTTTGCATTTTAAAAATGCCCCAAAGCAACACTAAAAGTAACGACATCGTAATGTTTCAATATAGTTCATTCTGAGTCTAAAAATAACTTGTGTGCCTTTTTGTGGATCAATATCAGGTCCCTGCAAACTGTTCTATTTTATGACATTCCTTTTAGAAAGTTGCTCTTGAATTGCAAATGGCTGTCATATCTATTAATAAACCATACATCCATCTTCAAGAATGCTCCCTAACTCTGCTCTTCCTTTGCTATAGAGCTTTAGTTTGCATACGGTTGCACCAATCCACATTTTTTGATCCTGTGCGGTTTTCTAATAATACACATACCTGGTGTTGATTTATGTACCTCTCCAAGTGCTGATTTTAGCCCTTCCTCTGTGCTTTAGGAAAGTTTTAAGCTCCCCTCCTCAAATAAATAATTAATACGGGATGCCGCAAGGGTCAGCCAATCAGAACTCTGCATGAGCAGGTTGGGCAGGGATAAACCTTTATTCATGTTACAAGGGCTATCCAATCAGCACTGTTCATTGTTTGCTCCTGCAGGAAACAGGAAGGCCAGGTTGCTCCTTTGATTCTCTGAGGTAGGTTGCATGTCTCCTTCCCTCACTGCACTGTGAGTTGTCACCAGGGCCGTCTCGTCCATTGGGGCTGGTGGTGCGGCGCGCCAGGGCGCTGGGCCCCCAGGGGCGCCCCCGTGAGCCCGCTGGCATACCAGGCGCCCCCTCCCCAACCCGACCCCAAGGGAGGCAAGCGGGGGGGAGCCGCGCAGCCACGCCGGCGGCCTCCCCCCGCCCCCTTTACCCTGGCAAGGTGAACGCAGCCAGGCAAGGAGGAGCTCCCCTCTCCCCTATGGCCCGTCCACCCAGGAGATGCAGAGCGGTGCAGGTCCGCTTCAGCGACGAATGGCTGGGTCGCCATCGGGATCCCTCCGCTAGGAGCTGCTCATCGCCGCAGTCAACGGGTCTCGGCATAGCTCGGTTGAAGCAGGCGCGATGGCTGGGGCGCTGTTGCTGCTCCCTCCTTTCCCGACGGGTGAAGCCATAAACCCTCAGGCTGCGGCCCTGGGTGGGAGAGGCTCAGGATCCCATCTCTCTCACCCACCTTTCCTCTCACTGCGTGCGCGCAGAGAAGAAAGCTACCCTCCCACCCTCCGTTCTTCCCTCTATCTAAATGCAGGCAGCAGGGAAGGGGCAGGCTTTTTGTGTTGCGAGGTAAAAAGTGGGAGGCGGAGGGGAGAAAGAAAGCCGCTGCCCCTTGCGACCCTCCAGCGCCATGCCCCTCATCCCCCGCTCGCCCACCCCCCTCCCGAGGGGCAGCAAGCGCGAGAGGGAGGCGGCGGAGAGGCGGTACGCCGGGGGCGCCGGAGGGATCGTTGTGCCACGACGGCCGATCTCCTTAAGATGGCCCTGGTTGTCACTAGGGGGAACAGTGTTGTACCTGAATGTTTGAAGATGAGGTGGATTGGAAAAACAACAAGTAAGTAAGTAAGTAAGTAAGTAAATAGAACTAATTGCAAAAGTTGTGTGTTTAGACCTTTTACCTCTCCCAAAAATAATTCACACAGGAGTCAGATATTTGGTTTGGTTTTGGGCAGAAATTTAGGCCACAACTTTATTGATTACAATTAAGTGAGTGGTTGCATAGGTTCTGGTTCAACTATCTCCCTGCACCCATGCAGGCAGCGCTGTCCCAGAGCCACGTTCATAGGACAGCCAAAGGATGAACACCAGGGACAGCTGATGGAGGGGGGCACCAATCAGCCGCCCTGATGTCCCTGGACTCGGGCGCAGGCCAAACCCCTCTCGGGGTTCGCCAAACCAGTGAGTCCCTGGATTCCTTTACCAGAATACCCTTCATTACATAGGCGTGGCCACGTCACGTGCCACACCTATCACCTGAACAAGAGCCTATCCGCAACCTTACAAGTTGTGACGATTTGCTACGCGGCAGGCGAAACCCAAATGGCACCAGCCAATCAGCCAAGTGGGGAAAATTCCTACTGTGCCCCTGCCCCAAAAGCAGACGACACACAATGGCATAGCAAGGTCAAGTGCAAGCCCTCAATATAGGGAGAGGTGGGCAGGTGTTCTGATGCGATAGCCCCAATGAGGAAGCTCGTAAGCCTCACATGGGTTATATAGGTCCCGCGTTGCTCCTTTTTTGAGGCACCCCATTGTTCAGATTGCGCCCAAACAACACGGGACCCACCTATCAGGGGTTGTGGCTGTTCCAGGATTACCCACCCACAACACTGGGTCAGGTGGCCAGGTCGCACCGCAACATGTGATCTCTTTAATGGAGTACCCGATTTCTCATTTCAGAACCTTTAATAAAAGTGTGTCCCTTTCTCTCTCTCGTTGTTCAGAAGCCGCAAGGGCTTTTATGGATATTTTAGATTAGCCATCCAATATCCATTCCTTGCAGTTTCTGCACTCCTTGTAGGTGCAAATGCCTCCTGGGTTCCTACTTCCTCCTTGAGAATAGAATAAGGGCAAACTAAACAGTATATTGTCGATAGTCTCCTCACATTCTTTCCCACTCACCCCTACTAAAATTGAGGGGTAGACATTGGAGATGCCAATTTCTATCGTCTGAATCTTCCTTCCTTCCTTCCTTCCTTTTTTGGAAGGATACCTCACAAAATTCCATTTTTGTTAATCAAATTCTAGAAGATGGTGTTGGACTTTGCCTCCCATCAGTCCTAGATGGCTTGGTCAAGGGTCAGAGATTATGGGACTGGCAGGTCAACAACAGTTGAGGGCCCACAGGCTCCCCACCCTTGATCTTCTTGCATGAATTGTCTAACCTGACATTGAAGCTTTGGCACCACAGATCATACAACTTAAGTGTATCATGTGGCATATGTGAGGTCTGGATTTCAGCCTGGGATGGGCAAAGTGGGGAGCTCAGGTATTGGGAACCTTCTCAGAAGCTAATGACAAGGACAAATGATTCATCAGAACTTCATTCCACCTACTTGATGCATCATCTTCCAATATGCCACCATGTGCCAATTTAATTAACGTGCTGTTTACTCCCTCATCTGGGTCATTAATGAAGGTGCTAAATCTGCTTTCAAATTCCTCAAAGTGACCTTGGTGAGGGAGTGTAATCTGGATCACCCAGTGGGGCCCGGATATTGGAAGGGATCAGGGAGGACAATTAATGAGGGATGCAAATTAGAAAGCAGGGTGTTGCAGGGTGCCAGCATGCACTGAACAGGAGGGAAGGAAACAGCAACCTTAGTTTGGGAGAATCTAGTGATCCAGTTTGCCCAACAATACATCTGGAATTTCACTTCAGCTCTCTCCTGCAAAATCACATAAGGCCACTTGACCTTCTCTGCTTTCAGTAGCTACTTTACCCTGAAGGGCATTTTCCCCTGCAGGAGAAATGATGACAGGGAAGTTATGGGGACTGTGTCCCTTCCCCAAGAGAAAAAGCAGAACAGGGGCAGGGGCGGGGGGACAATTTTCAGCTGCAAAATGATAGGAAGCATTAAACAGCCTCTTATTCGTCTCCCATTTTGGGTCTGTGTTAGGTTAAAGAACAAACCCACCCCAAGACTGTGGAGCAAAGACTCACAGAATTCCACTTAGCATGTACCGGTAGTTTGAGCCTCAGCTTGCATAGCCAATGGGTTTTCTAACTTCGATCTGCTCAGCTGAAAAAGCAGAGCTACATGTTTTCTTGAATAAAGCTCTTATCCACTGGGCCTGGGGAGACAAAGAAAATCTCTTTGGGTAGGCAAGTGTTTGCTCTTATCTCCTTTCACAGAAACAATATTTACTGGTGCACAGGTTTTTGGTTTTTTGTTTAATTGCATCCCAGGGATGACCAGCTTCTGCATTCACAGTGAGGAACAATCTCTTCTCTGTGCCTCTGAATACTTGGGAACATGAGTGGGGACAGTGCTATTGCACTTTCACCATGCATTGGGGCCTGCGCCATAAGAAACAGGATGTTGGACTAGATGGGCCTTTGGTCTGGTGCAGCTCTCCTTGTGTGCCAGCACCAAGGCAGGACTATACATGATGTGTTACGTGGAGCAGGTCCCAAAGCAATATCTTCATGTTGAGATCTGTCATTCTCCTTCCTGATGCATCATGTAAGGTAAGGCTGTCAGTGGCAACTAGGCATATTAGTTATACTAGTCTATATCAGAAGCTACAAACCTTTGGATGACAGCTGTCTGAGGATGCGAGCAGGAAAGAGTTGCATCTTCTTCTCGGTAGTGGCGCCTGCCCTGTGGAACGCCCTCCCATCAGATGTCAAAGGTATAAATCTGACGTTTAGAAGACATCTGAAGGCAGTCCTGTTTAGGGAATTTTTTTAATGACTGATGTTTTAATGTATTTTTAATCTCCTGTTGGAAGCCACCCAGTGTGGCTGGGGAAACCCAGCCAGATGGGCGGGGTATAAGTAATAAATTATTATTTTTGTTGTTGTTATTTAACTATGGGCTGCATGAAGAAGTACTTTCTTTTATCTGTCCTGAATCTTTCAACATTCAGTTTCACTGGATGCTCATGAATTATAGTGTTATGAGAGAAGGTGAAGAACATTTTTATATCCAATCTCTCTATGCTATGTCACCATTTCTCTAAGCCACAAACATTGAATCTCTCCACATCTTGGAAAATTCAAGAGTACACATATGCTCAGGTATGGCAATATGGTTAGACATGTGTATTTTCACACTGAATTGGGTCCTCCTCTAGTGTCCCCTAACAGAAACACACTTTGACACCAGCAGATCCACCGCCCCTGTTTTGTGGGCTTCTACTGGTGTCGGTGAGCAGCAGCAGTGTTGTGATCTGCACTGTGCAGCTACAGCACAAGTTACAAAATTTCCTGCGGTGCCATGAGGCATTTGTTATGGGGAACTGAATGAAATCTAAAATGGAAGGACGCTCACAGCCACTTGCTGCTAAATAAAACTGAGCCACAAGGAACAGGAAGGTTAGTGGGCCTATTCCAGAACACTTGACAGCACCTGGGACAGGGGCAGAGGAGCAGCAGCTACCCTTGATTATGGATGTGTTGCACATCAGTTCAGAAAGATTGCTGGAAATGCTTGTGTTTGTTACAACTTGATAATATCCGTCTTATTCTTAAGAGTGAAATTGTGGATAAACTGTACCATGATTAAAACTTGACAGGGGTACCAGGGAGTCAATAAAGTCTTCTCAGGGGTCAGATCCAGCCCAGGGGAAGTCTTTCAGAGGTCCATCACAAATAAAAACAAGAGACAAGGGGCACTCCATTGTTATGGTTGCCTGCACTCCAACTCACAACTCCACTTGCAATTCATGCATATAGGGGACTGCTGCGTCCTGAATATTAACAGAATTTCAGAGCTCACTGCCATCTGTTCCGATCTGGCTGCCAAAATATAGTCTCCTTCCTGGAGAAATGGATCTCACCATTTTGTAAATGTGAACTGCATTCTGTTCTCCTGAATATTTTAATGTTTTGGCAGTGGGACGTGTGGCAACTAAAGTGGGTATACTAAGGACTTCTAAGTGTGAAAATGCGCTGTCTGGGTTATAGAGGAATTGAGTTACTATTTTAAATATTTGTGAGCAGGCAACAATGCCAAAGCATTCCTTGATATCTTTAATAAGAAACTAGTGGAATGTCCACCAGATGACAATAATTTGCATGGAGCAAATGTGCTATGATTGCCCATCTCCTCTCCACCATCTCTCCCCTCTTCCCCCTTCCCCATATTTCTAGTCTATCCACCACATTGTTCCCTCTCTTGCCCCTTTTGTCCTCCCTCCTCTCCCACTTTCCCACCTCTGTCCCCGTCCCCTCTTCAGCTTGACTTATATATTTATTCCTCCTTCCACCATTTTAGCCAATCAGAAGGAGAGTGCAGTATTGATTCTGTTTCTCCTTAACTACCAGGTTGCTAGGCTGAATGTTTGAGATTGCTGTATCAAACCTTCCGAGAAAACCTCCCCCTATACTTTTAACCTCACTATGAACTTTTGACCCTCCTGTGCAGGACAGCCTCTAAAGCAAAAACAAACTATTCTTTCACATAGATTTTTTAAACAGAGGCTGGATTGCCACGGCTCAGGGGTCAAGCCATGGATTTCCTTCATCACCAGGACTAGATGATATTTGAGGTCACTTCCAACTTTTTGATCCTATGAAGAACTTCCTCAAGCATGATCATAGCCATTCCTAATGATAATAGACTCAGAATCAAGTATGAGCCCTCCTGATAAAGCATTCCTACACTTCCTGAGATCACCAGGCTCTGATAAAGCATCCTCACCCATCCCTGTTTCTAGGGGTTCTTAAGTTCAACCAGTAAAGTTTGTTGTGCAAAACCTGCTTTACTGACCTATGGCCCAGAAAGAAGAAGAAAGGAAGGCTTTCAGAATAAAACAACAATGGGGTGAAAACTATAGGAGCAATGCCCAGAGCAACAGAACATATTTTTAATGATTTATGGACTTGAACAAGTAAACTTGGTAGCCAGGTGGATCTGCAGTTCAGTGAGCCAGTGCTGTTTTCTCCAGGCAACAAAATGTCACGTCAATCAACTGACTAAGGCCTGCAGAAGTTCTACTGGGAATGTTCTGAGTTTGTTTCATGGTGATTTAGTACAGTTTCATGAGTGTTCCTGTACAACCTGCTTGTGTGCTTAGGTGGCATACACCTGGTTTCATTTCCATTTCTATTTTGTAAATCACAGAATTATATAGTTGGAAGGGACCCTGAGGATCATCTAGTGTAAACCCCTGCAATGCAGGAATCTCAGCTAAGGCATCAATGACAGATGGCCATCCGACCTCTGCTTAAAAACCTCCAAGGAAGGAAAAGCCATCACTTTCCGAGGGAGGCTGTCCCACTGTCGAACAGCTCTTACCGTCAGAACGTTCTTCCTGATATTTAGCAGGAATCTCCTTGCTTGTAACTTGAAGCCATTGGTTTGGGTGTTAACCCCGGGAGTTGGAGAAAACAAGCTTGCTCCATCTTTGATATGACAGCTCTTGAGATAGTTGAAGGTGGCCATCATATCTTTTTTCACTCTCCTCTTTTGCAGGCTAAACATACCCAGCTCTCTCTATCATTCCCCATAAGGCTTGTTTACCATATTCTGATTTAAGTAGAGGGGCTTGTGCCTTATTCCAGGCTCCTGAGTAGCCTTGCAGAGCAGCTGCATCATCCACATGTATGTGCAGTATGGCTGAAGGCATTCTGTGGAATTATACCAGCCACCTTTGGGAACCTCTTATCAATAAATGAAGCATGCCTTGTTCTCCTGGCACAAAATATTGATGGTGCATGCAACACCCTTATGTGATCCTTCAGAGTAGGGGTGAGGAATTGGTGTTCCTCCAGACCTTGGTGGACCTTTCAGAGCAGAGACAGGATGGGGGGGGGAGGATCTGGAGATATTTCACGGGAGATAATGTTTCCTTTGACTCTGGAGCAAAGACAAATCTGTTGCTGTTCACCAAATCACTTTAAAGAACACTGCCTGAAGCAAAAGATGAGACATAAATTATTTACAAGAATACAATCAGCAGTGAGAGCCCTCGTCCAGGGCATCACTCCAATTAAAAACTAATGGAAAAGGCCACATTTTAAACCTGCATGAGATAAGTAAATTGGTAAATCATGCCAATTAATTGATGGATGTATTTAGCCCAAATGAAAACGGTGAATATGAGATTCTGGTAGAACCACAGGCAAGGCAGGAAGGAGGCAGAGATGGACAGAAAAATCTCCAGAAAGGCAACTGATGCACCTCTGAGGTGTGCCTGATACTAATACTATTAACATTTTGAAAGAACCTCTCTGTCCAGACCTTTGAAAAAGTTTTAGTTCATAGAAAAAGTAAGAGGCAACATGACTGAAGTAAGAGCTGTTCGACAGTGGAATTTGCTGCCAAGGAGTGTGGTGGAGTCTCCTTCTTTGGAGGTCTTTAAGCAGAGGCTTGACAGCCATCTGTCAGGAATGCTTTGATGGTGTTTCCTGCTTGGCAGGGGGTTGGACTGGATGGCCCTTGTGGTCTCTTCCAACTCTATGATTCTATTAATTTACACATGGCATGGAGAAAGTAGACAGAGAAAGGTTTTTCTTCCTCTGTCATAGCAATAGAACCTCTGGACAACCAAAGAAACTGAACACTGGAAGATACAGGACAGAGAAAAGAAAGTGCTTCATGCAGTGCCTGGTTAAACTTCAGAACTCAATCCCACAGGAGGCAGTGATGACTACAAACCTGGATGGTTCTAAAAGAGGATGAGGCAAATTTGTGGAAGAGAGGGCTATCAGTGGCTACTAGCCATGATGGCTATGTTCTGCCTCCACAGTTGGAAGCAGGGGTGCCAACTTGAATAAAATACTGTAGCCATTAAAGTCTAACAATATTAATATGCATCAAGGTTCTTCATGAGATCTGTGGATTTTCAGTTCATCTGGTTAATGCTAGAGCCTTCTTCAGGGCTACATTTCAGAAGAGTAGCCATGAGCACCTGTTGTAACGCAGGACTGCAATACCTCAAGGACTGCCTTTCCCCATATAAACTGACCTGGACTCTGTGTTCTTTGTCCGAGGCCCTTCATTGTGTGTGTATCTCGTGAGGTCTGGAGGGTGGTGACACAAGAACAAACCTTTTCTGCAGTAGCTCCCCATTTGTGGAATGCTCTCCCCAGGGAAGTTTCTCCGGCACCATGCTTATATATCTTTAGGCACTAGGCAAAAATGTTCTTTTTCAACCAGGCCTTGGGCTGATTAATATTCTACAGCCTTTTAAATGTCTTTGCGGCAGGGGCATAGCTGTCAACTTTCCCCTTTTTTGCGGGAAATTCCCTTATTCCAGCGCCATTTCCCAATGCAATAAAAAAGGAAGGTTGACAGCTCTGGTGAGGGGGAGTTACTGCTATGTAGTTTCTGTTTTAACTATTTATTTGTGCTTTTATCTTGTGTTTTTATCTTGTTAATCACCCTGAAATATTTTGATGAAGAGCAGTATATTAACAACAACAACAACAACAACAACAGCTTCTACTAGATCCTGCACTTCTGAAAGGTCATGGAAGCAGACAGATGGTTTAGAACAAAATAAAAAATAATCCCCCCCCTTCCAGTAGCACCTTAGAGACCAACTAAGTTTGTTCTTGGTTTGTTGTTGTTCAGTCGTTCAGTCGTGTCCGACTCTTTGTGACCCCATGGACCAGAGCACGCCAGGCACGCCTATCTTTCACTGCCTCTCGCAGTTTGGCCAAACTCATGTTAGTAGCTTCGAGAACACTGTCCAACCATCTCATCCTCTGTCGTCCCCTTCTCCTTGTGCCCTCCATCTTTCCCAACATCAGGGTCTTTTCTAGGGATTCTTCTCTTCTCATGAGGTGGCCAAAGTACTGGAGCCTCAACTTCAGGATCTGTCCTTCTAGTGAGTACTCAGGGCTGATTTCTTTGAGAATGGATAGGTTTGATCTTCTTGCAGTCCATGGGACTCTCAAGAGTCTCCTCCAGCACCATAATTCAAAAGCATCTATTCTACGGAGATCAGCCTTCTTTATGGTCCAGCTCTCACTTCCGTACATTACTACTGGGAAAACCATAGCTTTAACTATACGGACCTTTGTCGGCAAGGTGATGTCTTTGCTTTTTAAGATGCTCTTGTTCTTGGTAGTTGGTCTCTAAGGTGCTACTGGAAGGATTTATTTTATTTTATTTTATTTTGACTATGGCAGACCAACACGGCTACCTACCTGTAGATGGTTTAGAAGAACACCAATCTCCTGATGCCCAGAAAATGTGTCTTAGTGCTGCAGGATTTTGTTTTTCCCTTACAACAGGACAACATGGCTATCCTTCTAGAATGTGTCGTGATATGCTGAGAAAGGAAAGAGCTATTTAATTTAAAGTGAAACTAGAAACACAGCATGAAGCAAGGCAGTTGAGCGAATTATTTCCATGGGTTGGACGGCAGGCCCTGCAAAAAGACTGAGCAAATATGAATGTCACAATATTGGAATTTGCCATGCAAGTCAAAAAGCACTCTTTTATGTTTGAACCTCATAAATGATTAAACCTCATAAACCTCATATATATAGATATTCAGATGGGATCCATTTCCATGTAAGACAGACGGTATCATGTTGGCCAGATGGAAACTGCTGGCAAGTCATCTACTATATTAAGTACCAGCCTGTTTGGTTAGTCCACTGAACGATAAAACAGAACCTCTTTTATTAAATACATTCATCTAAAAACCATGTCCTTGGATTCCACTGTCCTTCAGTCAGATTCCTGTTACAGGACGTCCAGTTGGCAATTTTTCTCACTTTCATTTCTGTGTTTTTGAGCGAAACTGGTGCTGATATGTAGACTTCTATAAATCACTTTACGCTGTTCTACGATTAAAGACAATGCAGAGGCTTCGGCAAGTGCAGAATGTGTCTGTTAGCTTGGTAATTATAATAATAATGGCTTCTGATATATATATATATATATATATAAACATAATAAAACATTAACATTAAAAAGCTTCCATCTACAGGGCTGCCTTTAGATGTCTTCTAAAGGTTATATAGTTACTCATCTCCTTGACATCTAATGGGAGGGTGTTCCACAGGGTGGGTGCCACTACTGAGAAGGTCCTCTGCCTGGTTCCTTGTAACTTCACCTGTAGCAACTGGGTCAGCCCAATGGGGCCATGTGGCACCAGTCCCAAGAGTACTTTCCCCATATCAACAATCCTGAACCCTGTGATTGGCAGGTGAGGTCTTGTTGGTGGTTGCCCAGCTGGCGCTAACCCCATGACAGAGCCTTTTCAGTGGTGGTTCCCCAGTTGTGGAGTGTCCTCTCTAGTGAGGTGTGCCTGTCTCCATCAATATTAGCTTTCAGGCAGAACCTGAGTACCTTTCTGTTTACCCAGGCATTTGGTGGCTGAAGAATACTTTTCTTCCCAAGCAACCTCAAGATCGTTGGATGGGAAGTGTGTTTTCAACGGCAGTCACTTTAGGAATGCCTTGAGCTGTAATTGTTTTTAGAGTGCTTTGATCAGTTTTATAATGTTTTCTGCTATGCTTTTGTTTTTAAATTGAATATCTGTTTGCTGCCCTGGGATCCTTGGGGAGGAAAGGCAGGATATAAATCCAATCAGTCAATGAAGCAAACACACAAACAATGTGAGAGTAAAGTCTTGCTCCTGGAAGGAGAAACAGCTGGCAAGATATGGACACAACCACACTGTTTTCTTTTCTCACCTTTAGTTTCTTATGTCCCTGTCTTCTTTTTTCATTCCCCTCCCTCTTCCCTCCATTTCCCTTTCTTAAGAACAGACAGATCTTACGCAGTCCATTCCCTCCAGCTGTCAGCCAGATGCCTGTGGGAAGACAGCAACCAGGACACGAGTTTACTATTTCACAGTGCGCAACTGGGTAGAATACCAAGAACTTTCCATTATAAGCCTTCGCAAGGAAAAGGGATGGAGGCTACCAGCACCATGCATACTCAGAAGGAATTCCTAAGTCACATTAGTACCATGCGTTTAAAGCACTACGATACTGCTTTAAACCATCGTGGCTTCCCGCAAAGAATCCTGGGACGTGTAGTTTGTTAATGCTGCTGAGAATTGTCACGAGACCACTCTCCTCCTCACAGAGGTACAATTTCTAGACTTCCCTGGGAATCATAGAATCATAGAGTTGGAAGGGACACTGAGGATCATCTAGTATTCTTGGAATGCAGGGATATGTT
The DNA here is from genome assembly GCF_009819535.1 of Lacerta agilis. Taxonomy (NCBI): domain Eukaryota; kingdom Metazoa; phylum Chordata; class Lepidosauria; order Squamata; family Lacertidae; genus Lacerta; species Lacerta agilis. The sequence continues at coordinate 79,858,948 of NC_046318.1, read as the reverse complement.
CCCATAAGGGGATTGAACCTGCGACCTTAGCCTTATCAGCACCACACTCTAACCAACTGAGCTAGTCAGGAAGAGGCATTGGCTCTTTAACCACTCCATGGATTGTGGCTCCGTGCAGGGAATAGGGGTCTGCTAACAACTCTTAGGACTTGAATTCAGCAGTGATTACTCCTTGGTAAGATGGCAGTGTTACTTTTTATTAAAGAAAACTAAAATTTCAGAGATGGGAAAGGGGCTGGAATATCCCTGGGAGGAGGGAAGGTCTCCACGGACCCCCCCCCCGGCAGCTACAGCCCTGAGGCTAAACTTCCTGCCTTTGTCTCTTTACTGTCAATCATTTGGGATAGTCCTTTGCCTGGACCATTTGCTCGAACACAGTGCTCTCAAACCCTCAAGCATGCCGGTCTGTTATGGCCTTTAACGTTGAGGCCCTGATACTATTGGAGACTTCATCACTCAGCGCTCAATTTCCCACTGCCTGGAGCTATGCTGAAGGCTTGTTTCCTCCATAGGTTCTTTGCTAAGAAATCTGACTCACCAAAGTCTGGTGGCTGAGCTTCAGAAGCTGAGCCAGAGCAGCAAAGAAGAGCATCATTTCACTTCCAGCTCTGCACTTGTTTTGACAGGCAGTTTGTTGCCAACGTTGGGTATTGTCCAGAGCACTGCTCCAAGAATGTCCCATCAGTGCAAGGATTTCTGCTTGCGTGACAAAATGTTCTCCTCATCTCCTCATCTCCCCCTTCCCATTAAGCTAGCATTCCCACCATAAATTTGTCCCATTCTCTTTTAAAGCTATCCAAGTTCATGGCCATCACTACATCTTGTAGCAGTGGATTCCATAGTTTATATGTTTTGTGAAGTACAGAATATGGAATATGGAATATCTGGCTTAGGACGGGACCAGCCTTAGTCCAGCCTTACTCATGGGGATATGATTACAAACCCAGATTTACAATGAAGAGATGTGAATCCATGGTTATACTGTGGTGGCAATAGGCACATTGATATCATCCTCATTTTGCTGCACTGGTGCCATGAATGGCTGCCCATCATTTAGCAGGTTAAAAAGGTTGGTGGAGACTACAGAATCAATGAGAGCACTGCCCAGAGGGCTTCCTGTCTGCTGTCTGTGGGTGGAGGGAGATGTGAAACACGGAAAGATTATTCTGTATGATTTAAGGCTTATTCTTCTCCTCTACATAGAAAACTATACTCGCAGCAACTTATCAAACTATAAATTGAACAGAAACAGAAATAGGATTAAAAACCAACTGTGAAAAATAACTACGGTAGGTATAAAAGAAGCTCTGAAAAAGAAAGAAGCCAACCAGTCAATTATTCAGAATTTATGTAGAAAGAGACTGCTTTTCATCAAATATGTGTCCTGGTAGTTTTACCTTGGAGCGGTATTCCATAAAGCACACTATACCAAGCAAGAGCCTGACTTCTTGTTCCTACATATCTCACCTTGATGGAAAATCCATCAAGGATGTGTTCTCAAAAAGATGGCGAGAAAGATGGCGCCACTGGACGAATCCATTCCATAAGACTGGGGTATCCAATATGGTGCCCCCCCCAGATGTTGCTGGAGCCTTCACCAACAGGAATAATAAAATCACTAGCATTTGGAAGTGGTAGAATGAAGGATGTTAGAAATTAAACTGACTACTGAAGGACAAGATCCTAATCAAGTTATTACAAAGTGGGGTTTGATTACAAATCATTGGAATACAAAATTTCAGTATAAGGTTAATCCAAATACACTTTTTGTGGTTATTTAAACTTGGCTGTATAATGGAGAAATATATCACTGTCAAGGGTGTATTCTAAGCATCATTACTGTTCTCTCCGAAAAATTTCACACATCACTTGGGAAGACAGGCAAACTAATGCCAGTGTACTGGAAGAAGCAAAGATCACCAGTGTTGAAGCAATGATTCCTCAACATCAACTTCGTTGGACTGGTCACGTTGTGCGGATGCCTGATAATCGTCTTCCAAAGCAACTGCTCTATTCCCAACTTAAAAATGGAAAGCGTAATGCTGGTGGTCAACAAAAGAGGCTTAAAGACTGTCTCAAGGCAAATCTAAAAAAATGTAGTATGAACACTGACAACCGGGAAACACTGGCCTGCGAGTGCTCCAGCTGGACAACAGCCTTTACCAAAGGTGTCATGGGCTTTGAAGACACTTGAACTCAAGACGCAAGTGAGAAATGTGCTAAGAGGAAGGCATGCTTGGCAAATCCACACCATGATCAACTCCCACCCAGAAACCAATGTCCCCACTGTGGAAGGACGTGTGGATCCAGAATTGGCCTCCAAAGTCACTTACGGACTCATTGTTAAAACCGTGTTTATGGAAGACAATCTTACTCGGCTAAGAGGGATCGCCAAAGAAGAAGAAGAAGATTCTTTATTATTTTTTATCTTTCTTTTTTCTTTTTCTTTATCATCTAACATCTGTCTAACATATGTGTATGCGTATGATTGATGTAAGGTTTGAATTGATGTAAACTATGTTTTTTTTCTAATAAAAAACGAACATTGAAAAGAATAAATGAAGAGCAATTACTTTCACGAGTTAATGGGTAAATAGTTAATGGGTAAATAAATAGAAACCAACAACTTTGCTATTGCATAATTTCAAACACAGAGGAGTCGGCTCATAAATTCAGCTGCGGAAAAGCATCGTTTGATCTAGAGTAGACTAAGCAGCTGAGTCAAGAGTAAGCCTGATTCTAGGCAGGTGTTTATTGTGGGATCAGTGACCCTCATGCACGTACAATTTTAGAATTTCCAGGCTGTGTTCCTCAGCCCCATTTTTTCCAGATTTACTCTGAACCAGTTAATGATATCAGAACGACTGATTTACAGCATTAAGCCCCCTCTAGGAGCACCATAACTTCTCCCATGGATTTCAATGGGATCTAAGTACAACTAATGTAACATGGATCCAACCAAGTGGACTGGATTCTAAGATGCTCCTCCATTCACGTAATAAGGGCCATTTCTGCCCACTTCCTTCTCCAGATACAGCCCTCCACCACACTATCTCCAAGGAGCCCCCAAGCCTGAGGTCCATAATTGGGGTGTCTTTGGCAGGGAGGAGGGAATGCCCCATTCAGTGCTGCAGGACCCTCTTCCACCCATGGAAGGGAAGTCAGGATCCAAAACATTGGTTGTGTTTGATGGTCCATTCATATACACAAGATAAGTGAAATGGCAGGAGTATCGCATTGCCCTGAATATAAGCCACCCCCCCAAAAAAAAAATTCCGACCGTGAAAACTTAAAGTGCGGCTTAAATTTGCAACCTTATAAAAATTGACTTTTACGATATCGCTGCTGAAACAGAAATACGGCAAAACGGAACAAAAAATTGATTTATTGCTGATTTGCGAGCTTGAGGCTGTTGTGCAATTAATTCTAATGTCATTAATCGCTTTTCCCGTATTTTACAGTGCAGTATTGATATTTTTATTTGCATTTACTGTGCCACGAACAGGTGTTTAACCCACCTCCCTAGTACAGGTAGGATTTTCTTCTACATTTGCCATTTGCGGGTGTGAGTGCCTGCAGGATTGTAGCAACGGAATAGTGATTTGTGATTTTAGCAATGGTACGGTAACTTTTGAGGGCTTGTGAGATCAAAGACTTAAATTGGCTCAGAGTTACAATTCTAACAACTGCAGCGATTTTCAGCCTGTAACCCAATTTTAAGGGAGCGGCTTATATTCGGGTATTGTCTTTCCTTTTTCTCTCTCTCTCCCCCCCCTTGAATGTCACGATCTTCCCCAGTACTGCTCATGAGTAACGACAGAGCCTCTTTTGAAAACTAAGGCTATTTATTAAGCATTGCTATTTACAAGCGGAGATAGTCAAAAACCTGACTGTTCAATCACTATCAGAATCCGGAAGTACATTCCTACAGCTTCCTGCCCAACACCAAATTTTCAGCACCCTGAAACGATGTCTCCTGGGTCCCCTAGCCCCCCTGCTCTGTGCCTGTGTCATCTGGCTGGTGGTGCTGGGTCTTTCTGCAGCATCATGGGGCCCTTTCTCCGCTCCCTCACTTGGAGACAATTCCTGGGATAGGCTGGAGGAGGAGGAGGAGGAGGAGGAGTCCATTTGCAAAAGGGGCTCGGGTTCCCTATAGCTTAGCGAGCTATCTTCCCTTGAAGAGCAGTTCTCCCTGCCCTGCTCCTGAGCAGGACTCCCTATCTCCCTCTCCTTGCGAGGATTTGGGCTACTCCTGCCATTGAATTTTAAAGGTATGGCTTATTTATGGGTGCGGCTTCTATTTGGGCCAATACGGCATTCCATCAGAGAGCATGAAAAAAAACACACACGAAAGTAGAAGAAGAAGAAGAAGAGTTTGGATTTGATATCCCGCTTTTCACTACCCGAAGGAGTCTCAAAGCGGCTAACATTCTCCTTTCCCTTCCTCCCCCACAACAAACACTCTGTGAGGTGAGTGGGGCTGAGAGACTTCAAAGAAGTGTGACTAGCCCAAGGTCACCCAGCAGCTGCATGTGGAGGAGTGGAGACGCGAACCCGGTTCCCCAGATAACGAGTCTACCGCTCTTAACCACTACACCACACTGGCTCTCAACCTCAGTTCCATTTATTTAAATATGGCAGGTGTGGGAAACCTCTTTCAGCCTAAAGGCTGCAATCTCTTCCGGGTAAGGGTCACATGGCAGTGGTGGGCAGGGCCAGAGGAAAAAGTGGGTGGAGCAATGCAAATTCTACCTTTGTACAGTAGACTAGTTTCTATGCACTCTTTCACACAACCCTAGTTATCCTCCATCCAGGCAGGGCAGATGCAGTATCAGAGTACAAGGACACACTTTAGCCAGTCAAAAGAAGAAGAAGAAGAAGAGTTTGGATTTGATATCCTGCTTTTCACTACCCGAAGGAGTCTCAAAGCAGCTAACATTCTCCTTTCCCTTCCTCCCCCACAACAAACACTCTGTGAGGTGAGTGGGGCTGAGAGACTTCAGAGAAGTGTGACTAGCCCAAGGTCACCCAGCAGCTGCATGTGGAGGAGCGGAGACACGAACCCGGTTCCCCCGATTATGAGTCTACCGCTCTTAACCACTACACCACACTGGCTCCCACTCAAGGAGGATTTGAAGGAAGAAAGGCCAGTTGGGGTGTTGTCTGGGTAGGGGATATGGCCTGGGAGAGTCCTGGGTGTGTGAGAGAGGGATCTGGAAATTCCCTACCCCTGCAGTGTGGACTTGCTTCTGACAAAAATGTGCCGGATCCAGGCCTTAGCTGTTTTGCCTCTCTCCATTTCCCCTCCTTCCCCAAAACTCAGAGCTCAGCAGATAAGTCCATCATTAAATCACGAGTCGGATAATCTGCTTATTCAGATGGAAAGACACTTCATGGATAATTAATGTAGGCGAAGCCTTCAGGTGGCAAGGTGTCAAAGCCAAGGAGCGAGGGATAAAGACATAAAATGGGATAACAGAAAAGCGTGGACCTTTTTTTCAGCAGGCCGGGAACAGAGTCTGTCAAACTTGGTTGCAGCATTTCTTTGTTAATTGCAAGGAGCCAGGATGGGGGAAATCACATCTAATCCCGAGCGAGGAGAGAGGATGAACGGTTCAGCTGACAAGGGCAGAAGATGTAAAAGCAAGCTGCAGGCACCCTGCAAGTTTCTGTTACATCATTATTTGCCATCAGTCCAGTGAGGTGAAGTAAAAAGCTGCCCACTCACCACTGGAGTGAAGTCCATTAATTTTGATCATGGGACGAGGAAGATTGCCCTGTTCTCAGCATTTCCCCTACTTTACTTCCTTGGACTTAAATCAAAGAGTAGCTATTCTGCACTGCTCTGCACATTTCAGAGATATACAGATGCCCAAACCTAGATCTAATTTGGATTCCATAAATCCAGATGATTCACTGCTAGGGTTGCCATACTACGTCTGGACACATGGCAACCCATGCCAGCAATATCGTTTTTGGCGCTTTTCTTTTTTAAAAAAAGCTCAACAACTCTTCTGTCCAGATTTTCACTTTTTGAAATATGGCAATCCTATTCACTGCCCCCACACTTCCCCTTGGGCTACCAGCACCCTGCATAAGTTATGAGAAAGCGGGTTCTACCATGAGTAAGAGCACGTGTTGCGATCGGGACCTGGCAAGACACATCCCTTCCTGTGGGGTGGGGCCGGCAGCCGGCCTTAGCAGCTATAGGGCAGAGAGGTGTTGCTGGGCAAAGCTAGATGTAGCAATTTGTGATGGACAGCTTAACGTCCTATATATTCCTCTGCACGCAGGGTGATCTTTCTCTTGGCTTCGAGCTTCTGATCACCCATCCCACCCCCCCCTCTTTTTCTTAGGCCTCTGCGCTTGACCTTGCAACTGCCTGTCATGGGGTCGTCTGCTTTTGGGGCAGAGGCCCAGTAGGAATTTGTCCATCTGGCTGATTGGCTGTTGCCATTTGGTTTTGCCTACTGCAGTAGCAACTTGTCACAACTTGTAAGGTTGGCGGTTAGGCATTGGTTCCTGTGTGGATTGCTGGATTGGGCGGTACCCATCCAGAATCATGATGATACTGGGAATTCCGTTAAAGGAATCCGGCGGCTCTTATGCTTTGTCCGAACCCCCGGTCAGGGATAGGGCCGTAGCCAGAGCCCCCGGGACCGCTGGGGAGGGGGAGGTTTCGTCCCCAGCCTCCTTAACTCTCCCCAGCTGCATTCTCCCAACGCTGACTGGAGGTCAGCAGCTGTCCTGGTAGGACAGATAGTCTGAACCAATGCCTATGCAACCACTCACCGAATTTGTATTTTAAATAAAGTTGTGGCCTAAATTATTGCCAAAAACCCAAACAAAATTATGTCTCCTGTGTCAAGTCATTGGGGGGGGTGACTTGAGGTCCTCGATACGCAACAGGATGTTAAACCAGATGTGCTTTCAGCCTCACCCACAAGGGACCTTGCAACAACTAAGTGTCACTGGAAGTGAAATTTGAAGGCAATTTCTTGGTTCCTGCTTGTACAAGAAAATATATCAAACATTTGGACTATGCTTACTTAAGAGTAAGCCCCATTGAATGCTATAAGACGGGGGTCAACAACCTTTTTCAGCTGTGGGCCGATTCACCGATTGGGCTGCATCCGGCCCATGGTCCTTAGGTTGCCTACCCCTGCTATAAGATTTCCTTCCTAATAATAATAATAATAATAATAATAATAATAATAATAATAATACTTTATTTGTATCCCGCCCTCCCCGGCCAAAGCCGGGCTCAGAGCGGCTAACAACAGGTAAAAATAGCACAGTGTACATAGAATCGCAGTGTCAATTAATTAAAATACATTCTACAATCAATTCAGAATCAAATTAATGGCAACCTTGGTGTTAGAGTTCTATGAAGATTACAGAAGGGCTGCAAGTTTGCATGAGCTCTAAACAGCTACTTTCTGTTGCTCATCGTTAACAGAAGAGCAAAATCTTCAGGTTTATACCAATAGCCTAGATTTGCATGATGATTTGAAGTGTGGAATATGGCCTTTTTAAAAGAGCAGAATATTATCATTTCTGGGATTTGAGGTGTTTACATAATACAACTTTAGATCTGTTGCCCCTCTCCCAAATGTCTGAAGTAATTCATGAGCAAGATCATTTAGGTGCCTGGCGAAAACTTTTCTGCTTATCTCTGGCATTTTAAGAACTGCTAATGTAAGCATTCTGAAACTTAGAGCAGTTTGATTGCACCATCTATTTAAATGTCTGTTGCTATTTTAATTTGCATTATTAGTTTGCATTGTTGTTGTTGTTAAGTGTACTTTCAGTTTCTTGTTATCCACCCTGCTGAAATATGAAATAAATACATAATGAATCCTAAATGTTCTTCATATTGTGTTTTTATTGTAAACGAACCTGGGACCTTGGGCTGAAGAGTGGATAATAAATGGATTCATCACCATCAGGAGGAAGAATGTTTTATACCACCTAGAGAAGGAACTTTATTCCCTGGGTGTATATTTCTGACTGACATAACTGTCTCGTAAAAGGGACTAATCACAATACAATAAACCCAAAGAGATTCCTGCTGTGACTTAAAGCATGCTGAACAAGCCATGTGTTTACATGCCCCTAATCTGGATTTTACAGATTTTACAGATGAGCTGTGATTTGGGCATGTGAGATGTGTTCATATAACTAGCTCAGACAGTGGTTCAATGTCACTGAGAGCTTGTGTGGTGTAGTAATTCAAGTGTTGGACTAGGACCTGGGGGACAAGAGTTCAAATGCCCACTCAGCGATGAAGCTCATTGGAAGCATCACAATGTCGCAGGTCAGCCTACTTTATAGGGTTGTGGTCAGGGTAAAATGAGGAGGGGGAGGATAATGCATGTGTCAATCGTGGAGAGTCCTCTCCTCCCCCGGTAACTTCATAGGCAAGAATGAAAAGCAGTTTGTGGTTTTTTTAGTCCTTTTTATTCAGTCATCTGGATGCCAGGGGCATAGCAAGGGGGGCGTAGGGGGCGGTCCACCCCAGGTTCCATAATGGAGGGGGTGACAAATTATCAAGGAACAATTACTGCCCTGCTAGGTACAGGTAGGTAGCCGCGTTGGTCTGCCATAGTCAAAACAAAATAAAATAAAAAATTCCTTCCAGTAGCACCTTAGAGACCAACTAAGTTTGTTCTTGGTATGAGCTTTCATGTGCATACACACTTCTTCAGATACACTGAAACGGAAGTCACCATTTCACACTGAAACAGAAGTCATCTTTAGCCATCTCACCCCTTGCCTTTCCCTGTAAGACGATATTGCAATCGTTAACAGTCGTCAACAGGTTTTCCACACCTATCAGCTGATCACCCATTCCCACCACCCTTCTGAGTAATACCCCTCCCCACTCCCTCACTATATTTAAGGGTCTGGTGACTTCCGTTTCAGTGTATCTGAAGAAGTGTGCATGGACACGAAAGCTCATATCAAGAACAAACTTAGTTGGTCTCTAAGGTGCTACTGGAAGGAATTTTTTATTTTATTTTGTTTTGCCCTACTAGGGCGGTTCATAAAAAACTTTTTTTTTTTCAAAAATGCCTGCTCCAAAGGTCTTATCTTACTATACTAGGGATTATATAGCTATATATGAGATTTCATGCATATCGGTTAATATCTTGACCCTCCTCCACCAAAATAGCTGTTTACTTGGCTGTTTTCCTATGTCGTGAAGGCTGAAATTTCAGTTCATTGGAGCACTTACTGTTCCCAATCCTAACCCTGTGGAAAGCCATCTAATTAGACTTCAATTTGATTTTGAGATGTTTTTAGGAGGTAATTGAATTATTGTTTGATTTTATACCAATGTTATGTATCTGATGTAAGCCTCCCTGAGCCTGACTTCGGCCGGGGAGGACGGGATATAAATAAAAGTTTTTTATTATTATTACTTGTTATTATTCATTTGTAAGAAAATATGAAATAACGTAAAACAATTTTTGCAGGGGGGGAATCAATGGGGGGGGGGTGACAAGAAATTTTCCACACCGGGTACCACCTGAACTTCCTACGCCTCTGGGGGGGTGTTACATTTTTTTTTTTTGCCCCGGGGTACCAATTTACCTTGCTACGCCCCTGTTGCAAAGCAAGAATCCATATCTATCCACAAAGAGAGGTGCTGGCTACTCTTATCCCTTCCCCTTCCATCCCCAGCAACATCCTTGGCACCAACAGGAAGTTCCGCCCCTCTACATTCACTATTCTCTAATATAGCTGGACCTGAGAGCCCGAGGGAAGGGGGATTGCCCAGGCTCTCTAGGGAGGTCTCTGCTGGCTGTTCCCTCCCTTCTTCCACTATCTTGTAGCTTGGTAACTCCTGCGGAGGCTGTGCAACATTCTCCTCTCTCTCTCTCCTACTGAAACTGCTGGGGAGAAGGGGGGCATGCAAATTGTTCCCCTCCTCCTCCTCCTCTTCGGAGAGAAGCTGATCTGGCTGAGGACACACTTCCTAGTCCTCCTATTCAGACCATTCCCTGACATCATGCAATCTTGAGCTCCTTGCAGGTGAAGTGGGATACAAACACAACAAACAAATACCTAAACCACTGGCAAAGTCATTTTGGTGTCCATTTCCCCATCTCATACCCTCCAACATTTTCTCACCCAAATCCAGAGCACACACCCCATGCACTATGCAGCCCTTGCCTGACCCCCCCCCTTGCATTGCCTTACTTTCACTGCCTCTGTCTCCTCTTCTTCCTCTGTGGCAGCGGCTTGCCTTTGCCTCCCCAGCATTCTTGAGGTCTCCTTGGCCTTGCCGGAAGTGGTGCACATGCTTCCAGACGTGTCCTTCCAGGAGTATGGCAGTGGTGGCAGAAGTCATGGCGGAAGCCAAGAGTCCACGGCGGAGACCACAGAGGCTGCCAATATAGAGGGGAAGGAAAAGCAGGATATCTGGGATTTCAAACAGAAGCCAGGGCAGTTTCTATAAATCTGAGATAGAATCATAGAATCATAGAGTTGGAAGAGACCACAAGGGCCATCCAGTCCAACCCCCTGCCAAGCAGGAAATGTCCTTCTCAAAGATGTCCCTCTCAAAGCGGTTGGTAGGTGGTGTGCAAACTTAAAATATCAAGAAATGCCCTGGTGCTTCTCTAACAGCGAAACTGGACACCTTCATCTGCCCCAGCTACAATGAAACATGTCTCTCCTGTATCAGTCTCTACACCCACAGCAGGTGCTTTAACTCTGCAACAGTTTGAATCTACCCCCAATGGTACACTCTTCCACTGTCTCTTGAGACAGATGGATGCCAATGACAAGCACAGAGTATATCCATGTACAAGTTGTAGACACAAGGCTCTCTATGTGCACACAGATCAGATCAATCTGCAGAGCTGGGGGTATGGCCCAAGGGCAGGATTCACACCCACTCTCCTCATTGTATTTCAGAATGTCCATAAAGCGTGCCCGGGGGGGGGCACTGTCTGTAAACAAAAGGAAGAAACCTTCAGCCGCTCCTGTGAACTCTTAACCTTACAGACCTTGCTCCATCTGCAGAACATCCACAGCACAAACCTTTTCTTTTCTTTTTTTGTAGACTTCTAAAAGTCATGCAACAGTCCTTTGGATTTGTTCTGCTTTGTGGGTTTTTGCAAGTAAAGTACAGCGTCAGCACCGTTAAAGGACATGATTTTCATGTTGTATGCTCTGCACTTTCTTTAGTGGCAGTATAAATATACAGAGTGAAAGGGAAGCAAAAAAAAAAAAAAAGCAAGGCTATAAAGGAGGATTTTGATGTATCCAGTAAGACCTGCAATTGGATTTCAAAAACAAAACAAAGAGAGGCCCCAGAGCAGATTTAAGGCTTTATATTATTATTGAGTTGTGTTGCCACCTCTCGGGGTTTGATCTGATGTTGACGAAATGAAGCCCAGTGGTGGAGAATCCACCTTGCATGTCAAAGGTCATAGGTTGGGCTGAGAGACCCCTTGCCTGCAACCCCAGAGAGCTGCTGCCAGTTACATCTCTTTGCCTTGTGGATGAGCCAGCCTTGGGCTTAACAACCAGCCCCTCTTCCCAGGTGTTCTGCCAAGGGGCAGGGTTCTTTTTGGGATCTGGATCCAATGAACACACCAATGGAAGAAGAACAAATATGCTTTTATTTCTAGATACAATCAGCAGCAGACAAATATAGCATACCTGATAAAAGCCCAAGCACAATCTCCCCTTCTGCCGCCCGGGGCCCCAAAAGAGCGGCGAAAGAGACCCCTCACATCAGGAAACCCACAGCACCCGGTACCTGGTCTGTGGCGAAGCCCAATGGGTCCCCTCCATTCCTTCGTTTATATAGTTAACTTAATAGGTTTGATAGATTCCACCTGGCTATCAGGTACCATTCCCGACTGGTCAGGCACCTGGGTGTGGCTTGGCTAAGGTCATAGGCAGCTGAAGGTGTTCTCAACTAATTGTATCTTCCTCACTAGCAACTTTACTTTGCTAATTTCAAGACTGAGGATGGAAAAGGGAGGAGGGTATGCAACCTGACTCCTCGTGATTACAAAGATCTTCCGCGAGTTTCCACTACACCAGGGGACTCTAAAGTTGCATACAATCTGCTCCCAGAATCTGTTCCTTTGGGAGACAGAAAGGAGGGCAAGGGAGGAAGGTTCTGAAACAACAGTAAGCCTTGGTGTTCTGCTCAAAGCTGGAAGTCAGAGGGCATGAGACTCTTAATCCCAGGGTTATGGGTTCGTGCCCCACATTGGGTGAAAGAATCCTGCATTGCAGGGGGTTGGACTAAATGAACCCTTGTGGCACCTTCTAACTCTATGATTCTGTGTAGGTTTTGCTCGTCCTTTGGTTCCAGTTGGCGTTAGCCAACCATACCGTGGGCGAGTTCCATGTCCTGGGTTGCTGTTTGCCGCATTACAGAAATAATTAAAACAAACCTACAACAACAAAATCACCCTTCAACTTATTCTTAAGCAGCCTTCCATAGAAGTGTGACCATTCTTGGAATGCTTTTTGCAGTTACAATTCCTGGCCAGGTCCAAATGAAGGTCAGTATAATGTAACCTCCCAGAGCAAGCAGCCTACCACAGGAGTCAGCTACATTCATAGCAAGGGGGAGAGAGCCATCCCCTGCTGCTTGTTCTCGGTGTCAGATAATCAGTGGTAGACTGCCTCTAGATGTGGAAGTTGCATTGATTTCTGGCCTCAGAATTATGTTCTGTAATTTTTCTGCACTGACATGGTATTCTGCACTAAGAGTACATTTCCGAGCACAATTCAGAGTGTTGGCGCTGACCTTTAAAGCCCTAAACGGCCTCGGCCCAGTATACCTGAAGGAGCGTATCCACCCCCATCATTCAGCCCGGACACTGAGGTCCACCGCCGAGGGCCTTCTGGCGGTTTCCTCCCTGCGAGAAGTGAGGTTGCAGGGAACCAGGCAGAGGGCCTTCTTGGTGGTGGCGCCTGCCCTGCGAAACGCCCTGGCATCAGATGTCAAGGAAATAAACAACTATCTGACTTTTAGAAGACATCTGCAGGCAGACCTGTTTAGGGAAGTTTTTAATGACTGATGTTTTAATGTATTTTAATATTTTGTTGGAAGCGGCCCAGAGTGACTGGGGAAACCCAGCTGTGGCGATCACACAGGGTCCCCGGTCGTTTAACGGACTATTGATCCCTGTGCCACCACAGTCCCGCTGTCCCGCTGCCACCAACCAGGATCCCCTCCCTGGTAATCACTGAGACCAGTCAGGTTTCTTTTTAAAATTGAACCAAAAGAATAAGTTTATTTTTCACACAGTAACAAGCTTATGGTTTCGAATACAGTACTTTGCTTACGTTCTTAGATAATATCTTGTCACTATCTCTTTGCTAGTTCCAATAGCTAACCCTGATGCCTCCTGTTTATTATTCACTCTGCTCTAGCTATGCTCATTGGCTCTATCTCCCTCTCTCTATCCCTCTCTAACTCTGATTCAACTCAACTGCCTAACTTCCAACCTCTAACTGCCTTTTCTATCCTCTCTAACTGCCACCCTTCCACACTCTAATTGCCTGGAGAGCTCCCATTGGTCAAGCTCCTCCCTGCCAAGTTAACCCTTTGAGAACCTTAGGGGTGAAACGCCACACCAGCCAGAAGGGCGGGGTATAAATTATTATTATTATTATTATTATTATTATTATTATTATTATTCAGTGGACACAGCCAGACGACAGCAAAGGACTTGACCCGAGTCATCTTGTAGCACAATGCGCCTGCTATGCCACCTCAAAGCAGGTTCCGTAGGTGGACAGCCCATTACTCCAATCCTGTGCACCTGGTACCTTTTTGCCATCTCTAGGTGACTTCCCTCCCCTTTCTTTGTTCAAAGCGCTCACACAAAGGGGGATATTATTATGTCTTTCTTGATTACGAAAATAGCCTCATTCTTGTTTTATCGGGTTTTATTCAGCAGGAATGTAATTCAATTCTCCCTTTCATTGGGTGACTCAGATGAAAGGGCACATGGCTTTTTATATAATTGCAAGGGAGAAAGGGGGTTCGGAAAGGGCGGCAGCTGGATTCTTCTTTGCTCCCTCGTTTTCTGCATGCCCCGAGCAACAAATGCAGCAGCAGGGCAGTATGAGAAAGCAAGCAATTTCCTCGGGTCAGGTGTTTTGAACAGATTGACCCACGTGGTTAGAGCCGTGTGTGGACTCTGCCCACAACATAAAACCTGAGTTCAAAATCAAATTTTACACAGAGGAACCAAATACGTGGCAAGAGTCTAGTCAAAGTTGTGATGCTACCGGAAGTTATTGTAAGTAAACGTAGTAAGAGCTTGGCTGCTGGATCATGCCAAAAGACCCATCTAGTGCAGCATGTTGTTCTCAAAATGTACAACCAGATGCCACTGGGGAAGCCTGCAAGCAGGACCTGAGCACAAAATCAATCTGTCCCCAGATGTAAAAAAAAGATAAAGGTAAAGGACGCCGGGACGGTTAAGTCCAGTCAAAGGCGACTATGGGGTTGCAGCGCTCATCTCGCTTTCTGGCCGATGGAGCTGGCAATTGTCCACAGACAGCTTTCCAGGTCATGTGGCCAGCATGGCTAAACCGCTTCTGGTGCAACAGAACACTGCAATGGAAGCCAGAGCACACAGAAATGGCGTACACCTTCCTGACACAGCGGTCCCTATTTATCTACTTGCACTGGTGTGCTTTCAAACAGCTAGGCAATGGGAGCTCACCCCGTTGTGGGGATTCGAACTGCTGACTTTCTGATTGGACACGGCAGACACGGCACCTGGGGTGCCCCACACCCCCTGCACCCCCATTGTGATGCTACTGGACCAGCCCCCATGGACCTGGACCCCACAAAGCTCAAATGTTGCCTCTCCCTTTACCAGCCCCCACACCAACTCTGGTCATCTGGCCAGGCCCAAATATGTGTTTCTAACCTGTACCAGATGAAAACCAGAGTGAACAGAATCAGTGCCTTCAGAGGTGTTGTTTCCCTTCTTTGCTGTCTCATTTGTTCCATTTGGTCTTTGATGGTGCAGATTAACCACTCCATGTTCTTTTGGAGTAATATATCTAATTCTGTGTTCTCCCCCCACCCCTTTGTTCTTTTTACTTTAGATTGGATCCACAGTTCCCCTCCCTCTGATGGATGTCTCTTTTTTTCTTGACGGGAATCTTCCTTGGATGCAAGTGGTCCTTCTGATGGACAATAAATGCACCTTCCAACAGAGAAAGAGAACCTTTGGATCCAAGCCATCATATTTTGATTTGTTCTTACCAATTTTTTAAGCTGCCTTGAGCCTCGGACGAACAATTCATTGAATCGATTTAAATAAATACTTAAAATAAGTAAGAGTTCAGGAAGAAAGGCAATACCATAATCAATCATTTTAAAGCTGAAAACATTTTATTAATCAATCAATCAATCAATCAATCAATCACAAACATCCTTCTACTACTGATGTAACGGATTGTATCAACTTGCAATAAAATTGTGTATGCAGCTATGTGTTCTCAGAATAAGGGAGTTATTTGCAACCTTTCTGTACGACTACTCTTCTGTTTTTCAGGAGGATAGATTTGTCAGTCACTTACTAGGGCACTAATTAGGAATTTGTTGGCATCTCCCATATTGGTCAAAGGTGTGCCATTGCTTCAGCTGTAGCATACTCTTTGAGCTCAGTATGGTGGGTTTCAATTGCTTGATGGACTCCTTGGTTTTGCCACAACAGGTAGGGAGTGTGGTCAGGGAAAGAAAAGGAAATGGGTTGTGGTTCACTGAGATGTTGAAGGGACACTGTGTCACCTACCAGATATCAACGGCCAGCTCAAGTGGGTGAAGAGGGAAATGGCATTTGGTCCCTAGAAGCTTCATCCATCTGACAGGAATAGAACAGGTAAGAAATGTAGCAAAGTAGCGCTTCCCAGCTCACCTTTTGGTGAGTGGAAAAGGAAGGGCATGGACCAGTCAATCTTCTGATCCAGAAGCCAGAGTGGGTTTTCTCAACAGGAAACGGAGGTGTTCATTCCATTGCCTCCCCTAGGGAAGGATATCCTCTGGCTTCAAGCAGGACACTCCTAGCTTACTGCAAGATTACTTATGGTTAATTAATAAAGTTGGCTCTTTGGTTCATTGTTGTGTCTTATGCCCAATTTTCTGGGGTATGGGGGATTTTATTCTTGTATATCAGATATTACATATGTGCAGAACAGATGTCTGTCTGGCCCACAGGAGAATGTGGCATTTGAGGGTGCACCCTGGTGTGCCTGGCTCACCAATGCTATGAAACCCTAGAGGCATCAAAAAGTGATCAAAACCTGCAGACCAGGTGGTGGTGTGATCTTTCCATGCAGTTCCAGTCTAATAATGTATAGCCACATAAATCAGGGGCAGGGAACTGTGTCTATCCAGATGTCGCTAGACTGCAGATCACATCTGTCCCAGCCACCTTGGGCAAGAGTCAAGGATGATGGGACTTGTAGTCTAGCAACAGCTGGAGAACCACAGACTGGTAAGGAGGACAATGTGAGAGGTAAACTGTTGAGTTCCCACAGGTTTTGGTTGTGCTGGCTCAGTAAGTGAGGAGGAGCCCACACTGGCAGCTTCTTGGTCCTTCAGAAGCCATCACTACTTGTCCTCCAGGTTGGACAGAGCCAAGACGGCATAATTCTGCAAATGTTTGCGCTCATCCAGGTTATACTGCAGCTTCTCCAGCAGCTCAAAGTAGCGGAAGAGGGAGTCACGTGGCCAAATGACCTGCTCGTCATCATCAGCCTCGTATAGCCCTGGCAGGTTCTTGTGGATATATGTTTCCCAATCCAGAGGCCCAGCATCGACTTCTGGCAAGCTGTATATTGTGGATGGCCCAAGGCTCATGTCCTGCACCTGGGGTAAGCTGAACTTCTTTTCCTGCAGTTCCAGCTTAAATTTGTCAGCTTTCTGCTGAGTCTCAATCTGCTGCATTTCCTCACTCAGTTCATTCCGAATGGTCTGGAAATTGGTGACCATGGTGGCCACCATGAGGTTTCTGAAGATGAATGCCCCAATGAGGAGCCATATCCAGATAAACAAGCCACTGATTACTTTGTTTATCTCTGGGACCTTCCACGTGTCCTGCAGCAGAGCATACCAATGGTCCATGGTGAAGAGAATGAAGATGGTCACCAGTGAATTGGGCATATCTTTAAAATAATTGTTGTACTCTAGGTCCTGCTGGTTTGAGCGAGTGTAGCCCTCAAAGAAGAAAATGCCCGAGACAGCAAAAATATAGAAGAAGAAGACGAGGAGCACCAGGATGAAGCTCATGGCTTTCATTGCTTTGAAGAGGGCCATAATGAGGATCTTGATTTGCCGGAGTCTAGGGAAGAGCTTTAAGCCACGCAGCACACGGCAAACCTGGAGGAAGTATCTGGTAGCCTTGGTGTGCTTCTTTTCAACAAGGCATATCAACTCAGGGATAAAGGATATGATGGTGACTGTGCAGTCAAAGACATTCCAGGGGTTCTTACAATAATCCTGAAAGCTAACAGCCCAATTCAGCCCAATTTCCGTCAAAAAGATGAGGATAATGACCCATATGATCACCTCCATTGCTATCCTCATTTTCACAAAGTGGTCCTCCAAGTTATCCACTATCTCTACTAAGATCATGAGGACCACCATGTTCAGGCAGATGAGGCAGATCATGAACACTTTGAAGATTTGGCTGTTCAGGACTGAATAAGCCCACATGGCGACAGGGGGCCAGCGGCTGCAGCGCACGCGGATACGGTTACGGCAGCGTGTCTCTCGGGTGACCATGATATTCCGTCTGGGCACAACATTGAAGCGCACCAGCTGGTGATGGTCTGTGACCATCAACTTCTTTAGCTTCCGATGGTCCAGGAAATCTCGCATGTTATGGCGTGGAATAGCACTACCTAGCCCCCGCAGATAGTCGATCAGATAGAAAGTATAGATCAGCTTGGAGCGGATGGCATCTGCTCGGGGATGCAGTTCAAAGGGTACTTTGTTTGTCACTTTGGAAGCTTTTGCTGAGGGTGGCTGGTCCTCCATGACTCCTGCTGGCTCCTCCTGGTATGGCCCAGAGGAGATTGGAAGGTTCTTCATACAGCATAATAGACACTCAGTGGTGACCTCACAGTTGAGAGTATTCTCCTGGAGCAGTCAGAGCATCCCACTAGCCTGATTCTATTGGTATGCCTACGGCTGCAGTTCCTAGGGTCAATGCATGCAAGTTATACAGTGGAATGCAGACATGAGCTAGTCTAACCACAGTGGTCCATGCATTTGTAACCTCAAAGCTTGATTTGTTTGGGCCCTTTATTTGTTTGGAATCCTGATTCTTTTGTGGCATTGGCTACCCCTCCCAATTTGGTGTCATCTGAAAATTTGATCAGCATCCCCTCAATTCTTTCATCCATGTCATTTAGAAAGATGTTGAACAACAATGGGTCCAGGACAGAACTCTTTTTTCTAGTTTGATGAGGAACGATTAGTGGGCACTCTTTGGGTTTGATCTGTCAACCAGCCAGAAATCCACCTAACAGTTCCCTTGTCCACCCCACATGGGGGAGTTTGCCAACAGCATTCCTGAAACCAAGATGCACTATGTCCACAGCAGGGAGGGGAGAGCTGGCTGGGCCAGGGAGGTGATCAATGCCTCTTTCCGAGAGGGAGTGGTCACTGCCTGTTTGAAGGAGGCAGTGATAAAACCACTCCTTAAGAAACCTTCCCTGGATTCGAAAAACCTAGCTAACTACCGGCCAGTTGCTAACCTACCTTTCCTGAGCAAGGTTCTGGAGCAAGTGGTCGCAGACCAGCTCCAGGCGCTTTTGGAAGCAACTGATTTTCTGGATGCATTTCAACTGGGGTTCAGGCCTCGTTTTGGTTCCAGTCATACTTGGATGGTCATTCCCAGAGAGTGTTGCTTAGGGAATGCTTTTCAGCCCCATAGAACCTTCAATGTGGGGTTCCGCAGGGCTCAATCCTATCCCCTACATTTTTTTAAGAGTCTGCATTTCGCTGAGTTGCCCAGGTAAGGGTGCAGCGGCTATTTACTGGCGTGGTTCCACTACTGATCGGCACGGGAGTTTTGACCTGCTCCGTCTTCGACCTGGGCCAGTTCACCCCTCCTTGCGCAACCTGGCATACCTCGGCTCCCCAGGGCTTGCCATATTGATGATGAACTTAGTGCGGACACCCGATCAGCATAGCCCACAGCAGCCCCGAACTGCTGAGCTCAAGCGATTCGCCAGACTCAGCCTCCAGGAGTAGCTGGATTACAGGCACGCGCCACCACGCCCGGCTATCCCCTACATTGTTTAACATGTACAGTACATGAAACCGCTGTGTGGGGTTATCTGGAGGTTTGGAGTACATTGCCAGCAGTATACTGATGACACTCAGCTCTATTTCTCTGTTACATCTTCAGGTGAGGCAGTGGAAGTGCTGGACCTGGTAATGGAATGGACGAGAGCCAACAAACTGAAACTCAATCCAGATAAGACTGAGGCACTGTTAGTGGGTAGTTCCCTAGACCGGATGGGTGGGAGATCCCCTGCTCTTGGCGGGGTTACACTTCCTCTGAAGGAGAACATTCATAGCTTTGGGGTACACCTGATCCTTTGCTGTCGCTTGAGGCTCAGTTGGCCTCAGTGGCCCAGAGTGCCTTCCATCAGCTTTGGCTGGTGGGCCAGCTATGCCCCAATCTGGACAGGGATGGCCTAACTACTGTTGTCTATGCTCTGGCAACCTCAAGGTTAGATTAGTGCAATGCATTATACATAGGGCTGCCTCTGAAGATGGTTCGGAAACTTCTGGTAGTGCAGAATTCAGCATGCAGGTTGCTCACCGGAGCAGGACGGTTTGAACATATTACACCGATCCTGGTCCGACTGTACTGGCTACCAATTAGTTTCCAGGCCCAATTTAAAGTGCTGGCTTTGACCTATAAAGCCTTAAATGGCTCAGGAGCACAATACCTCAAGGACCACCTCTTTCCATATGAACCTACCCGGACCCTGAGATCATCTTCTGAAGCCCTTCTTTGTGTGTCGTCTCCTCGAGAGGTCTGGAGGGTGGCAACATGAGAACAGGCCTCCTCTGCAGTGCCTCACTGTCTGTGGAATGCTCTCCCCAGGGAAGTTCACCTGGAGTCTTCATTATATACCTTGAGGTACCAGGCAAAAACGTTCCTTTTTAACCAGTCCTTTGGATGATTTGATAGACATTGCCCTAAATGTGGGCATTGACTATGCCCTAAAATTGTTTGTGTGTGGGGGGGGGGGGTTTGGGGTTGGGTCCCTGTTCCTGCCAACCTAGCAGTTCGAAAGCACAAAGTGTAAATAGATAAATAAGTACCGCTGTGGCGGGAAGGTAAATGGCATTTCCATGCGCTGCTCTGGTTCGCCAGAAGCAGCTTTGTCATGCTGGCCACATGACCCGGAAGCTGGACGCCTGCCCCCTCGGCCAGTAAAGCGAGATGAGCGCCGCAACCCCAGAGTCGGACACGACTGAACCTAATGGTCAGGGGTCCCTTTACCTTTATTGTTGTTTTTATTTTGATTATTTATTTTGTGGATTTAGATTTAGATTTTATTCCGTGAATCCCCCTGAGACTTTCAGGTATAGGGTGGTATATAAATTAATATAATACTAATACTAATACCAATAATCCCCTTTATATGCCAAGCTTCTAACTCTATCAAAAAAAAGACGTGATTGGTCTGGCATGACTTATTTTTGAGAAACCTATGCTGGGTTTTAGTAATCATAGCATCCTTTTCTAATTATCCTTTGTTATCCATGAATTCGTCTACTCAGACTTCCCATCCCTCCTTCCATGATGTTTCTGTTCAAATCCTTTGTCTACTGCCTTGAATGTAATACTTACTTCCATAACATATATCCTGCATTGCATTCCTTTATAATTGTCATTCCTTTGCTTATATATCCAGTGCTGTCTGCTATTTCATTTGACTATAATATTGTCTCAGATAGTCCGAAAACAGTCTCCACTCTTCCACAAACATCCCTTCGATGCGACATTCACCCGCCAGTCTGCGCTGGTCCACTTGGTGTCTCCCAACACTGAGTGACCTGGGGCAACATTGTGCCAGGCCTCATCTGCCTCCTCATGATGGGGGTGGGGTGGGGTGGATGAGTCCCCCCTGTGACCTCAGCCCCATGGAGTTGGTGCGCCTGATCAGGTGGCAACTCTAAAGGGGCTTGCTGTAACCACCAACCATCTGATAAGCCGTTATAGCAATCCACTTTGAAGTCTTTTTGCAGGCATGGTTTGGAGTCAAACCACACCTGCAAGCAGCTGAAGAGGAAACAGGCTCATTTGCAGTTAAAACTAGAACTTGATAGGGAATTCCCTGGTGCAGCCAATACCGCTGGGACTTGCTTTCGGAGGATCAGGAGCTCTCCTTAACATAGCTGTCAACCCTCCCTCCTGCTGTTCCCCACTGCTATATACAGGTGAAACTCGAAAAATTATAATATCATGGAAAGGTTCGTTTCTTTCAGTAATTCAACTTAAAAGGTGAAACTAATATATAAGATAGACTCATGACATGCAAAGCGAGATATGTCAAGCCTTTATTTGTTATAATTGTGATGATTATGGCATACAACTGATGAGAACCCCAAATTAACAGTCTCAACTTTGGGGTTTTCATCAGTTGTATGCCATAACCATCACAATTATAACAAAGGCTTGACCTATCTCGCTTTGCATGTCATGAGTCTATCTTATATATTAAACTCCAGTAGCTAATGAAAACAATTGCTTACATAAATGGACTTTTCCACAATATTCTAATTTTTCGAGTTTCACCTGTACATAGCTGTCAACCCTCCCTGCTGTTTCCCAATGCTATAATAAGGGAATTTCCCGCAAAAAAGGGAAAAGGTTGACAGCTATGCTCCTTAAGCTCTGTATTGTTCCTTTGGAGCCACACCCTTAGCTGCCCCACACCTCAACAGCACATATGATATCAGGGACTCAGCTAGACTGGTAAAGAAAAAAACATTTATATGCGTTGTGTATGTGATATAACACTGCAACAACAGGTGGCGCTGTGGAGTCCCATCTTTTGCCTACAGCATTTCCCTGTATGAGTTTGCAATGTGTTTAACTGAATCGCTTCTTCGACATGTCTACATCGAGCCCAGGTGTGAGGTAGGTAGGCATTGTTGGGGGGAGGGGGAACAGCCTTGTGGACCAATTGGGAACCTGTGCCAAGTCTACTTACACCAGAGGTTCCCCATCACTGTCCTGAGGTAAGTCTGTTCTGATGGCGAAGACAAACATTGCATTGCATTGGCCGAGCTGTCTCTGTTGTTGCAGAGCAGGAACAGTGTCCATCTACTTGGACCAGTTTTTGGCTCACAAGCCACCAGGAACAATTCAATTTGCTTAATGTGGACCACCCTCATTGCAAAAGGAACTCATTAGCTTACCCAGCTGTCTGACAGTGGCAGACAACAAAATCTGAGGCTTGGCAAAGGGAGATGGGATCTGGCAGTTTCCGTGTGGAAGCTGCAGAAATCAAATTCCTAAAGAATCCCTATTCAAGGCTAAGGAAAGGGAATATATGCTGTTGTCTTATAGAAGATGGGCGGGGTATAAATAATAAAAAAATATTATTATTATTATTATTAGAGCAGGGGTCAGCAACCTGTTTCAGCTGTGGGCCAGTCCACCGTCCCTCAGACCATGTGGTGGGCCGGACTATATTTTTTTGGGGGAAATGAACGAATTCCTATGCCCCACAAATAACCCAGAGATGCATTTTAAATAAAAGGACACACTCTACTCATATAAAAATATGCTGATTCCCGGACCGTTCGCGGGCTGGATTGAGAAGGCAATTGGGACGCATCCGGCCCACGGGCCTTAGGTTGCCTACCCCTGACTTATAACCTATTGCAATTAAGCAGTCCTGTATCTAAATCACTGAAACAAAATAAATAAATGTGTAAATAAAGGAGCTATTACAAAGATGCCATAAATTCCAGAGTAGGGAAACCTTCTTCAGCCCAAGGGACATGTTCCCTCATACAGAATTTTCTGGGGCCACCTGCCAGTCATGGGCAGGGCCAAAGGGGAAAGTGGGTGGGGCGATGGATGTGACATCATTGTACAGTTGGCTACATTCCAGCCAGGCAACAACGAGACATTTCCATGCACACACAATATCCTGTTGTATTTGCCGTGCTGTTTTGATGAGATTTTTTAATTGTCTGTTTTAATTAAGGATGCTTATGTCTTAATGCTCGCGAGACTGATTTTTATACTATGCACACCACATAGAAGCTGATTTCGGCATTAAGCAGAATATACTGTTGCAAAAATTGGGTGCCACCCTCACTCTATGCTGGGAGGTGGCAGGAGCTCATGGGGTTCCAGGGTCTGTGTTCCTCTGGAGAATTGAGACAGAGAGGTAAAGGTAAAGGTAAAGGTACCCCTGACCGTTAGGTCCAGTCGCAGATGACTCTGGGGTTGCGGCGCTCATCTCCCTCTATAGGCCAAGGGAGCCGGTGTTTGTCCGCAGACAGTAAACGTTTTTTATGCTTTTATAGAAGACTGTGTAATGACTTATTTTGAGAGGGATTAATGGGGAAAATACCAGGACATTTATTACAGAGGTTTTAACAAACCTGAGCAAGCTTTCCGCTGCGTGTGTGTTTGAAAAGGGGAATGAGAACTCTGCTAATTTCTGGGACTTGTAAACACAAGTGGGAATAGGATATCTTAAACAATATATCCTCTCCTGCATCCCAAAACATTCCCACAAAATTGGCTTGGGGGCTGGGAGAACCCCTGGAAAAACACAAGGGGAGGGGAGAGGAGAGGATTCCAGCCAGCAATGGTGACCTTCATGGAATGATTTCCTTAACACAATGTTGAACCCTGTACCTGAGGTTCCCCACCCCTGCCGTACGTCTTTGGTGTGCTGTCTTAAAAGGAATTCTAGCCCAGCTAGTATTGTCTTGGTTACACACTGCATGCAACGATGCAACATGCAGCAATACATTACATCCTCTGCATGGTGCAACTGAAGGGTCACCCTGCCCTGCCACCAGGGCAGACTGAGTAAACTGTTAATCTTAGCTTTAGCTCAATGGTGGGTTACTTGCCTTGCATGGAGATGGCCATAGGTTCAAAAGCTGCAATCACCAGGCAGGCTGTGAAAGATTGCTCTCTGAAACCCAGGAAAACCATGGTCAGTCACAGTGCATAATACTGAGCTAGATGGACCAATGGTCTGACTTGGTGTAAAGGGGTTTCCTTTGCCATAGAACTGACATCCCAGTTAATGCTGAGCAGTTCAGGTGTGGCAGATACTGACTGAGCTCACAGGTATCAGACTCTGAGGTCTCTTCTGGTCAATTCTGGCTAAGTATTCAGTTGCTGTGCGGCCTCCCGATATCCTCTGGCACCAATTAGACAAACATCCTCCTCTTCATTTGGCAATAGACCCAAAGCTGCTGATCTCATATTTTCCTCTCCTCCTGATTCTGAGTCACACTTTGATTTCCACCCAGCAGGGCAACTGAATATTTGCACTGCAGACTGGTAATTAGAAATGTCACTTTGGCCGCAGCTAACGAGTGTAGTTCTTTTGTCTTTGCAGCAGGTAACATTATGAAGGTTACAGAAGAGGCTGGTGGATTGTTTTGATGTGAGCTGGGAGAATTGAGTAGCAAAAAGCAGGGGGAATGACATTTTCTTTAACCTCCCCCCCCAAAAAAAACCCCATGGAAATTTACCATGTCAAAATCCTTAAAATTACCCTGTGCTTTCAGATGAAAAATGCTTCCCTACCCTAGATTGATTTGGAATCTAGTTTGACGAACATAGGTTTGCTGTCGTTGTTTTTTAATTAAAAAATAAAATCAGGTCATCTAATTCTGCAGATAATTTGGAACCTCCCAATTCCCCTGATAACATGGCTGTGAGTATAACAGCATCCTCCTCCATCCCTCAATCTTCCATAAGCTCCAAACCTGCTCCCTTGTCTGGCTGCTGCAGTGGCTTCTGTATCTTCTCCACCAATAGTGTGTTCGCACACGCATCTCTCAATTTCCCCATCTCACCCACTCCTGTTTCTTTTTGGTTCTTTTGCAATGGTAGCATTTCAGGCACCAAAGATACTTAGAAAGCTTGCTCTCCCAGTGCTACCTGAATCTATGATATTGTCAGGTCGGCATTTCAAGCGCCAGAGAGGGAGGGCGGACGGGAGGACCCCTCCTCATCAGCACCACATTCTGGCAAGTGGGTGTAGGGTGGACTGAGACCTATGGGGTGAACTGAAAGAAAACCGTGGATCATTCTGGGTAAACTGGCACCGGTCTGGAATACTGGCACTTTAGAGCTTCTCATTCTGAACTGGGTCCTTACAGCATTTGGCAATTTTCAACACATAGACATGATGTGTGGTGTAGTGGTTAAGAGCGGTGGACTCGTAATCTGGGGAACCGGGTTCGTGTCTACACTCCTCCACATGCAGCTGCTGGGTGACCTTGGGCTAGTCACACTTCTCTGAAGTCTCTCAGCCCCACTCACCTCACAGAGTGTTTGTTGTGGGGGAGGAAGGGAAAGGAGAATGTTAGCCGCTTTGAGACTCCTTCGGGTAGTGAAATGTGGGATATCAAATCCAAACTCTTCTCTTCTACTACAGATGTAGATGCGGTGCCGGGGTGCAAAGATCTGCCCAGCGCACACACCCCGGTTGCCCAGTCCTAGGTGTGCAGGAGGGTGGAGCCGGCTGGCTGCCTCAGCGTCTCGCTGGCTCGGTCACCCCTGAACTCATGGCACAGAGCTGCCCGCACCAGAAGAGCCCACCGCGGCGCTCCAACCAACGGGCAGGCTCCTTCCCGGACTCAACTCTCGGCCCCTGGACTCTTGGGCCCCGAACTCTTGGCCTGGCACCCCTGAGAGCCCGGCGCCCGGGTGCCCTGCACCCCTGAAACCTATGGGTAAGATGGCCCTGTTTATGCTCTTCTGATTCTTTCGGTACTGCAAGAGGACCAGAGTTTTCCTCCCATCATAGAAATGTCCCCAACCTGGTCCCTCTAGACATTGCTGGATTATATTCTCACCATTCCTGGCCATTGGTCCTTGTGGCTCAGGCTGATGGGAGTTGTAGTCCAATAATGCCTGGAGGGCACCTTGTTGGGAGGGTTCTACTTGTGTATGCATGTAAAAGTTCCCTGCACACCTTCTCTGCTCAACATGTGAATGGGTTGAGTGCACAGAGTCTGTCCAAAACATTTGGTGGGACGGACAAATTGCATGCACACTTCAACACCGCCACCCCATTCTTGGATACAAAGTTCACATGGTCAGGCAAATGCTTAAACACACCTACAATATCTTGAACTATGAACATGCCAAACTCCAGCTTTCTGGTTCCTATATTTTTAGTTGACTCTCTTGATGGATAAGTTTTCCAAAAATCAGATCTTCTTGGACTTGCTAGGTAAAAATGTAGCTTGCATATTTGGGATAAATGCTTTGTATCCCCAGTTTAAGGGAGACATACTAAAAGGGACACTTTCCACAGTTTCCTAGTAACTGGGATGTTTTGGCCTGTGTGTGTGTGTGTGTGTGCCAAGTTTCAGAACTGTAGCTCATTAGGCAATACCTTCTACAATTTTGATACCCTGATGAGTGAGTGAGAGTGAACCCCAAATGTCTATCTCTGTGTTTGTGTGTTTAATACAGAGCATACTGAGGAATTGATCCAGCAATGCAAATGACAACAGCAGAGCCATAATTCTGGCGAATGAACTACCAACAGGGGTAATTCCTATTATGCAGAGTATTTCACACTCTTTGGGCATTGGGCAGATTAGCACAAATTGAATTTCATGCTAACCGGCTCAGGGCAATGGGTGCCCTATTTCTATGAACTGTTACTGTTTTAAGATAACAATTAAGAGATATTCACACTTCTAAGTATGTGGAAATAGCAACAGTTTTCTTCCCACACAGATAACCTTAAGGAATGTGACTGCTCGCTGGAAGCCCCTACCAAATTCTCAAAACTACCCCTCCTTCTAGAGTTAGCTAGTCATGCGGAAGCACTGGATCTCTGAGCGTGTCAGGATCATGGCTGACTCAGATGTTGGAGATAACTTTTTGGTGGCACCGCATAGCACCCTGTTCCACTGAAGATGTCATAGAAACCCACACCAGTGCAATAGAAGAGACACATCTCAGAGAACCCTTGCCTAGGACCACCAATGTCTCTTGCTGGACTAATTTGGCCCGTGGGCTGGAGGTTCCCCGCTCCTGGCCCATGCTGAGGTTGAGGTGTTCCCTTCTCATCACAAATTCATTTCAACACTGCTGGACTTTACATTGCTTTATAAAGTCCCTGCATGCAGGCAGGTGGCACTTCATCCGTGTCCAACAGTTGCTCTGAAGTTTTTGCTCACCCAACCTGGGCAATCAACTCTGAACCATGAACTTCACAAAGCTGTCCTTGAAGAGCTCCGGAAAATTACCTCCCCCCTCATTATCCTTCCTCCTTCCCTACCCTTAGAGACTGAAATATATAAGTCCCAATAAATCTCTTTCACATATTGATAAATGGCCACTGTTTGTGAGTGTCACCGAGGAGGGAGAAAGTTTAGCTCCTTGAAAAATTGCCGTGCAAACAAGCTGTCTTCAGTTGCTGTGTTCCTCTCTGCACCTGCACTGAGTAGAAAGAGGCACCTTGTACAACCTGAAATTGATGCCGTACTTACACCTGGCATCTTCATCCACATGGCTTTAATTGTCTCCTGCATTTATTTACTAAGGTCTGATACTTGGGAGCAGGAGAAGTACCTGTAGATGACAAGCATTAGTTCGTTCGTTCATTCATTCTTTCATTCATTCCATGATGCCGAAATCTGTAATTTGGTATACAGATTCATCCAATTTCTTACATCTTCATTTGTGTTTGGGACTCGGTGATTTCCTCTAAAATCACTTCACTAGCTTGGAATGCAGTTTGAGATTCTATTTTTGCATAGTTAGCATTCACTACACAAGGTGTCCCAAGCTGCCGTGTATATATTCTTACACATATGGTACTTGCAGTAATGACTGTGTTCCATTACCACAGTAGGAAGTGGCCATGCGTCTGAATGCCAGTTGCTGAGAATCACAGCAGGATGGGGTACTGTTGTGCTCAGGTTCTGCTTGGTGGGATTTCCATAGCCATGTTTTTTTTAAAATTATTATTAAAGATTTTCTTGATTTACAAAAGTGTGTGCAATGTCTCTCTTGTTCCCCCCCCCCCCCATGTAACATTTTTACCAATCAGTTATGGTTGTTGAGACATTAGGGAGAAAAGAGGGAAAGTGGTGGGTGGGATGGGGGGGATGGGTGAGGTGGGGTGACAATGTTTCTATTTTGAGAACAGGATGCTGGACTAGATGAGCCGTTGGTCTGATACAGGACATCACTCCTTATGTTCTTTAACACCAACCCCTTATGTTAATGAAACTCTTACCACTGTGGAACTATGGGCATGCTTCCATGCCATGCACAACCAGGGGTATGAACATTTTTCAGATTGAGGGCCACATTCCTTTTTGAGTACTCTTCCAGGGGCCACATACCCAGTCTGGCCAGGAGAGGGGGACAGAGGCCAAAGTGGCCAAAAGTGGCCAGAGCATAGAATCATCCTGTATTAAAAGCTCCAATTCATCTTGCTTGTTTCCCATACTCTGTGCATTTGTATAGAGACCACTGAAACATGACTCGTTCCTTCTTGTAGTTTCTTGCCCTTGAGCAGGTATCTGGAGCACCATCTCAGTTTCCTGTGCATCAATGATTGAAAATTTTACTATTTTACTAGCTTCTGCAAAGTAGGGTCAGTAGGGCATGTGGCTGGGAATGGGGTATGGCCTGGGGAGAGTCCCAAGGGCCAGACAGAGAGGCTTGGAGGGCCACATACAGTCTGTGCTTCTTATGTTCCCCCACTGCTCTGCTAAACCATAGTGCAGTGTGATGTGCATATTTTTAATTTTTAATTTTTTTTTGAATAGGGGACTGGTTAGTTACCCTAATAAACTTATGAGGAAAATCCAAAGGAGGAAGCCCGAGATTGGTGGTGGGACACTGAGGAGAAGTCAGAGGGAGAAGAGTGGGAGGAGGGGCTGGATGCTGAAGCAGCAATAGGGTTCAGTGAGCAAGAAGAGCTGGTGACAGAGAGCAGTTCAGACTCCAATGCTGAAGCAGAGGAGGAGAGTCAAGAAGCTGCTGAAGAATCCAGGGAATCTCCTTCTCCTGCTGCGACAGTATCCCTTTCCTACTGGTCCCCAAGAACTCATAGAAAGAAGAGAAGAGCAGAACAGAGGCCAGAGGTGGACAGACACAGTTTGAGACTGCTTGGGAAACATGAGGAGCCTTAGAAAGGGTGGAAGGCAGGGGCCTTCAGATCTGGCAACTGCTCCAAAAATGCAAGACCTACTGGGAAGGGTTGTTGAGTTGTATGGCGCTTCCATGAATAAAGAGTTAACTTCACTGACAATGGAGCTCTGCGTCTTCAACCCTGACATCTGAGGACCACAAAGTAGTGTTACCCCCATCAGGCCAGAAGGGGTGAGTGAAGATCTACATCAGGAACAGGGTGGGGATAAAGATCTACATTGGGAACATGGTCAAAGGAATCAAATCAACTTTATTTGACAGTTGAAGTGGGAACCAAAGGCCATCATGGGGGGGAGGAGGGGCCTGCTTTGAATCATGCCAGGTGGTTGCAGACCCTAGGAGACCCCAGAGGGCAACTCCTGCCCTTTCCTCCCTGTGGGTGAGAGGAAAGCAGCAGAGCCTCCTATTCACCAAGAGACCACTGTAGAGGAGGCATTGTTGGGGCTGCAGCAGTGGGCGATACATTCCTTGCAGGCTGGATCTGCTGCCTCTGTGGAACCTGCCACCTGAGGCAGTCACCTTACATTGCCTCATGGGTGGGCCAGCCCTGTCTCTGGGTACTCCTTAGCCTCTTGGGCTTCCTACACTTCCTGGAAAAAAGGAGGCTTTTGCAACATAGCATCTTCCTCTGGACTTTCCAGGGTGGGCAAGAAGCCTGCCTGCTGAGTACCTGATCATCTGAGAGTGCTGCACTTAAAAAGCAAGCAAGCAAGCAAGCAAGCAAGCAAGCAAGCAAGCAAGCAAGCAAACAAACAAACAAACAAACAAACTGAAATGACCATCCTTTTGAATTATCCTGCCACCCCACCCACACTCCACTTTACTAGGCATTATTTCAGGTTGCTTTTTGAAAAAGCTAACTTTACTCTCAAGGATGTGTCTAGTGTATGACTTGACTCATTGCTCTGTCTGGTGCAGCCATTGTCTCCCAACAACTGCTAGCAGCTCACACTGAGGTCGCAGGCAAATGCCATTTCCAGACCTGTGGGTCTTTTGCACTTGGGATACTTGGATTTGAACTCAAGGTCTTGATATATTATGCTTTATATATGCTGTAAGCCACTCAGAGTGGCTGGGGAAACTCAGCCAGGTGGGTGGGGTATAAATAATAAAATAATAATAAATTACTATTACTACTACTACTACTACTACTAATAATAATAATAATTTAATAATTTATTATTTATACCCTGCCCATCTGGCTGGGCTTCCCCAGCCACTCTGGATGGCTATTATTATTATTATTATTATTATTATTATTATTATTATTATGCTCTGTCTGAGATCAAGGTCATTCCCTACAATGCTGCTGGGCAGGACTGGTCCCAATCATGGCTGGTGCTCATTTGGATTGGTTGGGCAGAAGGCGGGGCATCAGAAATAGGGGCAGGGGCGAAGGAAGGCTCTCTGGCATCTGGTGCGGGGTGTCAAGGGGCGGGGCAAACTGTGCGGCAGTGCATGCACAGCGCTGCTACGTACGGTGCATGTGTGGTGCTGATAATGACAGCATCGCTCAAGCGCCGTATGGGCAGTGGTGCAGTACTCTGCTTGCAACGGTGGCAGGATCCTCCGCACGCAGCTGCAGCGCCGTGATGGCTGCAGCTTGCGTTGCTGCACCCGGAGGCAGAGGGGCGAGCCCCCCACAGGGTGCCTTCTTTTCACCCCCTCAGAGATGACACCCGGGTCGCACTGCCCCCCTTCCTCTGCCATTGAGTAGGGGGAGCCATATTCAAGGAAAGGTTGAGCTAACACTTCCTGCTTTTGTACCTATCCTCATCCCTATTGAGTTCCACAAGGGCAAGGAAGACTATGGAGGAGGAAGATACCACTGGAAGTTCTACAACCTGGCTGAGTTGTTTGTATGAAGGTAGGCTGGTGGGTTGGAGGGGCAATCTCCCACTAGCCCTAAGGGAGCGGTCTTCATGGATTGCTGTCTCCATGGATTTCTGTCTTTCCCAGCCACTATTGCAGCTGCCACACTGCACTTTGGGGCCATTTTGGCATTATAGTATATGTCCAGAATAAGCAAGACTGACAAGTTCTTTCCCCTAAGAGGTTGGCTAAGTTCAGCTTTGGATGCAAAGCAGCGCCTCACAGCTCCAAATGCAATCATCTGACAGCATGGTTCAAAGTCAATTGAATCAAAATTCAAGATAAGGATGTGAAATATGGATGCTTTTCAGCTCTTGGCAAGTTTCCTAAATGCCAAGGATCAGATGAGCAAGAAGGCAAAGGGAATGTGGGACAAGCAAATCCACTGGGCAAAGAAGCAGTGCTGGAAGAAGGGAGAAGAACCATGTGGAACATCAACAGAATCTTGGGATTCAAACTCAAGTTAGTTTATTAGAGGTGGCATTGAAGAATAATGATTAATCTATGGAGGACGCTGGGTTGTATCCAGAATTAGTCATATTCAGAGTAGACCCATTGAATTTAGTGGGCACCACTAACTTAGGCCCTTTGGTTTCAGTGGGTTTACTCTGGGTTAGACATAGTTGGGGATAACCTGTTATTTATAAATTTGAAATAAAAATGATTCTCCATAATGTGGCTTCCACTGCTTCTAAAATCATGTCCTAAACATCTAGGTTTAGGATGTTTAGGACATGATTTTAAGACAAAATAACTTCAATGCACAAAGTCCCCAATGTGCATTACCCAATACAAGCCACTGGAAAGAGAGAGGTCTTCAAAGCCCTCTTAAACATTTCCAGGGATGAAGCCTGATGCATTCATAGGGGGTGGAATTCCACCATTGTGGAACCACCACTGTAAACTTAACTGGTGGGTACCGAAGCAATGCCATTAGGTTTATTAATGGCATCCAGTCATGAAAGCTAAATGTAAACTCAAGGTTCAGATGCAGTATATCTCTCTGCAACAGATGCTGTGACCAGCCACTGTTGGAAACGGAATGCTAGATTGGATGGCCCTGGGTGTATGAGCCAGCAAATTGTATTCACCCAATATACAGCCAATAATGTAGCTGCCCCCCTATGCCTTTTGTTTCCTGAATGCATAAACTTTCAAAAAAAAAACCTCGACATTTCACTGTAACTCTAATTCCAAGTCCCATTAGCGTTGCCCTCAGAGCGGAAAAGTTATTGGTGCAGAATGAACCCCTGGCAGGAATTTCCTCATGAAATTTCACGAGACTTATCGAAACTCATTTTGCTTCCTTCAGAATTCATTGGAAGTGCTGGCATTTTCCTACCTGGGGGTGGGAAGGAAGAGTTTTAAACCAAACCAAGAGATTGCTTTGAATTCAGAGGGAATTTCTAATTATCCATCCACCTGGCTAGACTATTGTGTCTTCTTGATTAAAGTGCAGCAGAAACAGTTTACTGGGCACTCTTGGCGAAGAAGAAATATTTCCCAGGGCCAATGATGCTGCGTGTTTTCAAATCTAACCGCAC
Source organism: Lacerta agilis (assembly GCF_009819535.1). NCBI lineage: Eukaryota > Metazoa > Chordata > Lepidosauria > Squamata > Lacertidae > Lacerta > Lacerta agilis. The sequence goes on along the minus strand of NC_046318.1, from coordinate 79,826,100 downwards.
ATGGAGAGTTACAGGTAGGTAGCCGTGTTGGTCTGTCATAGTCAAAACAAAACAAAATAAAAAAATCCTTCCAGTAGCACCTTAGAGACCAACTAAGTTTGGTCTTGGTATGAGCTTTCGTGTGCATGCACATTTCTTCAGATAACACAAAAGCTCATATCAAGAACAAACTTAGTTGGTCTCTAAGGTGCTACTGGAAGGAATTTTTTATTTTGTTTTGTTTCGCACATGGAGAATCTTCCTTTTCTTAACATGCAGATAGTGTCAAAGATGCAAATTTTCTGCCACGTGTCCAACTATGCAAGGGATTTTACATGCAGAAAGCACCAGAAGACAAAGACCCTCCATCATACAGACCAGGAATGAGGAACATTTTCCAGTCTGAGAATGGCATAACTTTCTGTGAAACCACCTGAGGACCTTACACCAGTGGTGGTTGAGGCCACAGCAGAGTAATTATTCCCAAGTTTTCCTTTGTATGGTAGGCTATTTTCATCAGAGCAGAGGCAGCAGGGACCCAGAACAAATCGTCTGAGAAAGATGGCATCTCCCTTGGAAGACAGTCAACGAACAAATACCTGCAGGGATTTAATTGCTCATTTCCCCCCATCAATCCTCCAGTCAAATTTGGAGTCTCCTGCCTCTCAGCCTAGCCTACCTCACAGGGTTGTTGTTGTTGTGGGGATTAAATGAGGGAACCAAGTCCATGACCTTGCACGCTTTGGAGAAAAAGGTGGGTTATAAATGCAATTGATAATAATTAAGTAACAAATATAAAAATGTTGAGATGCTTCTGGTCTCTCCTGCATCTTGTCTTTCTTTTGGCATTTAATCTTTTTTTTTTTTTAGTATACATCACAGTTATCATTCTCCATCAGAGATATACAGGTGAAACTCGAAAAATTAGAATATTGTGGAAAAGTCCATTTATGTAAGCAATTGTTTTCATTAGCTACTGGAGTTTAATATATGAGATAGACTCATGACATGCAAAGCGAGATATGTCAAGCCTTTGCTTGTTATAATTGTGATGATTATGGCGCACAAATGATGAAAACCCCAAAGTTGAGATTGTTAATTTGGGGTTCTCATCAGCTGTACGCCATAATCATCACAATTATAACAAAGAAAGGCTTGGCATATCTTGCTTTGCATGTCATGAGTCTATCTCATATATTAGTATACCTTTCAAGTTGAATTAATGAAAGAAATGAACCTTTCCACGATATTCAAATTTTTCGAGTTTCACCTGTACATAAGAAGAAGAAAATACTTAAATGTTGAGAATGAAATAAAATTATGTAGAAAAGTATTCCCGCCACCCGAAAGTGCATCATGTCTATCTGGACATTCAACCCTCGCCAGTCTCTGCTTCCAGGAATGGAAACAGTAAGTCGCGTTTCCAGAAGCCCGGCAGAAAAAGTTGTTGAAAGAGAGTAAGGGGAGGCAGCAAGGAGATTATTATCTTTGGCTCTGATGAACTGCGGCATTTTCCCCCCCACAGCTGCATTTCCTCAAGCGAGCATTTAGTCAGTGGGAGTTGTGGAGCAAGTTCCCCTTATCCATTGGATTACCCCAGTAATTAAAGTGACAAGTGGGGACATCAAGTGCTTTTGAGTGGGGGGAAAGGAGCAATAGAGGGGGAGCAAAGGCACTCTGAATCAAAGAACATTGTGACTGTCTCCAGGGTTAAGCCTATAATTTATTTTATCTTAATCATTGTGTTTACATAAGGCCTTGCTTGGAACACACTTTTTTTAAAAAGTGTTTAAGAAAATACTTTCCCCTGTGTTATGTTTTAAAATAACACAGGCATGGTTTAACCACTTATCCTTTGTCCCTGTGATTTCTGAGAATCAGTTACGTCAGGAATTGGTTGGCATTCCATTGGAGGCAATGGAAGAGTATGCTTTCAGGAGTGAAGTCCAAACATTGGAGAGTTACAGCTCCTGCTGTGGCTGTAGAGACCAATACAGGAGCGATATGTTTTGTTGCATCTGGGGCAGATGAAGGAGTCCGGTTGTGCATATCCTCTTTCTTCTCCCAGAGGTCATTCAACATCATAAATTATCCCCCCCCCCTGTATTCCAGGTCTAAGCTTCAAAGTGTTCAGCTGAATCAAAGAAGGTTGGCTGGTCATTCTGGGATTTACTTGGAACTACACATCTGCATTTGAGCACTTCAGATCATTCGCTGTGTCCCACACACACATTTTCTTACCTTTTTTATCAGGACAAAAAAGTACTTCTTCACAAGGTAAAGGTAAGGTAAAGGTAAAGGACCCCTGGACGGTTCAGTCAAATTTGGCTATGGGGTATGGCACTCATCTCCACTTTCAGGCCGAGGGAGCTGGCGTTTATATGTGGACAACTTTCTGGGTCATGTGGCCAGCATGACTAAACCACTTCTGGTGCTATGAGTGCAATGGCCCAATGGCAGCACGAAGCTGCTTCCACTTTTCCTAGGTTTCAGCACAGAACTAGTTCAAAATGTTAAGCGAACTGTTCACCTTATTCTTCCAAGACGCGGATTTTTGTTAGCTTGGATTGCAGCTTCTAGATCAGTTGAAAAGAATAATGAATTTGCTTTTTGTAGTGGGAGGTTCAGTGGGATTTTGGTGCAAATTGTAAAGAAGAATTGTTCTTTTTTTATTTATTCATTCATTCCTTTATGCAAGGCAATAGCTACCCTGCCTTTTGGTACCCTAAAAGGACACCCAAGGCAGCTTGGAGACCATAAAAATAGATTAAAAACAAACACCGTAAATCCATTCAAATCATTAAAACAGCAACACACAGAGGATCATAAAAGAACCGGGCAATTTTTAACATTCACCACCACAGCAGAGGGTTAAAAGAGATAATTAAAAACATGGCAGAATTAATTAAATAAGTAAATCTTAAAACTCAGTGGAGAGAAAGCCAACTGGACCTCTTTCGGGAGGTTCTGGCTTCCACTGCTGAAAAGTCTGTGCCAAAACAAAGCACAGAGCAGGGGCTCAGATGCAGACTGCAGTGTGTGAGCAGGTTCATGTAGAAGTAGGCAGTTCTTCTGGTAGATAGCAAGGTACATTAGTAGGGTCTAAATCACTGAGCCTCTTGGGCTTGCTGATCAGAAGGTTGGCGGTTCGAATCCCTGTGACGGGGTGAGCTCCCATTGCTCTGTCCCAGCTCCTGCCAACCTTCTTTCCTACCATGCTGGCCCCATGACCCGGAAAACTGTGGACAAACACCAGCTCCCTTGGCCTGAAAGCGAGATGAGCGCCACAACCTCATAGTTGCCTTTGACTGGACTTAACCATCCAGATCTGGACTTAACCACCCAGATCCTGAAGTTGAGGCTCCAGTACTTTGGCCACCTCATGAGAAGAGAAGACTCCCTGGAAAAGACCCTGATGTTGGGAAAGATGGAGGGCACAAGGAGAAGGGGATGACAGAGGATGAGATGGTTGGACAGTGTTCTCGAAGCGACTAGCATGAGTCTGACCAAACTACAGGAGGCAGTGGAGGATAGGGGTGCCTGGCGTGCTCTGGTCCATGGAGTCACGAAGAGTCGGATATGACTGAACGACTGAACAACAACAACCATCCAGGGGTCCTTTGCCTTTTTTAAACTTTACATTATTAGGTAGCCTTCATGGGGCATACTCAACATTTTAGTGAATTCTAGCCACTTCTCCGACAAAAAGTTATTGTAGGGTGGGAAAAGGTGTAGAAAAGGGCAGAGAAAAGTTTTACTCCCCTCTTTCATAACACTGACACCAACTCATGGACGTCCAATGAAGCTAAAAGTTGGAAGGCTCGGGACTGACAGAAGAAAGTCCTTCTTCATGCAGTGCATAGTTAAACTATGGAACTCACTCCCACAAGAGGCAGTGATGGCTACCAACTTGGACAGCTTTAAAAGAGGATTAGACAAATCCACGAAGGATGTTCTTCTGAAGTTCTTCTGATGTTCTTAAGTAACTGCAGGTGGGTCTGAAATATACCCAGCCAAACTTACTCAACTGCTAGTTATAAAAAAAGGTAAAAGACCCCTGACAGTTAAGTCCAGTCACATATGACTCTGGGGTTGCAGCGCTCTCATCTCGCTTTACAGGCTGAGGGAGCCGGCATTTGTCCGCACAGTTCTTCTGGGTCATGTGGCCAGCATGACTAAGCCACTTCTGGCACAACGGAACACCGAAACCAGAGCAGCGCACGGAAATGCCGTTTACCTTCCCTCCAGAGCGGTACCTATTTATCTGCTTGTACTTTTTTTTTAAATAAAAATTTTCTTTTATAAAAAGTTTATTATCTTGATTTCTTATTCTTCCAGTAAGTTTTGTCATTTCTGCATATTCCGTACATTTTTTTTGTAATTAAAAAGATCTTTATTGATAAACATAATAATACATACAAACAACAGAAAAAAGAAAAACATACATTTCAGCAAACATACGTATACAATATCCTATATTATTTTAATCTTTGATGTTTCTTCCCCCCTCCCCCTCCCTCCTCCCTACTTCCCTCGTCTATATGCAATCTTATTCTTAAATTACCTAATTCTTCTGTGTTGTTTAAACCTCTTTAATAAACTCAATCTTTCTTATTATTATTCATTCACCTTGCGATATATTGCTAATATTAATTGGTAATAATTAATTTACCTTACCAAGCTTTTCCATATATATTTCGACACATTCCCATGCTTTATTGACCTTCTGGGTGGAACCTTCTCTTACTGACACTGTTAATTTTGCCATGCTCATGAATTCACAATTTTTTGATCTCCAATCTGATAACTCTGGTACTGTTGTTGTTTTCCAATTTTTTGTGTGATTAGTAATCTTGCCACTGCTGTTCCCTATAAAAATATATTCTTCTTATTTTCAGGAATATCATCTGTTAGTAATCCCAATAAATATGCTTCTGGGTTTTTTGTGAATTGTGATTTTATTTTATTTTTCAATTCTTCGTGAATCCTTATCCAAAACTGTTTTATTAGCCTACATCCCCCACCACTTGCACTTTTTGGAGTGCTTTTGAACTGCTAGGTTGGCAGGAGCTGGGACCAAGCAACGGAAGCTCACCCTGTTGCGGGGATTCGAACCGCCAACCTTCTGATCAGCAAGCCCAAGAGGTTCAGTGGTTTAGACCACAGCACCACCCGCGTCCCTCCAACTGCTAGTTAGTCTTGCCTTATTGCACTCTTGTATCCATCTGCCAGTGCAAAAACAGGCTGCTGGAGTAGACGGGCCAATGGTCAGATCCAGCAGGGCTCTTCTTAAACACTTTTGTTCTTGTGAAGTGACATTGCTCTTCTTTTTTCTGGGATAGAGCATGAGACTCTTAATCTCAAGGTCGTGGGTTCAAGCCCCACAATGGGCAAAAGATTCCTGCATTGCAGGGGGGCTGGGCTAAATGACCCCCTTGTGTTCCCTTCTAACTTTCCAATTCTATCATTCCTCCTCTTCGTAAGTGTTATAGGTCAATGGAAGGGCATCTGCTTTGCATGCAGAAGGTCCCAGGTTCGCTTACCAGCATTTCCAGGTAGGTCTGCTAGGGACTCTGTTATGTACCGAGTTGAATAGGATCCAAACTGCAGCAGTCTGATTGGTCCTAGAACAATAGGATTGAGATTGCAGCAGTCTGACTGGTCCCAGAACAATAGGATTGAGATTTCAGCAGACTGATTGGTCCCAGAACAATAGGATTGAGATTGCAGCAGTCTGATTGGTCTGCAGGAGCCGCCCAATCCAGCTCCAGGTGGAAGTGAATCCGCACTCTGATTGGCATACAGGAGTATCCCGGAATTAGCCAATCACATGGGGCCCATTGTGTAAATAGTGTATATAAAGCAAACGTTTTGGGGGAACTACATTCCTCACTACTATGAGCTGAATAAAGAGCATGAAAGTCACACTTGACTCCGAGTATCTTTCAGACTCCCTGCCTGAAATCTTGGGGTGCCGCTTCCTATCATTGTAGACCATTGTAGAGCTGGATAGGTCAATGGTCTGACTCAGTGTAAGGCAGATTCCTGTGTTCTTCTTTCCCAGCTTAGAGACTAGAGCTAAAAAATCTTTAAAAGGCATGTTTGGCTGCTCCCCTTTTTGAGTCATGTTTGTTCTACTGCCTAAAACCTGCCTTTTTGTTTTTAGTAACAGCAAAACCTAGCAGATGACAACATTACTGTGGAGAGCTTGATGAGAAAGGCTAGAGGAGAAAAGAACAATGCCGAATGATTAAAGACTTGGAGAGTCTGGCATTAGGTGCTACAAACTCTGATTGGATTTGGTAACCAAGGAGTTTTTGTAACATATTCCATTGCAGCAATGGATGAGGCATTCCAAAACATTTGGCAGATAAGCAGGAGAAATTAAGTGTGGATGTGTTTGTAGGGTGGGTGGGTGGGTGGGGGAAGACAATCTAGAAGAAAGGTCAAGAAATAAACAAAGAAGGATCCAGATATTAAGTGTGAATGGTGGTTTTGCCAACACCGAACAGAATGTCCCTCCTTTCCCATCAAGGAGGAATCAAGAGCTCAGAGAGGAGAGCAGAATTGTCTTGTTTGTTAGTAAGCAGAAGCTATTTAAAGCTCAACGTGGAGCTCCGAGGAGGACTTGCTGGGGTGACATTATGGTGAGCATTACAGACAAGAATGGTGGGGGAGTTCAGTGCAGTTTGCATTTAAAGTCGAACCTATCTCATTCACATGTTCCGATGCAATGCAAAAACCATCCTTCAAATTCAGCCATCCTTTGAATTTTGCACTTCTCCAAATTTTGCATTGCAGTTCTTCAGCCAAGTAATCTGTACGTCCCAACAGGGCCGTCTTAAGCGTATCTAGCGCCCTGGTTCAAATATTCCTCCGGCGCCCCTCCCTTTTCCAGAGTTGTCAACCCAGCCAGGACCATCTTTAGCATATGAGGTGTGGGGTGTAAAGATCCGCCCAGCACCCCCCCATATACTCCTGCTACCCAGATGGCTCCAAAGGAGAAGCAGTAAGGAGCCCACGGGCTGAGGGATCGGCTAGAACTTTTTGCCAGACTCCCCAGGATGAGTCTTGGAAGGTCAGACGATGCAGGAGCAGGGTTTAAGGGGAGGGAGGAAAGGAAAGCAAAAGTTATCGCCCGCCCCCCAAGCCAGCACGCTCTCTCTCTCAGCACGAAGAGGAGGAGGAGGCAGCTGTCAGTTGCTGCCGCGGCAAATGCTGAGCAACGGAAGGGGAAAGGACACGGCTGCTAATTCATTCCTAGCCGCGATCTGAGCAAACACAGCAACCGAAAACACAAGACAAATGGGTGGGCAGTAAGACCCTGAGGCAGAGGCAGGAAAGCTGCACACTGCAGCTGTGTGCAGGGGGAAGAGCTGTGTCTTAGAGGGAAGAGGGATCGGCCTCTCCGCCCGCCTCCCTCCCGCTCTGGCCGCCCCTCAGGAGGAGGGTGGGCGAGCGGGAGATGAGGGGCGTGGCGCTGGAGCGGCGCTGGGCTTTGCGCGCCCTTCCAGCGCTCCAGCTGGGGCTTGGGGAGGCGAGGGCAGCTGGCTTGCAATCCGCCCGCCGGCGCGCGAGCGAGCGCCCGCCCACCTGCGGGGGCAGGGGTGGGGGCGGGTTGGGGAGGGGGCGCCCGGTATGCCGACGGGCTCGCGGGGGCGCCCCTGGGGGGCCCAGCACCCTGGCGCACCGCGCCACCAGCCCCTATGGATGAGACGGCTCTGCGTCCCAATACGTTTCCGAGCACAATTCAAAGTGTTGGTGTTGACCTTTAAAGCCCTAAACGGCCTTGGTCCTGTATACCTGAAGGAGCGTCTCCACCCCCATCGTTCAGCCCGGACACTGAGATCCAGCGCCGAGGGCCTTCTGGCGGTTCCCTCACTGTGAGAAGCGAGGTTACAGGGAACCAGACAGAGGGCCTTCTCGGTAGTGGCGCCCTCCCTGTGGAACACCCTTCCATCAGATGTCAAGGAAATAAGCAGCTATCCTATTTTTAAGAGACATCTAAAGGCAGACCTGTTTAGGGCAGTGCTGTCAAGTATCCCGTTTTCCCCGGGATTCTCCCTTATTTCAAGCAGTTTCCTGCTGCTCTCCCTTATTTTTTATTTCCCTTAAATTTCCCGTTTTTAATGGAAGCAGCTCCTCCCCTGCTGTCCAGGGACTGGGTGGGAAGACCTCGCCTACTTGGAGAGAAAAGCCTCAGCCCTCAAAGCAAGTGGGAGCTGTTTCCCGTGTTTACAGGGGGGTGTATTCCTCCCCCTGCATCAGCCCCTATCCGTTGCCACCGAGCCCCTCAGCCGGCCAATAGGGTTAGCTGGCGGGCGGATCCTGGCTGCCTTTGAGCAGCTGCTGCTTCCTGTCCTGTTTTGATGGGATCAGACAAGAAGACGATGGGGCTCGATTGTGCGGAGCACATGGCTGCCCTCCTCTTTGCTCCGCTCCGAGCCCGAGCCCGCTTGGAGTTTACATTGCTGCTCCGCCCACTTTTGCTTCTGGCTCCGCCCACCACTGACATGTGACTGTCCCTGGGATAGGTGAGACTGCTGATCCCTTATTTTCAAATCCGAAACTTGACAGCTATGGTTTAGGGACGTTTTTAATATCTAACGCTGTATTGTTTTAACATTTGTTTGGGAGCTGCCCAGAGTGGCTGGGGAAGCTCAGCCAGATGGGCGGGGTACAAATAAATTATTATTATTATTATTATTATTATTATTATTATTATTATTATATAACTAAGATGCATTTACTGGAGTGAAGTGTCCATTTTTTTAAAAAGTGTATCATTGAAACTAACATACAGCTATGGATTATTTTAGGGAATAAATGTGATTGTGTCAGATTTTCTTGGCTATTGGCCATTTACATGTATATTTAATCTAATAACACTCCAGCCACTACTCCCAACTGGTTCAAGAACAGAAATCTCACATCAGGTCCTGGGTTGACCTTCTGCTGGTCAGCTCTAGGGCTGGTTGATATCTGGTTTCTGACATGATACATATCACCAGCTAAACATCATGATATACCAATCTATCACAATGTCTAAAATAAGGATGGAGCTATGTAGAGGCATTGGCTAGCTTCACGGTTTTTCCCACGTTGTGATTTCTGCTTTTGTGATTCGCTGCCCCCTGTAGGAGGCAGGGAAGAGCTGAGCTGGAAGAGTTAATGGGGGCTTCAGGAATCAAGAGAACCATTGGCTGGCTTCATGGTTTTCCCAATATTTCCCCACATACACATCATGATTTGCAATATATTGCCAGGTCAAATTTTTTGAAACTGATATCACAATATGGACTTCAAACTGGTTTGGGCTGATATATCAATATATTACCCAAGTAAAAGGTAAAGGACCCCTGGACAGTTAAGTCCAGTCAAAGGCGACTATGGGGGTGTGGTGCTCATCTCACTTTCAGGCCGAGGGAGCTGGCATTTGTCCGCAGACAGTTTTCTGGGTCATGTGGCCAGCATGGCTAAACCGCTTCTGGCACAACAGAACACCGTGACGGAAACCAGAGCGCACGGAAATGCCGTTTACCTTCCAGCCACAGAGGCACCTATTTCTCTACTTGCACTGTTGTGCTTTCGAACTACTAGGTTGGCAGGAGCTGGGACAGAGCAGCGCGAGCTCACCCTGTCGCAGGGATTCGAACTGCCAACCTTGTGATCAGCAAGCCCAGGAAGCTCAGTGGTTTAGACCACAGTGCCACCCGCTCCCCACCCACCCCATATCAACTGCATGGCCAACTGTTCTAGCACACAGTCATTTAGGATATGTGGAAATATCACCTCTTTGCAATGACTGGAATAGATACTGCAGGTGAAGTCAACCAATACTACAACATTTCGCCTTTCGGATGCTTACTTGCTTTCTTTAATTCTCTACTAAATCTCTGTTAATTCAAAACTAGTCCTCCATTCCATTCTCTGCTGGCCGCTTCTCCACATTTCCTCGACCCACTGATGGAGTGTTCCTTTCCATGGGGAAAAAAAAGCAACTCTATAAAGATGGCCAAAATAAAAGCATGGAGCCGTGTTGCTTGAGAGTAGAAGCCCTGAGAAAAGATCTTATCCTTGGCTGAGCTAACACTAGGTGACAAGTAGCTGAACCACTCTTGGTAGGTGAGTAAGCAGAGGATCGTTCTGGGCTGTCGCCGCCGGTGGGTTGCAATGAAGAAAGTGGCGAAGGGGAGAAGCTCGCCAGTTGAGTCAGTGGGATTGTTGGAGAGCTGCACTCGAGAGGCACAGCTCCTAAATCTGCTGGGCCTTGCGATAATAAGTGGGAGCCTGCGGACCTCGTGTTGTCACTTGTCAGGAAGAGTTTGCTCCTACATTTGCGATGGTTGCCTTTGGCTTGCATTTCTTCAGTGCAACATATATCATCTCGGGAGAGGAGGGCTTTGTGGAGGAACTGTAGCACTTCTCTTTTCCATGAAGAAGAGATTAAAAACAGAAATAAACCCCTCACTCTCTTTCGCACACACTCACTCACTCACAGGGAGAAAATTATTTTTAGCCCACAGGTCACTTGATCTACAATCCATTCTAACTACAATCCAATCTAATAAAAGTCCCCATCTCAAAAATTGCAAGGTGAACGGCCCTGAAACTTTCTCACTCTTCTTAGCACTTTGGACTAGTTTTGTGTTGAAACCAAGGAGCCTAGGAATCTGCTTTCTACTGAGTCAGACCACTGCTCCATCTAGCTCAGTGTTGTCTGCGCTGACTGGCAGCAACTCTCCAGGGTTGGAGATATTCCCAGTCCTATGTGGAGGTGTTGGGACCTGAACCTGGGACCTTCTGCACACAGAGCAGATGACAGACCCTCCAACATTTCTCTGATGAAAATAGGGACATTTTATTCCATGATGATACTTCTTCTTCTTCTTCTTCTAATAATAATAATAATAATAATAATAATTTTATTATTTATATATCCACCCACCTGGCGGCTTCCAACATGTATAAAAACAGAACAAAACATTAAACACCAACAACTTCCCTATACAAGGTTGCCTTCAGATATCTTCTAAGGGTTGTATAGTTACTTATCTCCTCGGCTTGGGGGTTGCATTACTCCATACCCTCCAACATTTCTCCAATGAAAACAGGGGTATTTTAAGGCAAAGCGGGACATTCTGGAATCAAATCAGAAACCTGGATGGCTTCTGGTAGAATTGTAGAGTTGGAAGGGACCCCAAGGGTCATCTAGTCCAACATCCTGCAAGGCAGGAATCTCAACAAAAGCATCCATGACAGATGGCTGTCCAACCTCTGCTTAAAAACCACCAAGGAAGGAGAGTCCATAGCTGTTGAACAGCTCTTACTGTCAGAATTCCCCCCCTGATGTTTAGTCAGAATCTCATTTCTTGTAACTTGAAGCCGTTGGTTTGAGACCTAACCTCTGGGGATGGAGAAAACAAGCTGATGGTGTGTGACACTGGGAGGGGAAGCCATTGCAGACCCTCCAAGTGTCTCTGTTCTCCAGGGACAGTCACAGATTTACAGAATCTGTCCCAGTTTCTGATTTGATCCCGGGATGTCCCACTTTTATTTGTTTAAATGGCAACCTAGTCAGATGTTTGTGGTATTATTATTATTATTATTATTATTATTATTATTATTATTATTGAATTGGACATCCCTATTTTCATCAAGGAAATGTTAGCCACCCCTGCTTTCCACCCTTCACTTGCAGTTCAGAAACATAATAATAATAATAATAATAATAATAATAATAATAATAATAATAATAATAATAATATTGTTTATACTCCACCCAGCCAGATGGGTTTCCTCAGCCACTCTGGGTGGCTTACAACATATCTAAAAGCATAGCACCAATCCTTAAAAACTTCCCTAAACAGGGCTGCCCAGATGTCTTCTAAAAGCTGTTCATTTCCTTGACATCCGAAGGGAGGGCATTCCACAGGGCAGGCGCCACTACCGAGAAGGCCCTCTGCCTGATTCCCTGTAACTTTGCTTCTCGCAGTGAAGGAACCACCAGAAGACCCTTGGAGGAGGACCTCAGTGTCCGGGCTGGATGATGGGGGGGGGTGTTGAAGCAGAATTCCTGGACTGTAGGGTGAAAGAACCCGGTGTCCATTTTGATCATACTGAGGAGGCTACAAAAATAACTGGGTTTGGTAATGAGTTCGTTGTTCCCTTTTACTCGAGAGGCTGCCAGTGTCACTGTGTCTTGTGAGGGAGGGAAGAAAGCACCTAGTGATTTAATGTACTTTGCAGAAGGAGACAGATTTGGCTCAATCCCAAGAGGAATTCGTTTTCTTGCTGGTTTTTTTGCTGCCTGGTTTTTGTATTTGCTTCTCACATTTCGTGATTGTGTGGAGGAGGAGGGTAAATTCCCCAAAGGTGGCTGGCCAAGAGTAATGACGGATTCAGACAATCAAAGACTCCGGTAGCTTCACTTAATTAACTAATGGCCTGCATAGAGTTGTAATGGGATTCGAAAAGAGAACGCTTTTAAGCAAAACCCAAAGCCAGCAGCATCTGTAATAGGAGGCAGCTGATGGCACTTCTCTCCTCCACCCCGCACCCTCTGAGATTCATGACCACAAAAATCAAAAAGGATATTGTTTCTTGAATGTTATGGCCTTACACCCCCTAGCGTCCCTGTGCTGAAGCTGCAACAAATTCCACACTCAAATCTTTGAAAGGGAGTATCAAGGAGAGAGAGGGTTTTCAAACTTTGTGTTCTCCAGTGTTGTTGGCTTGTAGCTCCCATCAACCCCAGCTAGCTTAGTCAATGATCAGGCATACCTTCCATCATTTCTCCAATGAAAATAGGCCTGGGCCAGTGACAGCGTGACCCCTTTACGTATGTTTTCATGACTTGGAAAACATACTTCATGGCATCAGTTTTTGAATTCATGGAGAAATGGGGAACATGTGTGTGGCTTTGAGTTCATGAGAGTTGCTGTCCAGCAAATCCTATGGGCCACAGGTCTTCCCATCCCTCCTACAAAGGCTAAGACCTGCAAAAGAGCCCAAGAACCCCCCTTATAGAATCTAGCACAAATGATATAATTTTGGTTCCATACTCCCATCATCTGGCCCCTGACTGGAAGCTTCCTGGGGTGATGGTCTCCACTTCTCCTTCTCACCTGCTCAGTCCCTGACTCTCACCTTGGATGTCCCAGATCTCTGTGGGACGGTGCTCCGTTTTGGACTTTGGACACCTAGATTGACCCTGGACTGGGGATTTGCCATAATGACTTACTGCCAGGTAGGCCAGGACATTATGCGTATGTCTCCTAACATTCATTAAAATACAGATAGCAAATATGACTCTCAGCAGCCCCAAACAGCATACGCAAGTGTCAGGGGTGGTGGGAAATGTAAAGGTAAAGGACCCCTGGATGGTTAAGTCCAGTCAAAAGTGATTAGGGGGTCATAGTGCTCATCTTGCTTCAGGCCGAGGGAGCTGGCGTTTGTCCACAGACAGATTTCCAGGTCATGTGGCCAGTATGACTAGACCGCTTCTGGTGCAACGGAACACCTTGACGGAAGCCAGAGTACACGGAAATGCCATTTACCTTCCCGCAGCATTGGTACCTATTTATCTCCTTGCACTGGTGTGCTTTCGAACTGCTAGATTGTCAGAAGGTGGGAGAGAGCAATGGGAGCTCACCCCATTGCGGGGATTCAAACAGCTCACTTTCTGATCAGCAAGCCCAAGAGGCTCAGTGGTTTAGACCACCTCACCACCTGTGTCTAGTCTTACAACAAGAGGGTAGCTTATCCCCAGCTTCAGCGGGGCTTGAGGAGGCTTTAATTTCACTTGCCAATCAATGTCAGAGTTGAAATCAGGAGTGATGGCGTGGTTCCACTACCTTCCCCTTTGGAAGATGAATATAGTTTCTTTTGCTTTGCAGTGGGTGATATGGGCTTCACCGTTGCCTATGAAAGCTACAATGGCTCTGTTATTTCATTGCCTATATCTCTCATCTCATACGTTGACAAATAATGTCACCAATCAGTTCTTTTAAGGCACGTGAAATGTGCGACCTGGACATCAGCAAGGTTTATATCCACCTCATGTACGGCATTTGTTTGCTGGTTTTCCATTCCCTGGATGCCTGGCGCCGCTGCTGACTTCAAGGAAGGAATGAACACTCTGATTATTTAGTGCAGGCCCATTAACCGCAGCCTGTTGATACCTGAATTCTCATTCCGTTCCATAAACCACTTGTGAGAGCAGCTTTCACGTGGTGCATCTCAAGGCGCTTTGAAGATAATAGCCGGATGAGACACAATTGAACAACAAATCATTACCAGAGCAAAAGGGAAGCCTCATAAACCCCATCTGAAACAAAATGTGAGTGATTTAAAAACAAAGGAGAGGAGCCTGTGCAGAGTCACTATCTCCACCCCCCTGTGGAGAATAGCTCCATTTACAAGGTGTGCAGCAATTACAAAGCTGATCAGCTGAAATCCTGCATGAGAAAAGGCCATGCCATGCCACCCATTAAATTCAAAATGAGACAAAAAGAGATGGACATTATGAGCTGAAATGTTATTCACTAACCATTTCAAGCAAATACTGATTATTCACATTATTGTTATTATTATTATGGTTTTTAAGCAGAGGTTGGATGGTCATCTATAATGGATGCTTCTGTTGTGATTTCTGCTTTGCAGCGGGTTCAGCTGGATGACCCTCAGGGTCCCTTCCAATTCTACAATTCTATTATTACCATTACTACTACTGGAAGTTGCTTTGTGCCAGGGTAGCTCATGTGTCCATCCGAAACCTGTACTCTGCTGAAACCTGTTAAAAAAAGTTTTCTTTTCTTCCAAAAGAGGCTTCTGTTTTGGGTTTTTTGCCTCCTTCACAGGACACTACAGAATTTCCTTGGAAGAACATGATGTTTAATCAGCCAAAATATGGATAGGACACCCCTCTTCTCTCACACACAAATCCACCCTCTCATCCTTTCCTTCATCACTTCCGCACTTCCACCTGTTCATCCATCTTCTCTCTCTTGACTTGGTGGGAGGGTCAGACCAATGGAAGTGGAAGCCACATGCAGCCTTCGGGCAATGGACTGGTTTAAGCAAGTGGTCTTCAACCATTCCAAACCTGGGACCCACCTTGAACCCAAATATGCATTTGGGGACCCACATCTTTTTTTAAACAAACAAACAAACAAACAAACAAACAAACAAACAAACAAACCCATATATCTATATGGTTGCAGTGCTGCTGTGACAACCCACCTTAGATCAGGCTGTGACCTTGTGGTGCATACCAACCCGCCAGTTGAACACCAAGGGTGTAAACCAAGAGTGGGGAACCTGGAGTCTAGACAGGGCCGTATCTAGGGGTTGGTGAGGTTGGATCCCGCCAGGGGTGCAGGTGAGGAGGGGCACAAAATTGGCTAAAAATATGTCCTTAAATACGTCCATAAATAAAAATATTGATTATTGCCTCATAAGAAAAGGTTTTAAATAGAGGGTGAATTGAATGGGGTTTGGGGTTGGAGGAGAAGCAGAAAGAAGAGTTAATTTGTCAGTGGCTAGGGGGCACAATCTGGACAGTTCTGCCAGGGGTGCAAGATCACCTAGCTATGACTCTGGGTCTAGGGCCCAAATGTGGTCTTCCAGTTCTCTCTACCTGGCCCTTGGAACCTGCCCAAGGCTATGTCCCACCTGTGCATCACCCACAAAGTGTATTTTTCATGGCCAGGATGTGTTTTTAACTTATTCTTTTTTTTAATAAGAATTTGTTGGATTTCCCAAATTAAATCAATTACAAATACCCACACCACCTACAAAACAACACAATACACCCATTACACACAAAACAACACAATTACTTAAAAATCCTTCACTTCTTTAAAATCCTAAGCTTGGGACTTCCTCACGCCCTCTCTTATGCGTTCATTTCTATTCTTCTTCAGTAACTTTATAACATTGTAAAATCTAATTTCTTACAACTAATCTTAATCTTGCAATTATAATCAACATATCTTAAGTCATACAACTTATTCTTATCAAATAAAACATCACATTCCAAATCTTAGCTTCTTATATCCTTTCTTCTCTTAACTCAGTAAAGCTGTTGCTCTTGTTACTTCAGATTCCAACTTCAAAAATATTTATATCAACACATTTTAACAAAAACCTAAATATTTCTTCCATTCTCAAAATCCTTTTCCCCCTCTGATGTCAGAGTACCATGGTCAGCATTCCTAATAGATCTCTTAAATCCCTTTACCCCACCCCCCTCCTCACCATCTTCCCCCTCCCATTTCCACCTCCCACCAGGCTTCCCCACAACATTTTCCCAGTCCAGGTTCTTCTTCTCCCAAAATGATACAGTTTCCTTCTCCTTCCAGAATGGCACATTTTCCTTGATACATGCAAACCAAAACATTGTCACAAAGTATCTTTTCTCCACTCTCCAATTCAAATTGTATTTTCCAGAATTGTTGTTCCAAAGTTTCTGAGCTGCCACCCCAGAAACCCGTTATACTGTCTCGGTTACCAGCTCCCGACCTCTCACATCCTGGAAACTTCTCTTCTTGTTGTACTTGTGCATCTTCTTCTTCAGATAAAATCTCTGGAATATAATTCTCTCCAACTATTTCTTGGAGCAGATCATCAGTACAGTTCTTCCAAGTGCTTTGAATCTGAATAAACTTGTCAATGACATTCTGTTGCAAAAGTTGTAATTCCAACAGTATTTTCCTCTGCACTGGAATCATTGTTGGGTCTGGAAAGACCGTGGGAACCAAACAGGCAGGAGTAGGCAGGAAATAACAAAGTTTCAGTACTTTTCCATCTTCACTACCCAGGTCCCAGCCGCCATTTCCCCCTTAATCAGAGGGTTAACTTTCTCTCTATATAATTCACAATCCATCGGAAGAAATAAATCAAAATTCTCAGTCTTGCCCCAAGCAGGGGTTTCTTAAGTATCCAGAATCAGAATCAGCATGAAACTTCGAGCCAGTCTAAAATAGCAACAGCCAAATCCGGCGTTACTTTAATCTTGCCGCATCAGGGAGAGACGGACTTCCTCATTTTAAATCTCTCTCCGTAAGCCTAATTGCAATGTTTTACATCCAAATTAAGGTCTGTACTTAAAGATTCCTTTTTTAAAGTCCAGATTGAGGAAAAGCGGAGTGCTCCAAATCCAGCAGCTGGCCGCCGCTTCGTTTCCCCGGTTGGAGACGGCTTCTACAGCCCCGTGCCGGAGCCCATTCACTCATGCCTCCCTTTTACAAGGGAAGCCTGAGAACGGGTCGGCACCACGGAGCCCGCTTGAAACCCTGGACCACGGGACTCTCTTCCCGTGGTTTGCCGGAGCCTGCAGCGCGGTTGCGGAACTCCTACCCCTGGGGAAACCGGAGCTGTCTTGGAGCCGAGACAGCTCCCAACCGCTGGAGATGGCGCTCACACCAGAAATCGTGTTTTTAACTTATTCTAATGCCTCTCAGCTGCCTGCATGGAGCAGTGTGCAAGTATCTCTGGCCCTCTCCACCAGTGGCATGCAGTCCTCAGAAAGTTTTCCAGAAGGGAATGTGGCCCAGACCATTCTGAGTTAGGCCAGCTAATTATCTGATATGGTAAAGCACAACTTCTGATATTCTTGCATCTAGTTTATGAATACAGCACTGGTCCTTGTCCTCCCCCCCTTGTGCGTTTGGCTTCTTCATCCTAGCGCAAGTGGCTTGTATTTCGAATTGCATATGCGAGGCCCGAAAGATTTGTTATCCAAACAGCACTTGACATGTTGATTTTAATTGTCCCTCCGTCTCACTCAGCATGATCTAAATTTGCATACTATGCACAGAAGAGATTTCTTAAGCACCGCTAAAAAGCTTATTTTGGTATTTGCTATTAAAAGCAAGGTTCCATCACAGTTAGTTGCCTTGGTTACTAATTATATATATATTTTAGTCACATGTGAAGCTCTGTGTTTAAACATAGCATTTATGTTCTGGGGCCAGAGGCAGCAGTTCACATGTGGCCACGATTATGATTGCAATCAAGGTTGCTTGTGTGTGTGTGTGTGTGTGTGTGTGTGTGTGTTTTAAAGTGATATTTATAGGGGCATAGGGAATTGCCATGATGGACAAGTCTAGCCTTTAATCATAGTGAATTATTTCCCTAGGCAAAATCGAAAATTCTTTCTAGTAGCACCTTAGAGACCAACTGAGTTTGTTCCTGGTATGAGCTTTCGTGTGCATGCACACTTCTTCAGGTACACTGAAACAGCAGTCACCAGACCGCTTTATATAGTGAGAGAGTAGGGAGGGGTATTACTCAGAAGGGTGGAGGGAATGAGGGATTGGCTGATAGGTGTGGAAAACCTGTTGACGACTGTTAACGACTGCAATTGGTCTTACAGGAAGAGGCAAGGGGTGAGATGGCTAAAGATAGCTTTGTCATGTATAATGAGATAAGAATCTAATGCCTTTGTTCAGACCAGGTCTCTCCATGGTTTTAAGTTTCGTAATAAGTTGCAATTCAGCAACTTCTCTTTCCAGTCTATTTCTGAAATTTCTTTGTATTCAGTCTGTATCTGAAATTACACCCATTCCCAGCACCCTTCTGAGTAATACCCCTCCCCACTCCCCCACTATATTTAAGGATCTGGTGACTTCTGTTTCAGTGTATCTGAAGAAGTGTGCATGCACACGAAAGCTCATACCAGGAACAAACTCAGTTGGTCTCTAAGGTGCTACTAGAAAGAATTTTCGATTTTGTTTTGACTATGGCAGACCAACACGGCTACCCACCTGTAACTGGACTTATTTCCCTAGGGCACTCCAATCACAGTGATTTGGAGAACTTAAAAACAGTGATTATTTTTTTTCATATGGATCTATGCAGCCTTCCCCTGCAAAAATCAATTGAAAGAAAGCTCCCCACAAACCCCATTGCCCACCAACAACTCTTGGGGTAACAAGGTTCTAGCTGGAGGGGTGAGATTTTCACCACCCTCAGTCTTTCCTGTGGGTCTTTCCATAACCCCCTGTGCAAGTCAATGGACACATATTTCTCTCCCATAGGTTGGCACAAAACTTTGGCATCAGTTTGGAGGGGATCCAAAATTTCAGAATTAATGAAGCTCTTTTGCAGAGAGAAGAGACTGTATCCCCCAAAATCCATGAAGGAGATGCAAAAGCCTGTCCCCATCGATGGCCCTGGAAGGATTATTCCTGGGGTGGGAAGAAAGCCACCCCACCCTGTTTTTCCTTAAGTATTTATTCTCTTCTCCCCCATGCCCTGCCCCCACCCTGATTCCTATTTTGCCCACCCAAAAATGACATAATCTGCCCTTGAAGGAGAACTGCTTCACCTATTCTTTCCGAAATTTGGCAGACTGTCCCATCAGAAGGGGCAACCATGCAATGAATAATCAGACACCAGAGTCCAAAGAGTGTGTAAAAGCA
This sequence comes from Lacerta agilis, assembly GCF_009819535.1. Lineage (NCBI taxonomy): Eukaryota > Metazoa > Chordata > Lepidosauria > Squamata > Lacertidae > Lacerta > Lacerta agilis. The sequence goes on along the minus strand of NC_046318.1, from coordinate 79,806,694 downwards.
TTTCCGTTAGGACACAAACTTTGTGGGCAACTGTGTGTCATCTTCGCTGTTCATCCTCTATCCAACCACCTTCTGCCACCCCAGTGCTTCACCACCTCTCATGGAACCTCAGTCCATGAGATACAACTTACTCAACCCATTTTTACTGTAGATGTCAGAACCCTCCTTGTACCTTACATTAGTTGCTTTACCCTTTAACAATCAGCCATTAATTTCCTCTTCAACTGGTTCTTACCAGAATTGTGCTCATGCTGCGTTCTTGCATATGTGACCCTCGGCCTCACTAATGGTGGGTCTAACAGTAATTCCACCTCATTTCTACCACTGAAATCCAGAAACCTATCAATTAAGCCACCATGACTTGCTTCAATTTATGCAGCTCATTATAAGGTTGAATTTAATGGAGTCACTGCATGAACAGAGAGACTTCTGCTCATGCAACAGAACTTCCACTTCCTTTCCTTTTTTTCCTGGTGCCACCTCCCCAACTGCTACAGAGGGTTTGGGGAACCCCCAAACCAGGTTTGTGAGGTGGGGGGGGAGTCCACAGGGGGAGGAGAGGTAGGAAAGGTTCCACAGCTTGATCAGAAGTCAATTTGCTTGCAAAATGTCTTCGCTGTATCCAAACAACAGTTCCTTAATATGAATGTTTCACTTTCTCTCAAAACTGCAGTGGAAGCAGCGAATTATTTTAAAAAGCATGCTTAGAGTAGTAAAAGGATTTGCATATGCACCAGAGAGGAAGAAAAGTTGGATAATAAATCAGTGTCAAACAACCAGGTAGTTAATGCAATAAGGAACCTGGAGTTACAAATATTTTGAGCTCGAAAGCTCCTATCAGGGTGCTATATTCCTTCCCTCTGCATTATTAAAACTGACAGGAGCAACTGTTTAAGTAGCCTACACAGCCAAGATCAGGCACTAATTCCTAATTTTTTATGCATGCACAGGTAAGTACATAAAATTCAATATACTGGATTGCATCTTATTTAGAGAAGGGGATGTGTCTGAAGAATGCAAAGAGTCTCTTTCTCTGTAATTCATTAGCCGGGGTGGGGGTGGGGGGTGGGGGAGCCAGTCTCATTGCATGTAATCTGATTGTTGTCCATTGATGAGATGATTTTGCATTTTATATTCAAACTGTGCACTTAGTTCTAAACAGTCCTGCCACGACACAGCAGATTGTGTTCCTGCATGTCTCCTGAGAGCCGGAGGGAAGATGTTATTATCTTGAATTCCTTGTTTCTCTGGAGTGTATTTCAAATAGGTGTGTGTGTGTGTGTGTGTGTGTGTGTGTGTGTGTGAAATTGCCGATTCCACTGTGTTCTAAAAAGAAGCTCTTTGTGTCTCCCATAAAATGGGGATGTCGGCAAATTAAGGTCCAACTGATGTTTTCCAGTCATGGGGACCTCTTCTCAGTGGCTTCCTCCCATACTACTTTGGTTCATCGGCATTTGGAAATCACATGAACAAGGCCAGTCGTCATAGATTCTTGACTTATTTGTTATGCCTTCCCATATATGTCATGTTAAAAGCAGTTGACAAGGAAGAATGGTAAAACCATCGATGAAATCACGACTGTCAAATTCTGCCTAAGTCATATTCAGAACAGACCTACTGAAATCAATGGTACAATGATCTTATCACAGGAGCCAGCAAAGATCCCAGTGAGACCCAGTTGCAAAGGAGCAATTGTAAGCTGTCGAAAGTTCACATATGACATCAGCCTGTGGGCTTTATCAGGTCAGGTCCCAATTGGTCTACAAGGCCATTTCCCCCAAAGGCATTGTAATAAACAAAATTAGCCCTTATTTCCACATGGGGTACACAAGAGCCCTTTGTAGGTTCTCCATCGGTAGGAGAATATAACAGAAGCCAACCAGAGAAGATTGAGAAGCAAAGTCTTTATTATAGCTGTTGCAACAGGGTGACTCCCCTCACACACAGGAGAGCAGGGGAGGGACCTAGAACAAAGGAGAGCCTGCCCTTATATAGAAATTTGAAATTGCCCATGCTGCCGTTCAAGACCACCCCCAGAACCATCATACATACATCACAGAAGAGGTGTAACCCAAGAACACCACCCCCGATACATCATACCTACATCACAAAAAGGTGGTCTCCAACAAATTCCAACAGAAATCTGAGAAATTTGTTTTCCCCTACCTGCCAGTTTATATGATAATGCCTTATCTGATTGCCTTTCCTGGGTAGCCCAGCCATTCCTTTGAGATGGTAAATACTTAGTTCCTGAATCTCTTATGCATATTGATAGTGTGCTCAGTTTAACAGATACTTGCCAGACTGTATTTACAGGGCGGTGTAAGTCCCAAAGAGAATTGGGAAGCTTTTCCTATTGCCTTCCTCCTTTGAGAGAAATACTTGGTCAGCTGGGGGTCAAAATGGTGCTGCTTCAGACATGTGGCCCATACATTCATGTACATGTTTGCTTGGTACACTTATGAACAATTATTAGAGTAGAGTAGAGTTTGGATTTGATATCCCGCTTTATCACTACCCAAAGGAGTCTCAAAGCGGCTATCATTCTCCTTTCCCTTCCTCCCCCACAACAACACTCAGTGAGGTGAGTGGGGCTGAGAAACTTCAAAGAAGTGTGACTAGCCCAAGGTCACCCAGCAGCTGCATGTGGAGGAGTGGAGACACGAACCCGGTTCACCAGATTACCGGTTCACCGCTCTTAACCACTACACCACACTGGCTTATTATTATTATTATTATATAAAAGACCTTAATATTCTTACAACAGCATGTTCTCTTAACGCATACCTGAAGGCTCCTGTCCCCGCCTTACTCCCATTCCTTGGAAGGGCTCTTAATTTTGTCCTTGTGGAGTGTTTTGAGTTTCAAACAGGGACATTAGAGGCAACAAGTTAGGAAGGTGAAGTCTAGTAAGTAAACCTGCTTACTTAGTGACAAGGACAAAACTTGTCAATCGTGCATGATTCAAGTACCCACTTCACACAAGTAAATGAAAATATCTACATATGCTTTTGTCAGGAAGGCATCCCCTGGCACCTTTTTGTTTTTCCTGGGTCTCATTTCACTATGAAAGCACCTAGTCTGGTCCCTTTGTCAGGGCTGTCTCTTTACTCCTAAGTGGTAAACCTGAGTATGTGATGATACATCTTGAGGATTATGGAGTCTCTCAAGAAAAGTGGATTACGACAACAACAACACCACCACCACCACCACCAACAACAACAACAACAGTTATCTGTTTATTATTTATTATTTAATAAATGTATATTTCGCTTGATCACAGAAAAGATAAAACAATAATATGAGTAATAAGAAAAATTAGCACAAGATAATTTAAAACTTTCACAAACTAAAATAAGAATAGACTAAAAATGAATTAAATTTACAGCAACCTTCTAAACATCTGGGTAGGCTTGTGCTGTGTAGAATGTGTGCTGAGAAGAGTACAGTGAAGGCATCTCACTGATATCAATAGGCAGGGAGTTCCAAAGTGTAGCTGCTGACCCCCTAAAAAACTGAGTAGTTATAATAATAAAGGAGTCAGAAATACTTCAGAAGTGGTTCTGCTTTTATCATTGCCTATTTGGCTACCACTTGGAATCCGCTTGGTTGAAAGAGGACAGCTGTATCCAAACTCCACTCACTGGATCTCAGTTATGGATGTTTCTAATCTTTGAAAATAAAATAGCTTAAAGTCTCAAAACAGGTACTTGTTGGGAAGCACAAAGCAGCTCGAGAAAAGTATAAAACAGCATAAGTTAAGAGGCAGAGAGAATATTGATCTGGGAGCGTTTGGACACCATCGATTTCGTTTCTGGGAAGATCTGTACATGGAGCCAGTCAAAGGAACAACTTGCCTAGAGAAGTTGTTGAAATGTTGTTGCTGGAGGGTTATTATTTTATTTTAAGAGAGGGAAAATGCACAGATATCAGACAGAAGGTCAGTCCCCACAACTGCTCTGCAAGAAAAGTGCATCTAACCCTTTGAATTGCTTAATTTTTGGTGTAGTATGCAAAATGAAAATTCATGGATCTTGTCCATAAAGAGACATGTGAGTTTCTGATTAACAGCTCATTAGTGGCATCCTTTCCAGGTATTATTTAATTGAAGGCAGTATCCCACCTTTCCTCCCAAAGGAGGCCAGGAAAGCAAACAACCAAAGTGATGAAACATTGCATTTTTTTTTTTAATCATGGAATCATAGATTCATGTTTAGTCAGAATCTCCTTTCTTGTAACTTGAAGCCATTGGTTTGAGTCATACCCTCCAGAGCAGGAGAAACCAAACTTGTTCCCTCTTCCATGTGACAGCTCTTGTGATATTTGAAGATGGCTATCACACCACCTCTCAGTCTCCTCTTTTCCAGGCTAAACATACCCAGCTCCTTCAACCATTCCTCATATCTGGTTGTCCACTGCAAAATATGCCTGGACTAGACATGCCTTTGGTCTGCTTTAACGTGGATTTTATGTTCTTAAAACAGGATACCTGATAGTTGGGGCTGAGGAAGACCCTGCCTGAAGCCTCAACGAACTGCTACCTGTCAGAGTAGACAGTACTGAGGAGAGATGGAACAATAGTATTATAATTCAGAAGAAGGTAGTTGAACACTACTGCCAAAGTGGCTTGTTGTTGTTCAGTCGTTCAGTCATGTCCAACTCTTCGTGACCCCATGGACCAGAGCACGCCAGGCACCCCTATCCTCCACTGCCTCCCGCAGTTTGGCCAAACTCATGCTAGTCGCTTCGAGAACACTGTCCACCATCTCATCCTCTGTCGTCCCCTTCTCCTTGTGCCCTCCATCTTTCCCAACACCAGGGTCTTTTCCAGGGAGTCTTCTCTTCTTATGAGGTGGCCAAAGTATTGGAGCCTCAACTTCAGGATCTGCCCTTCCAGTGAGCAATCAGGGCTGATTTCTTTAAGGATGGATATGTCTGGTCTTTTTTTGCAGTCCATGGGACTCTCAAGAGTCTCCTCCAGCACCATAATTCAAAAGCATCAATTCTTCGGCGATCAGCCTTCTTTATGGTCCAGCTCTCACTTCTATACATTACTACTGGGAAAACCATAGCTTTAACTATACAGACCTTTGTCGGCAAGGTGATGTCTCTGCTTTTTAAGATGCTGTCTAGGTTTGTCATTGCTTTTCTCCCAAGAAGCAGGCATCTTCTAATTTCTTGACTGCTGTCACCATCTGCAGTGATCATGGAGCCCAAGAAAGTAAAATCTCTCACTGCTTCCATTTCTTCCCCTTCTATTTGCCAGGAGGTGATGGGACCAGTGGCCATGATCTTAGTTTTTTGGATGTTGAGCTTCAGACCATTTATTTTTTTAGTTGAATATAGCCAAAGTGGCTATATTCAACTAAAAAAAGAAACCAGGGCACCTGGTGGATCTGAATGGGGTCAAACATAATTCCAGACTCCAAACTGAGTAATAAAATATATGGGTCAATTTTTCAGAGAGAATCTAGCTTAGTAATGTCCACTAATTTCAGTGAGTCTGCAGTGAACAAGACTTACCGGTAGTTGCTTATTATTCAATGTATATTTCTATGTCTAGTCCTCTGGTTCTCTCACTCTTTCTTACTCTTTCTTTCCAATATGTTTATAGGAAAGCACTGTGCATTACATCCAGCACTCCAAAAAATGTGTTGGATCAATGCCTCTTCTTAGCGTTCCTGCAAATTTGAATTAGATCACTTCCCCCACCCTGCTGGAAAGCTCTTGGGCAGAGCTGCATAGCTTGAGCACCAACCGGAGGATGATGTTTCTGCATTCCCTACTACTCCTGACTGCTACTCCATATGTTAGGACCATCTGCCGTTACACACACAAACTTGAGAAGGCCACTGGAGTATTCTGGGCAAAGCGGCATGCAGTTTGTATACAGGGAGATGAGTAGGCTAGATACCTTGCCGAAAGCCTGTCAAGCAGAAAAGATTATGGCCAAGGGCAAATGATCAATGATCTCAGATGGTAGATTGTCTGGAAACCAAAACACGGGGGAAGGAAGGCAGCTGGTGAATTGATCCATAAAGAGCCAGCATACTCAAGGAGTAACTGAGAAGTTCCACAGCAATCAAGAGCAAGTAAACAAAAGGCTATGAGGGAGATCATGAACTACATGAATGATTATCCAACTTCTTGAATCATTCCAGTCTACTTGAACAAGGAACATAAATTAAGGCGTTGCCCCAACTACAAGCTTCAGTTCAGACCTCAATTTTGTGCTTTGAAAATAGTCTGATTTGGTCCAAAGCACTTTGTAGACTGCCGGATTCAGCTCTGATCCAAATACAAATCCCTGTTTTGAGTTCTGTTTTACAGGCTTTGGGCAGGTAAAAAAAGGTAACGGATGGAGCTGTGGGCTAAACCACGGAGCCTCTGGGGCTTGCTGATCGAAAGGTCGGCGTTACAAATCCCCACAAAGGGGTGAGCTCCCGTTGTTCTGTCCCAGCTCCTGCCACCCTAGCCGTTCGAAAGCATGCCAGTGCAAGTAGATAAATAGGTACCACTGTGGCGGGAAGGTAAATGGCATTTCTGTGCGCTCTGGTTTCCATTTCCCGTGCAAAGTCACATATGAGGGAATGGTCACAAGCAGGCTTCAAGACATGGTCATATGTGGTGGTGGTCACAGAAATAAAATTGCTGTGCCTGTGGGAGAACTTATAATTTTACTGTATCGTGTTGAACATATAGTACTATGAACTGAAGAAGCTCTAGCGAAACCTGATTAACATCAGGAATTCAGGTCTTCCAATCCATTTCGCCGAGGGATGGTGAGGAGGTGCCTTTCTGTGACCACCACCAGGTATGACCATGTCTTGAAGCCTGCCTTGCGACTGTTCCCTCGTATGTGACTTTGCACGTTCAGTTGAGAACTACCTGCAACACTTTTTGCGTATTTGCACTGTGCTAGGACACTACCATAATTGGCAGAATTGTGCCACTAGTTTACTATTTGTTTATAAGTATCTCCAGGCTTGGACTTGTGTTTATTTTAGTGTGTTTAATTGAGTAAAATTGTTCCTTATATGTACTAGCCGGTTTGGTGTTTTGGTTTTGTTGGATTACAATCATTATAACACCTGGTACTTTGAAGTGAGATGAGCGCCACAACCCCATAGTTGCCTTTGACTGGATTTAGAACTGTCCAGGGGTCCTTTACCTCTTTTTTTAAAGATTCACTTGATGTCCACACAATAGACCTGTGAGATGTGTCCCTGTATAAGAAACCAGCCAAATTATAACAGGCATGGAATCACAGAATGGTGGAGTTGGAAGGGACCCGAAGGGTTATCTGTTACAACCCCCTGCAATGAAGGGATTTTAGCTAAAGCATCCATGTCAGCTGGTCATCTCTGCTTAAAAACCTCCAATGAAGGAGAGTCCATCACCTTCCAAGGGAGTCCGTTCCACTGTTTGCAGCTCCCTCTTCTCAACAGCAGCACTGGGGGTGCAAACAATCTGGTACAATGCTCATTGTCCTGAACCCCCTGCTACCTGTCAAAGTGATGCTTCTGCTTCCATTCTGAGCTCTTTGCACCCAAAGATGCCTCAAATCTCTGTTTACAGCCTTCCATTCTACTGGCTGAGCTATCAAAAGGCCTGCTGGTGGTGGAGCTGACTCCTTGGTATTGTAGGAGCTTGCAAAATAAGAACACTCCTTCAGGCAAGGTGTAAATAAAAAAGGGCTTTTATGGGCATGTCCATAGCAAAAGGAAGAACAATGAAAGAGTGGGGTCACTTAGAGGAGAAGATGGTGACAGAATTACAAGCCTGGTAGATGAAGGGAACACTGTGGATGTAGCCTATCTTGATTTCAGCAAGGCCTTTGACAAAGTGCCCCATGATATTCTTGTAAAGAAGCTGGTAAAATGTGGGCTAGACAATGCTGCCATTCAGTTGATTTGTAACTGGCTAACTGACCAAACCCAAAGGGTGCTCATCAATGGCTCTTCTTCATCCTGGAGAGAAGTGACTAGTGGGGTGCCACAGGATTCTGTCTTGGGCCCAGTCTTATTCAACATCTTTATCAATGACTTTGATGATGGGCTTGAGGGCTTCCTGATCAAGTTTGCAGATGACACCAAATTGGGAGGGGTGGCTAATACCCCAGAGGACAGGATCACATTTCAAAATGACCTTAACAGATTAGAGAACTGGGCCAAAGCAAACAAGATGAATTTTAACAGGGATAAATATAAAGTACTACACTTGGGCAAAAAATAAATAAAAATGAAAGGCACAAATACAGGATGGGCGACACCTGGCTTGAGAGCAGTACATGTGAAAATGATCTAGGAGTCTTGGTAGACCACAAACCTGGAAACGATGCCTTATGAGGAATGGCTTAGGGAGCTGAGTATGTTTAGCCTGGAGAAGAGAAGGTTAAGGGGTGATATGATAGCCATGTTCAAATATATAAAAGGATGTCATATAGAGGAGGGTGAAAGGTTGTTTTCTGCTGCTCCAGAGAAGCGGACACGGGGCAATGGATTCAAACTACAAGAAAGAAGATTCCACCTAAACATTAGGAAGAACTTCCTGACAGTAAGAGCTGTTGGACAGTGGAATTTGCTGCCAAGGAGTGTGGTGGAGTCTCCTTCTTTGGAGGTCTTTAAGCGGAGGCTTGACAGCCATCTGTCAGGAATGCTTTGATGGTGTTTCCTGCTTGGCAGGGGGTTGGACTGGATGGCCTTTGTGGTCTCTTCCATCTCTATGATTCTATGATTCTAGTCCTTCCACCAAGGTGAAGATAAATGAGTGCCCATTGAGCTTGTGTGGGAAAGGTACTCCTGTGACTCTGTATTGTATTTTGATTGTTGGAGGCCGCCCAGAGTGGCTGGGGAGACCCGGCCAGATGGGCGGGGTATAAATAATAAATTATTATTATTATATTATTATTATTACTGCCTTTATCAGGTGCATGTAAGCATCAACCACGGCTATTGCCTTATCTTCATTAGCATCATCCTTATTGTGAATGGGGGAGACTCAAATTTCCCATGAACTTATATTTAGGCAATATACTCAGAGTGATGGGGTTATTATATTCCAATTTAATCATTGTAAGAGAGGCCAATGAGAGCGTATGCCTATGCCATAAATCATCAACGAAGCAGGAAAGGCAACTTAAGTAATATAAGAAGGATTGTAGTGCCTATAAATGATAATACATCATCCCCTGGCATACTGCAAAAAGCAGAATTTACAGCACTTTGGGACATGAAATGATACCTACTTGGGCTGGATCTAGACACATCAAAGAAGCGATTCAGTTTAAAGAATTGTAAATTTAAACAGGGAAAACAGGTGGAGAAAAACAGGACTCCACGTCACCATCTGGCAGCACAATGTTATATTGCACATACAAAGCAGAAAAATCACCTTTTCTTTAGCAGTTTAGCCGAGTCCTTGGAGTGCTCTGTGAATTAAGCTTATTAAAGTTTTACTTAGAGCTGGAGTGGAACCCTTCCTCAAAAAAAATGCAGCTCTATATTGGTTTTCATATAACATTCCAAAAACACTTAAGAAAATAAGAACTCCACACATCTCAGGCTGATGTCTTACAAACAGTTCCAGGAACAACAGTTCCTCCTGTAAATGGTGATGTTCTGGTGAAATTGTCTGGAGCTGTTAGGTGCTACATGATGCAAAGTTCAGAATAACTTGCTAGTGATTCATCTAGCCCAGAATTCTCTTACCTAAGCCAGCCAGATATCATCGGAATATGCCTTCCCTTGTTTGTCCCATAATGGGTATAGCGTAGTGTTGAAGGTCCTTTTGTTATGGTTAATAGGCATTGAAAGATTTCTCACCCATCAATCATTAATAGTCGCTCAGTGAATGAGCTGTGATGCATGCACCATTTTGACACACTGTAGGGTCCACTTGGCTTCATGTTGAAGGATGGAGGTCAGTTGTGGATGTTGCCTACCTCCACGGCTTGAGCAACTCATTGACTAATCCCTGGCTTTTGGAAAGCAAAAACCGCTTGTTGATTTTACAGGTGCATGCATCTTCACAGGTGCCAGTTTACAGAATGTCAGAAGGGACATCTTAAATAAGGTCTATCGTTACTGCTATTCTACTGATGGCAGGTGTAAATTCAAACGTATTTCATTTCATTTCTTGCATTGATAACCACCTATTCTCCAAGGAGCCCAAGGTGGTGTAGATGATTCTCCATCGCCCTCATTTTATCCACAGGACAACTCTGTGAGGTAGGTTAGGCTGAGAGACATTAACTTGAAAACACACAAGAATTTGTTTATGTGTGTGTGTGTGTGTGTGTGTTCTTTCCAAAAATAAATTGCTTATAATTGTAGAAATGCGAAGGAAAGATTTATCAGTGGACAGCTGTAAAAGTGACTCTGAATCAAAACAGAGCTGCCGCATTTCTACATAGAAAAATGGCTGTGACCACCATAGAGGGGGGTGGAATGACACCCCCCCACACACACTTTGACCCACATTTTTAATGAATTCTCCAACATAATTTATTGTTGAATGCTGGACTGAATATCTGTTCTCCAATTCATTAGTCACCGTGCACTTCAGTTAATAGGCAAAGCATTAGCTAACTCATGATAAATTCAATAGATATTTTCAACATAATTTTGCTGTTACATCCTGCCAATGCAGTAGCACTTTGGAGGCTGAAAGGATGTCTTCCTTTAAATGAGAAGGAAGGCATTTTTTAGGAAATATCCATTATGAATTCGTTCCAGAGCTTCAGATGGTTTCAAATCAGTCTATTAAATGAGGAAGGAACCCAGGCTCTTCTTTCAGAACAAATAAGTTAAAAATGTCTAAAGGGAGGAAGATAGAGATCAGAAATACAGTCAAAATGGTGGCTTCTTTCATTTGCCCCTCATTGGTAGAAAGGCCATTCGGAAGCCATCTCACACAGGGAAGCTCAGTCAACCGATGCTCTTTACTCCATGAGAAATAATTAGGGTGTTCTTTCCCCCCTTGTGATCTTCACTTCCCTGATATTCAAATATGCTTTAATAATAATAATAGCAATAAAAGGAACTATCACTGTGAACTGTACTTGGCCCATGATTATTTCTCAGGTGAAGAGTCCTATTTTCTCCCCTCCCTCCACTGGAATTTCCAATGTAAACTCAAGCTAGACTACGATTACAGTTACCAGGGTCCCATAGATCTCCAACTTCTGAATAGACACAAATAGCTCACACTAGTAATGTAGGGTGCTGATTTAGTGCTGTGCATCCCACAACCCAATCCAGCAGCATTCCAAGACTTTGGATTGGCCCTCACCCAACCCAGGGCTGACCCAGCCTGGATCTAGTCCTTGAATTTATTTGGGGGCCAGAATTTAATCCTGCTGGATATCGTTCCCCAGTGCATTTCCTGCAGCCAGCAGGAATGCTGGTGAGTGGAGGGTTGAGGCCCGCTCATTTGGCTGTGTATGAATATTCCCTTGCTCAGAACAGGCACAAATAGGCAAAGCACTGTGCAGGGGCTGTTTAAAAGCCCTCTTGCAAACAGCCCCATCCAGCTCTTTGCAAAGGCTTTGTGCCTATCCTTCGCTCCTGCCACCATTGCAGTGTCTCTTGCCATTCCCAGATCATTCTGGGTGGGCCATCCTGACCTCAGGTGATCCGGGACTATCTCAACACAATTCAGCTGAAGGTCAGATCTGCCCAAATGAGTTGGTTTTGGGCTTTTGTTACTCCCTGGTGTTGTCTCTCTCTTTCCACGCCCCAATAGAACATGGGAAAAATCCACCCTAAGAGCTCAATTTTCAAACTAAATCTTGGAAATACCTAGAAGCTTCTACAAGTAGAAAGAGGACTTTTCTAGTAACATTTGAGTTCTATCCAGGCTTCTCTCAAAATTGAGAGAAGCCAAGATAATTCCCCAAATGTCTGGAATCGCTTGGTTTATTTTCTGACTCAGTCCTGCTTTGGAAGTTGCCCACCCCTCTCACCTACTAACCACTATGATCTTCAAAATACCCTCTAGGGTGTTGGGAATTCATTCCCCCATGCTGCAGATAAGTTTTATCACATGTCTGTGTTTACATTCCACACTGTTGGATGTCATGGGAATGGAAGTTCAGATACGCTGTTTCCGTGATACTACTTTTGCTCCCCCCCCCTGATGATGAAGCTGAGAGGAGCCATGTTTTTCTTTGTCCTGTAAATAATAAACGTAGTGTAGCCTTATTGCAGACCTTTCCGTTAACCTTGGGTTCTTTGTTGCACCCGGGGGGGGGTGAGGGAGGAAGGAGTCAAAAAATGACACTGAGGATTTGAAATAGAGAAAGAGTTTTTATTCCTGTCATTTAGAATGGCAGGAAGGCACCCGCGTGATAATTCACAGCGAACTGCGCCGAGCATCAGTTGCATACAGTTTATATAATCTTCAAACCCCTCATTCCCCCTCCCCAGGAATCTGCTTCTTGCACGTCACACCATTAGTACCATCCTTGAAAATTCCTGTTCTTACAATCTTATCTTTAGGCCAAAAGGTCACTTAGCGTTGAGTTCGTTCCTGGTGCCTGCCTGTCTCCTTGAGTGGGCCCCTCTTGATCTATTCCTTTCCTGGCTTAATATGCCAGTAAGGAATGCACTACTAATCAAGGTTCATATCTATCAGAAAAGGTTTCATCTAAACAGGTTACAGAAAAGCTTTTACTTAAAGGGTTTCAGCCTTGAGTTCATTATTGGGTGAAAGTTCCTGTCTCGCACTCTTATCTCAAAGTGGGGGTTAAGCAGCCCCTGGCTGCCCCTGGTACCTCCCGCCTTTCCCTCCAACCGGCAGGACCATCCATTAAAGAATTATCCTGTCTCTGGCTATCTGGCAACTCTCACATCCCTCGGCCAGGAATTCCTGTGCCATCCAGGGAAAGGGGCGCTCCAGTGAAGGGGCGCTTTTCACTGATTAATGATATGCCAGAGAGGTATGCACTAAGAGCAAGTAACACAAAGACAGAGCTTACAGTAAAAGCTAAATATTATGCCAATAACATAGAAATATTAAAAAGGCCTTGCAAATAGTATCAAATAAAAGCCAGGCAAATAGTATCAAATAAAAGGGGCTACAGACAAAAGCCAAAGTTTTACAAATTCAGGTAAAGTCTAAATACTATTTATAGAGAGGCTAGGAATGCTACACATCAGTAGAAGCTACATGTCAAATAAAAGAACTTAAAAAGCATTAGAGAGAGAGACAAAGAATCTCAGTTTAAAAGACTTAAAAGGGAGAAAAAGGAAGGTCAGTTAAAATGACTTAAGAGGGACTTACATAGAGAAAGGAAGATCAAATTATCCAGGGGACTTTCAATATATAATCACAGAATAGAATCATAGGGTTGGAAGAGACCACAAGGGCCATCCAGTCCAACCCTCTGCCAAGCAGGAAACACCATCAAAGCATGCCTGACAAATGGCTGTCAAGTCTTTGCTTAAAGACGTCCAAAGAAGGAGTCCAAATGGCTGTCAAGGAGTCTCTCCTTGGTAGCAAATTAAAAGACTGTCTTTCAGAGAAGAATCTACCTGTATTCAGGGAGGAGGGTCTCTTTCTTTTCCAGAAAAGGAAGATTTTCAGCCCAGAAATCCAGTTCAAAATTAAAAGCTCTCTCTCTCTCTCTGTTCAGAGACTGTCCTTCAGAGAAAACCAAATGCGCGGCTCTGAGCCACTAAAAAAAACCCTGACTTTCAGTTCAGCGAAAGTTGAAAGCTCTAGCCAAAAAGAATCCTCCACTGCCATGCAGTACCAGGAGAAAGAGATAAGGGGAGGAGAAGGGGAGGAAGCCCCCCTCCCTTAGCTGCCCACTTCTGGATTAACAGTATGTCAGTAAAGAATGCATTAGCAGACGAGCTCTTAGCTAAAAACTTTTTTTCTTCAAGTTATACAGAGAGAGAGAAAGCTAACCATGAAAGCTTGGTTACAAACAGACTTATAAACTTATAAACTAGAGAATTAAAACTCTCCCTCTTCAGTAGAGCTTTCTATCCACGCCTCGAAGCCTCGCTTTTGCTGTCTGCTGACTCTGCTGAGACACGGTGTGCAGATGTCTTTGGATATCTGCTGCAGCAGTGCCTCGGAAGGAGGATTAATCACCCAAGCGGCACTTCAGATGGAGTAACACACCAGCCATGGTGTTGATTCCCAAACCCCATGAATTTCAGTAGCAGCCACCCACTACAGCTCCCAAGGGACACCAAGGAAGAACACCAGTGAACTTAACAGTAGGCAGAGATCCAGTCTCCCTCCTTTTGGTTTCTCTTCCCACAGCCGGACCTCTGACACTGCTTCCTTTGCCTTGCTTTGCTTTAATATCAGCATCGAGCTCACAATAACAACGCATTAAAAATTTAACAAGGAACATTTCCACCAAGGCAATTGTATCAAAACCTGCAGTAGCACAGAAGAAAAGAAAACAACAACAACAGAGAATTCAATGAACAATTAATGACATATCTGAATCATACAAATAATTCCAGTTACAGGTAGGCGGCCGTGTTGGTCTGCCATAGTCAAAACAAATAAAAAAATAAAAAAATTCCTTCCAGTAGCGCATTAGAGACCAACTAAGTTTGTTCTTGGAGTGCATGCACACTTCTTCAGATACACTGAAACAGAAATCACCAGACCCTTATATATAGTGAGAGAGTGGGGAGGGGTATTACTCAGAAGGGTGGTGGGAATGGGTGATAGGTGTGGAGAACCTGTTGACGACTGTTAACGACTGCAATTGGTCTTACAGGAAAAAGCAAGGGGCAAGATGGGTAAAGATAGCTTTGTCATGTATAATGACATAAGAATCCAATGTCTTTGTTCAGACCAGGTCTCTCCATAGTTTTAAGTTTGGTAATTAGTCGCAACTCAGCAACTTCTCTTTCCAGTCTATTTCTGAAATTCCTTTGTAGTAAGACAGCTACTTTGAGATCTTGTATAGAATATCCTGGGAGACTGAAGTGTTCTCCTTCTGGTTTCCCTGTCTTGTGATTCCTGATATCAGATTTATGTCCATTTATCCTTTGGCGTAGGGTTTGGCCTGTTTGTCCAATATAGAGAGCTGTAGGGCACTGTTGGCATTTGATGGCATACACAATGTTAGAAGATGAGCAATTAAATATTCCTGAGATGGTATGTTTGATGTTGTTGGGGCCAGTAATGATGTTGTCCGGGTGTATGTGGCAGCAAAGTTGGCATCAGGGTTTATTGCAAATAATTGATTGGGAATGGATGCTGAGCTGTAGCCCAGCTCCAGTTGACATAACCCCTCTGGGAAAGGGCTTTCTTGCTTGGTGCAGCAGCATAGTGGTGGGCAGCAAGTTCATTTATACTTTCAGTCCCAAGGGAGATGGGGCAGGTCCCATCCAGTCCTAAATGGAGCAGGTGCTCCTTGCAAACAGCAGTGCAGTCCCAGGCACCTGGATCTTTCACACGGAAGGCTGGCCTGGTCTCACTCAGCTCGCCTGGATGAGTTAATTGCAAACAGCAATTGAAATCCCTTTACTGCAAGCACACTCCCTTGCAGATGGCTGCACTATTTCCGCCAGTGTCTTCTTTCACAGTTTCAGCCACAAGGGAAGCAGCGTTTGTCTCACTCTTCCCTGGATGGAACACAGCCTCCCAAATGCTGCCACTTCCACGGCGTCACCCATTAGGTGTAATTAAAACAGAAGACAGGAACGAGTTTTCTGGATCAGGTAGAGTAGCAAAGCCCTGCCAAAGGTTAATGGAATACTATATGGCTTGCTAGGAAGCTAAAGGATTGCTAGGAAATGTCATGATGATGGGGAGTTTGTGCCCTACCCTAGGAACCTAGAAAATGAAACTCTCTACCATGCCTTGCCTGGGACTCACTGCTGGATGGGGGGAAACACACCTTTGAATGCTGGTAAGAGATCATGGCAGTGACCCTTCAGTTTTGAAGAGCAACACCTATGCATTGTTTGGTTTAGAAAAAGGGCCTTCTTTGCGTTCATACTATTGTTTATTTATCTCTTATCCATGATGCTTCTTCACATCCTTCACATGCCTCCTGGTCAAATGGCACCTTTTCTGTGAAGCCCTCAGAAGCTGATGGACCACAACTCCCATCATCCGTAGTCATTGGCCCAGCTGGCTAGAGCTGATGGCAGCTGGGGTCCAGTAGTGGTGTGCAGTCAGTAGACTACGGTGACTAGGCTAGTCCCCTCAATGTTTCCCTGCTGCCTCCTTCCCAAAGCCTGGGAAAGGTCCGTCCTGCTTAGGGAGGGAGGTGCAATGCTCTGACTGGTCCGAGAGCCCTCCTGCCACTTTCCCAAAGTCCACTTGGCAGGAGGGCTCCAGCATCCTGTCAGAGCTCTGATGCCTCCCCAAAGCCTGGGAGGCTTCTGTCCAGCTTAGGGGTGCTCACACAGGCGATGCCCCCCCCATTGTCCTTGGTGCTTCTGACCCTAACTGTTCCCCTACGAAAAATTTCACAGCACACCACTAGTTTCCTTGAATCCCTGGAAAGTGCTACAAACACTTCAAAGTGATGAAAAATGACATTGACCAAAGAGAATCTCATTCAACAACTCCCCAACTTCTGCTATTTCATTCAGCATTGCCTAGACACCTGCATGAGTATTTTGACAACCATAAAGACTAAAATGTAGAGGGTTTTCATTTTGTTTTGTTTTCAAATGGAAGCCATGATTTTAAAGTTGAATTCTGAAGCTACTTCTATTCCAAAGCTACATTATTCAGTTGCGGAATACACGCCACAGGAAAACTGCTTTACTATTCAGTTGCCTGAAGCTCCTCTTTATTCTGAAGTACACCTGAGAGATGTTTCTCAACTCCTGAAAACTAGCGAGTCCCCCGGACATGTTGCAATGTGCACAATATTTATACGGTAATTGTCACACAAAGCACAGAGACTTACTTGCTCAAATATAGTGGAATATTATAGAAAGGTTCAAGGCAGTATTTCAACATGTTTCAAAATAGTTGTGTACTCTTTAGATTCATTTTCCATCGGCAGCAGTTATTTCGCTTTACTGGTTCCATGCATTGGAACATTTTTGCACAACTTTGTGGCTAAGAAGTACATGAATAATCAAACATCACTCTCATGCCATGTCACCTCCACTCTTATTCTTGACCAGAGCAAATGTCATTATCCTTAATCCTTGTTATGTACTGAGCTTGGATCCAAGAACAATAGGCAGGTAGGATCCTAGAAGGCAGCAACTTGATTGGTCTGCAGGAACCGCCCAATCTGGCTCCAGGAGGAAGTGAATCAGCAACCTGATTGGCCTGCAGGAGCAGCCCAATCAGGTTCCAGGAGGGGAGTTGAATCAGCCAATCACGTGGGACCCATTGTGTAAATATTGTATATATAGCGAGAGGTTTTTTTGGGAAACTCACTCACTCACTGATGACCATGAGCTGAAATAAAGAGCATGAAATCAACTCAACTCCGAGTATATTTCAATCCTGAAACCAAACTTAATGATTTCTTTAACAATGCTAATCTTTGACTGCTGAAGAGTTGAGTGATACTAAAGTAGTTATTATTATATCTATACTGAACCTATTGGGAACCAACAGAGCTCTGGATGTGGAATACTTAGACCATGTCACTGCTCAGGTACTGGATCTACCAGAAATGTTAGTCCTTATTCTGATGCTAATTTTGTTTGTTTATTTGGTGTTTACTTTGCTCCCCCCACCTTCCAAGCAAAACAACAACCAACAACAACATACAGGCACCCATGGCTGTATCCACGACAATTTTTATCAGATCAGTTTAAAATTTGGCTCTTCTGAAGACCTCATTAGGTAGGTCAAGTGTGTCGAGATTTACGTTATTAACCCTCTAAACATGTTAGCTTAGTATACGTGTTTGCACACATTACTTGGCTGGAGAACTGGACTGAAAAGTGAAGTAGTGTCCTTCAAAGAACGACAGAATTGTAGAGTTGTTTGGGACCACAAGGGTCCCAGTTCAACCCCCTGCCATGCAGGAATCCTTTGCCCAATGTGGGGCTGGAACCCACAACCCTGAGAGTAAGAGCTACCAACCCAGTTTGTGGTTTGTTTTGGGAAGTGCCAATTAGTTAGGTTTGCCTTTAAATGCAAACCAAATTTCTCCCCCCATCCTAAATCTAATGTTGGTCATATTCAAGGCAGACTCACCAAAATGAATGGACATGATTAATTTAGACCCATTGTTTTTAAGAAGTTTGCTCTGAGTAGGACTTAGCTGGCCCCGTTGGCCCCTCTGGAACAATACTAGCTCATAAGTTCCAGGCTGAAACCCTGAGACAACGAGCCATTTATTTCCAGGTGCTTGTTTGCTAATCTGTGTTAGAGATTTATATACTTTCTTTCTCACAATTATCTCCAGGTAGTTGCAGCAAGTGGGAAGAGGAGGGGTAGTTGGTTAGCTGCTAAAAAAACAAGAAACGACTGAACAAAACAAGCAGTAAATTAAGACCCAGCTGCTATTTGGAGAGTTTAAATATTTAGAATGTTTAAATATTTTAAAAGCTTGCAATCTTCGCCAGGTGCCTGAAAAGCAATATTGGCACCACACAGACCTCCTTGCAGAGGTGCCTCTGATGGACATGGGATTTGGAGAAGGGCATTGCTGATGACCTGAAGATAGAATCATAGAATCATAAAGTTGGAAGAGACCACAAGGGCCATCCAGTCCAACCCCCTGCCAAGCAGGAAACACCATCAAAGCATTCCTGACAGATGGCTGTCTAGCCTCCGCTTAAAGACCTCCAAAGAAGGAGACTCCACCACACTCCTTGGCAGAAAATTCCACTGTCAAACAGCTCTTACTGTCAGGAAGTTCTTCCTCATGTTTAGGTGGAATCTTCTTTCTTGTAGTTTGAATCCATTGTCCCCTGTCCGCTTCTCTGGAGCAGCAGAAAACAACCTTTCTCCCTCCTCTATATGGAATCCTTTTATATATTTGAACGTGGCTATCATATCACCCCTTAACCTTCTCTTCTCCAGGCTAATCTAGGCAGGTCGCTATGAGAGGTGGCATGCCTGCAAATCATTGGATCCTAACAAGCTGTTTTGAGATTTGCTCCATTTATGTGAATGAATAGTAAGCGGGAGTCACAGCTCAGCTCCCTTGCAACATCGGCAACTCATGAGCGTAATCTCTGTACTGTTGAAACCTCTTCGAGCATGCACAAATAAAGAAAATGTTAGTGCATTAGTCAGGTAGAAGGTTATTTATTTGTTTTAGCTGCTGCAGGGTTGCTCAATGCAGGAAATGGCAGCCTACATCGGGTGCTGCAGCTCGTATACAACTCTGGTAGATGTTAATTGCAATCTGCACAGCAATATATGGCATGCAAATGTTGGTTAAACAGACCATTCATGTTAATGAGTCCTTTACTAATGAGATAATGGGGCTGATTTGATATTATCCATATGCCTGCTTCAGTAGTATTGCTATGAAAATCAGACAACACTTTCCAGGTCAATGTGTGAGTGTGTGCGTGCATGCGCATTTGAACGTACAAATAATAATGTACTTTTGTACGTGAATGTTGTAGAGAAGCGGACATGAAAACAATATTAGTGGGACTCTGGGCAGCTCCCCGTATTACAACTGTTGTAGTTAACAAAATAAAATAAAAAAAATCCTTCCAGTAGCACCTTAGATACCAATTAAGTTTGTTATTGGTATGAGCTTTCGTGTGCATGCACACTTGGTATCTGAAGAAGTGTGCATGCAGACAAAGGTTCATACCAATAACAAACTCAGTTGGTCTCTAAGGTGCTACTGGAATGAATTTTTTTATTTTTATTTTTTGTTTCGACTACGGCAGACCAACACGGCTACCTACCTGTTGTAGGAAACATCAGCATTAGATCAGTTACTAGCCAATTTTCCTCATTTGCTTATTTAATCATAATCTAGTCCTTGCCCACTCATTATCCCTTCACCCAATTCAAAGTACTAATACTTCCATTTTCCTATGTTGTTTTTTTTAAAATTGAAACAGTAAACATTAGCCTGAAGAATCATTAAGTTGTATCCAAGTAAGTTATATTCTGAATAGACTCATTGAAATTAATGGAGTGGCAGCTCGCTGTGACCTGTTTGCAAACAATTTGGAGGATGACTACATAATCAGAGTTACAGGTAGGTAGCCGTGTTGGTCTGCCATAGTCAAAACAAAATAAAATAAAAAATTGCTTCCAGTTGCACCTTAGAGACCAACTAAGTTTGTTCTTGGTATGAGCTTTCGTGCACACGAAAACTCATACCAAGAACAAACTTAGTTGGTCTCTAAGGTGCTACTGGAAGGATTTTTTTATTTTATTTTGTTTTTACATAAGAAGAGTCTGCTGAATCCGGCCAATGGCCCATCTAGTCTAGCATCCGATTCTCACAGTGGTCAACTACCATATTTTTCGCTCCATAGGACGCACCGGACCATAGGGCGCACCTCATTTTTAGAGGAGGAAACAAGAAAAAAAAATATTTTCCTGGTTTTCCTCCTCTAAAAGCCCTGGGTTTGTGTGTGTGTGTGTGTGTGTGTTTTTGAGGATCAGCTAAAAGTTTTGCAGCTTTTTTGCAAGGGGAAAAGCCCTGGCTTTTTTGAGGACTAGCTAAAAGTTTTGCAGCTGTTTTTGCAAAGGCAAAAGGCCTTTTTTTTTTTTTAAGGATCAGCTAAAGGTTTTGCAGCTTTTTTTTACAAAGGGGGAAAAGCAAAGCTCCTTTTGCAAAGGGGGAAAAGCAAAGAGGAAAAGCCCCATTTTTATGGGGTTTAACTCACATTTCTGAAAAATCTTAAGGGAGCTGTTTCTACTGTTTCCAGTCAGATAATCTAATCAGCCAGTCACATGTCCTGGGGAAACAAACAACCTCCCTCTGCAGCACATTCAACAAAGGAGGGCGTGGCAAGAGGGCGGGGCTGAAAGGGAGCCGGGACTCTTATCTCCCTCCAGATCTCTTGCTGATCAGCTGCTGAGCGGGTCCTTTCAACACTCCCTTTTCTCTTTGTAAAATAAAAAGCACAACCTGCTTTTGGCACCTGGACAATTCAGCTCAAGGGACCACCATTCGCTCCATAAGACGCACAGATATTTTACCTTACTTTTTAGGAGGAAAAAAGTGCGTCTTATGGAGCAAAAAAATACGGTAGATGCCTGTGAGAAACCAACAAGCAGGATCTGAGCAAAAGAGCCCTCACTGACTGGTACAGTATTTAGAAGTATACTACCTCCAGTCATGGAGACAGAACAGAACCATCATGGCTAGTGGACTTTGATAACTTTCTTCTCCATGAAATTGGACTAATCCTCTTTTAAACCCATCCAACTTGGCTGCCATCACTTCTCTCGTGGGAGCAAATTTCATAGTTCAGCTATGCACTATGTGAAGAAATACTTGCTCTCCCCCCCCCCTTCCATCATTCAGCTTCATTGGCTGACCCTGAGTTCTAATATTATGGGAGAGGAAGAAAATCCTTTCCCTCCACTCTTTCTACACCATGCAAAGCTTGTTCCACCCTCTTTGGGTCTCCTTTTCGGCACATTTTCCAGCTCTACGATATCATCTTTTTTTCAGGTGAGGTGACCAGAACTCTACACAACATTGCAAGTGTGGTCACACCATGGATTAATATTCTTAAACTTGATCTGTTTATATGCTTGTTTGTGTGTTATGTAAATACCCCATTTTCATACCCTACAATGAAAATAGGGACACCCTATTCAACAACAACAACAACAACAACAACTTTACTATTTACACCCCACCCATATGACTGGTTTGCCCCAGCCACTCTGTGCGGCTTCCTACATATATAAAAACATAATAAAATATTAAACATTAAAAACTTCCCTATACAGGGCTGCTTTTAGATAGCTCAGGGGTCAGATAACTCCATGTTCTTCAACATTTTTCTGATGAAAATAGGGACATCCTACCACACTCTCCAACATTTCTCCAGTGAAAATTGGGATGCTGTAAGGAAAAGTGAAACATTCCGGGATCAAATCAGAAACTGGGATGCCTTCTGTAAATCCCGGACTGACCCTGGAAAATAGGACCCTGGAGGGCCTGCACTTTATCTCTTTATTCAAACCGGGGCTTGGATATGAGACGTCTTCTCCCTTAATCAATAGGTAGCATAGGGCTTGTGAAATACAGTTCATTTATATTTAGTAACAGCAAGCTGAGATGACCTAAAATTAGATTGTCTAAAGTTAGATGTCATAGTTCTAAATTTATATACTGTAAACTACTGTTTCAAAGGGCCTGTCACTTAGCAATGAAAGCGAAGTCAGTTTTAGAAGCTTAAATGTGGGATTTAGAAGCCGAATTTGGGACATCTGTTCTTGGAAACCTTGACCCTGGTGTGTGTTTAAGTGCTGAAGCTCAAAGGTTTTGGCCTGCATGGCTTGGTCAAGGACACACAGGGATTAAGAAAGAATGAGAACCAGTTAGGCAACATTCTGAGTGGATGAACCAAAGCTTGTTTAAGACTTCCAATTGCTTTGTTATGTAACAGTTACATAAGGATTGTAGATGATTTTGTAGAAAGCTATACAGAAGCTATAAAAACAGTTTAAATGTTTTGTGGGAAGGTCCAATGATTGGAAGATCATGGTCATTCCACTTACTCTATCCCTCAACTGTATGTGTATAATTCAGGAAAACAAATCGAAATGACCCTAAAACTTTGTCTTTATTCTAGATTTTCTAGGGTTACAAAAGTACAAACATTGTCTCTGTTTTCAGATCATAAAGCCCTTTCTACAGATCAGTTATATTAAATGTGAGACTTCGATGTTGTATACAGTATCAGCATAGGAAAAAACTTTGTGAAGTTTCCTTGCCCACAAAAAATAAAATAAAAAATAGCACCTCCAGGAGTAGCCAAGGACAGCATTTGGGGAGCAAGTTCAAAGTTATTGATTTAATTCACAAGATCCTTAACAATTTGAGTCCAATAAACCCCAAATAGGGACATGGGTGGCGCTGTGGGTTAAACCACAGAGCCTAGGGCTTGCAGCTTAGAAGGTCAGCAGTTCAAATCCCCATGACGGGGTGAGCTCCCATTGCTCGGTCCCAGCTCCTGCCCACCTAGCAGTTCGAAAGCACGTCAAAGTGCAAGTAGATAAATAGGTACCACTCCATGCGGGAAGGTAAACGGTGTTTCCATGCGCTGCTCTGGTTTGCCCGAAGTGGCTTAGTCATGCTGGCCACATGACTCGGAAGCTGTACGCCGGCTCCCTTGGCCAATAAAGTGAGATGAGCACCACAACCCCAGAGTTGTCCGTGACTGGACCTAATGGTCAGGGGTCCCTTTACCTGTTTTTTATACTGCAAATACTTCCTGATTCCTCATACCCCTGCCTAATTATGCAGGACTTGGCAGGAGCGGTATAGAAATGGTTGAAAGAATTTGCTTTAAAACAAACAGATATTGCTGCAATTCCCATCACATCTGGGTTGGCAGCATGATAATGACTGGAGCCCCTTGGGTGCTCCTTCTCCTCAATGTAATCTGCAGGGATTATAAAGGGATTGTGCAGGGCATAGGAGCCAATTCTTAGGGGTTTCGGCCCCCACAATAAAATATTTGAGGGGGTCAGGCCCCCACAAAGTTGATGGGCATTCCCATTCAAATACTGCATGTGTACTGCATTATGTGATCAATTATGTGGAGCAGGGCTTACCTGGGCCCCCACAGTATTTTATACAAGTTGGCACTCCTGGTGCAGGGATTGGGGTGTTCCAAATTCATGTTTATTTCAGTCCATGAAATATAGGAATATAGGGAATATAGGAAATAGCGTGGTGTAGTGGTTAAAACAGTGGACTCGTAATCTGGTGAACCGGGTTCGCGTCTCCGCTCCTCCACATGCAGCTGCTGGGTGACCTTGGGCTAGTCACACTTCTCTGAAGTCTCTCAGCCTCACTCACCTCACAGAGTGTTTGTTGTGTTAGAGGAAGGGAAAGGAGATTGTTAGCAGATTTGAGAGTCCTTAAGGGGAGTGAAAGGCGTAATATCAAATCCAAACTCTTCTCCTTCTCCTTCTCCTTCTCCTTCTCCTTCTCCTTCTCCTTCTCCTTCTCCTTCTCCTTCTCCTTCTCCTTCTCCTTCTCCTTCTCCTTCTCCTTCTCCTCCTCCTCCTCCTCCTCCTCCTCCTCCTCCTCCTCCTCCTCCTCCTTTTCCCTGAAATGGTGTCGCTTTGTATGGCTAGCTCTTGCAGTAATGTTTTCTGGTGCCTCGTTGAGGACCCTTGAGTCACCAGGTCAAGTATGGTGTTTGAGAAAGCGGGTTCTCCCTTAAAAGAGAGCACGGGTTGCAGAAGGGTTAAAGGAGCAGCTCCCAGTTACTGGGATTGGTTGGGGCGTGTTGCTGGGGAGTTGGGCATGTTGCCACTTTGATGATTGACAGGTGCTGCCTATAAAACCTGTGTTTGTGAAACTTTAGTTTCACTTTTGCTGTGTGCAACGGATCTCCCGCCCGCCCTCCCTAACTTTAGGGAATGGTGTCCTGCTGCTTGACCTTGCTATGCCTGTCATGGGGTTGTCTGCTTTGTAGCAGGAGCCTGGTAGGAATTTGTCCAAGTGGCTGATTGGCTTTTGTCACTGGTTTTGCCTACTGCGTAGCAAATCGTCACAACTTGTAAGGTTGGCGGTTAGGCATTGGTTAAAAAATTGCTTGCACTAGGGGTCAGGATAGGCTGGGCCTGCCCCTAGTAATGCTGCTTCAGGGGTATGGATAGGCTGGGCCTACCCCTGAATGCGCTGGGCAGGGGTATGGAATTGGCTGGGCCTACCCCTGCAAAAAGGGTATTCTGTTAAAGGAATCCAGGGGCTCATCTTGCTTTTGTCCACCCCCACCTCAAGTGGTGGGGGGCTAGGGCTATGCAGAGTCCTTGGGAGCATTTGGGGGAGAAGCCTGGGTCGTGGCCCGACTCCGTTTTCTCCCTTAGGTGTTTACCCTTTCTGACTTCGCCCAAAAGCGAATGTCAGCTGTCCCATGGCTGGGGGGACAGTAGTCGGAACCAATGCCTAAGCAACCACTCACATTGGATGTATTTAAATAAAGTTGTGGCCAAAATTATGCCAAAAACCTTAAACAAAAATTACTGTGTGACGTCTGAGTTACTGGGGTGGGGAGCTGGGCCGGTAGCCTCGACATGCAAATGAAGGATAACATATTATGCTTGCTTTCTGCTGATGCCCAACACTCAATTCTATGTTCAGAAGCCATGTGTCCTATTGACACTACCTACCAACAAATGTGTTTAGGACTGAGGTGTGAACTTCATATTTTGGCATCAAAGTGGACTGTAATTGCCCCGTAATTGCTCAACTTTGACAGGGCATTTATCAGTTTTCCAGCTCCTGTTGTAAAACCACTGGAACAGGAAATGAATGTTCTAGGACGTAATTTAAGAAGTAGCTGATCCATGGTGCTTGTCTTGGTCCAATGATCTGAAGCAATTGGCTGCTCAAAGGGGAAGGGGGTCACCTGTCAAGCTGGATGACTTTCTATTTGTGATTCTTCGTCCAATAGCACGGTGCAAGACAAGCCCTTTGACCAGAGTGAAAATGTGCTCTCGATCAATTTTGTCCCCATTTCCCCCCCCAACTGATTGAGTCTTTCAGTTCTGTGAAGAAAAGGTGGTGTAAACTGAAAGGAGAATGCAGTTCAAGACACCCTACAGAGTAACAGAGGATCCCACAGAATCCCAGTTTGATGTGATGGATATGGAAGGGAGAGACCTAGACTGAGATCTGTATTTAACCTATGTGCATTGAATGTGCTGTACGTGTATACTGAGGATCTGCCCAGAGAATTCAGGTCTCTGCTGCCTTTTACAAAGCTAGGTGATTGTTCCATCTAACTCAATGCTCTCTTTACTGACTGGCAGCAGCTCTCCAGGATTTCAGGCAGGGGTCCCTCCTAACCCTATCTGGAGGCACCATGGATTGAACATGGTACCTTCCACATGGAAAAGCGTATGCTCTGCAACTTTAAGAAGTGTGCCTGGCATCTTCTATGTGCTTCTGAGAGAGTCACGATGTGTAAGTCTTGCCTGTGCTGTCTCAGAGAAGCTGGCAATGCTTTCCCCCCTCGCCATGACATTGCAAAGCCCCCACTGGGCCAGGCTAAACACATACGATGAAACCTCAGTCCTAGCAACATCTAGGCAAACTCTGCCACTAACTAATGAATGCCTTGATTCAGCTGAAATGAAGGCGTTCTTATTATTAAGCAATATAAGTCTTCCTGCGGCACATAGATGGGCTTTGTGCCTCTGATAAGTGTATCTACAGGACATCACATTATTTCCCATGTTAAAAAATAAGCCCTTTCAATGAGATGCATTAATCCCTGCTATTAGCACTCTGTTTAATTCCCTCCACTTCTTTCCTCTTTATTGCTAGTCTGCTAATCCCAGGAATTGGCTGCTCTGTGGTTCCACATGCATTGAACTCAACAACATGTAAACAGAGGTGGATTTTTTTTAATAACGAGGATGTGGAGAGCCCAAGGGAGTAGATTGGCCTTAGAGAAATAGTGTGTGGGTGACCCCACCTGGTTCTGTGGTTAGTTTTCTGTCTTGGCTGTCAAACTGGCACAAAATCTGGTATTGGAAGGGCTGGTGACAAAAAACTGTCATATCAGAGGGTGGGGTTTGTTTTCTTTCCTATGACATGTTCATTAGAAGGTTTAAACTGGACAAGGATACTTTATAATTGGGGCTCCCAAAATTGAAACTGCTTCTTTCACAGTATGGGAGTGGTCACATTCCAGTATAGAGAGACCAATAAGTATACATGCAATTTCATTTAATGCTGAGTTCATCATGCCATTTTCAAATGTCTGTAAGTATTTTCTTTTAATTAATTTGTCTCTTTCTTCCCTAATAACATAAAAATAGCCCATTGGCTCATCTAATCTAGCATCCTGTTCTCACTGTGGCCAACCTGATTCCTGTGGGGGAACCGGCAAGCAGGATTTAAGCGCAAGAGCACAAGAACTACACGTCTTTTAGAACACAGCAAGTTTTAGTTGTTTAATGTTTCATTATGTCCTGGAAGTTTCAGAGTGGCTGGGGTGACCTAGACAGATAGGCAGGGTATAAATAAAATAAAAATAATAAAAAATAATACAGCATTAACTTTCTGGTGAAGAAATAAGAAACTGGATGCTAATGATGTATTTTTCTGTAACATCTGTATTTATTATAATGGGTTGAGCGGGAAAGGAACAGGCATGACCCCTTTTATTTAAAGGAATAAAAAGATGTCCCTTTTGCCATGTCATTTTGACTTTCAGAGCCCATGCTGGGCCAATTTCCCTAAGTGCCTCTATAAAAGCTGACCCCAATCCCCCTCCATTACGTATCCCTAAACCATCTTTAAGTCCTTGCTGATCCCATTTGCTCGGCACTCTGGTCTCAGCACACTTTGCAAGAAGAGCTTCAGCAGAAGCCGCCACAGAGCAAGAAGCAAGAAGGCCCACGATTTGGAATGATAAAGCAACGAGCTAAACTTGAGCAACCTGGCCGCCTGGTAAGCACACCTGAGGACAAACAAGGGAGCCGAAAGTTAGGTACATCTTTTCTTCTTCAAAGAAGGAGATAGGCTTTTTAGGGGGTGGTTTTGTGTCGTTTGCAAATGCATGTCACTGCGCCTTCATAGATAATGAAGCTTGATCTTCAGGGAAGGGTCACAGATCAGTGTTAGAGTATCTGCTTTGCATGTAGGAGGTCACAGGTTCAATTCCCAACATCCCCAGAAAGGGCTGGGAGAGAATCTAGTTTCATACAACCATGGAGTTGGAAGAGACCACAGGGATCATCTAGTACAGGGGTGTCAAACTCAAATTCATCGGGGGCCGCATCAGCAGTTTGGTCACCCTCAAAGGGCCGGTTTTATCTGTAGGACTATGTGTCCACTCCGTGCACTACTTCAATCATTTTAACTCGGGGTGAAAGGAGAGCACGGTGGCACTGGTGTAAATCATGGCCCTTCTGATAGGAATAGCATACACAAACCCATTAATTAGTAAACAAGCACCATGCCTACTGAATAGTCACCATGTGAGAAGACCCAGGCACAAAGCAATCTGTTACATGCAGGAGGGAAGCTGAAGGGCATTTTCAAAAGTGATGCTATACAAGCCTTTAAAACCACTTCTGAAACCGAATGTGAGACACAAGCTTTAAATCGGATGTGCTTGTGGCTTTCCAAGGTGACACAGGTTTCACACTGCAAAAAAATGGTCTTGGTTTAGTGTGAACCAGCAGAATTGGGGATGCAAGGGAACCCACGTGTGTGTGTGTGTGTGTGTGTGTGTGTGTGTGTGTGTCTTATTGGTTTGCTTTATTATGTATGTTGTGCTTTTTCATGTCGTGAACTATCCTGAGATCCAAGGGCAGCAAACAAATTTAACAAATAACAATAACAACCATAACAACCCCAAACGTTTTCCTCAGGGCAAACCCCGTCGATGCCCAGTAAACTCGCTCCCCATGCAACATGCATAGCTGTCAACTTTTCCCTTTTTTAAAGGGAAATTCCCTTATTCCGAATAGGATTCCTCGCAAGAAAAGGGAAAGGTTGACAGCTATGAACATGTGCACCGTGCAGTGGTGTTGGGTGAGGGCAGGGCCGCCAGCGGTCTACCTCCCAAGGTTGTTGCGGGCCAGATTAGGCCCCCGGGCCTTGTGTTTGACACCCGTGATCTAGTCCAACTCCCTGCAATGCAAGAATATTTTGCCCAGCTTCTGCAGAGCTGCTACCAGTCAGTGTGGATGATACTGAGCTAGATGAACCAGTGGTTTGGCTCAGTATAAGGCAATTTGCAATGCACCTGTGCATATCAATTTATTTATTTTTTTAAAAAATGAAAAACAGTTGCAGGAGAAGGAGAAATCCATTTTAAATGTGGATTTTCAAAATGCGCATCCCAAACCAGCATATGAACTGAAATGCAGCTCTCTGTTGAAATCCACACATGGATATTTGGGACAATAACATACCCAACTGCATTCTGTTAGAGGGAAATGTTGGGCAAAATTGCATATATTGGCAGTAGAGGTGGAAGGAAGTGCCAGTTTTGGTTCTCTTAGTTTCTCATTTCCCCCATATTAAATTTAGTTCTCCAGATTTCTGCAGAACTGTACGCCCCCCCCCCTCCCCGTTTTAAATCCTCACAAAAACTCATCAGGATTCAGCTGAAAGTTTCTTCTAATAAACACGTTATTTATATGCAGTCTCAACTAATGTGCATATTTTGGCAAGCAGATTTTCCCAATTTAATGCATGGTATTTTCATTATCCTATTCATTTTAGTCCACACTGGCCTCTGTTATGTGCTTTTTCGTAAGCATTGGTTGGCTGGAGAACTGCACCACAAAATTTGTTTTAAGTGTGAATTTCAGAAGGGCGGCTGTTTTCATATTGGTTTGGGAAGATGTGAAAGATTCGCTTTTAAATGCAAACCAGATCAAATTCCTATCCCTTCTCTAGTTAGGAGAAATCTGCACAGAAATGCAGACTTCTTTTTCAGACCAGAATGGAAAAAATGCTTGAGCGAGAGAATCCCAAACTGCAGCTTCTTCTGTCTCTAGATCCAACAGAGTCCTAGCATAAGTCCAAGACATCGCTGCTTGTGCAGTGGGTAATTCCCACTCCAACTGCAACCCAAGGAAGGCCATGGAGCAGATTTCCAGCACTACTGGAGGTTGCAGAAGGAAGTGAGAAGAAGGAAAATCCCATTCCACAAGTGAAAGGCCTGCAGGCAGGTAGCTCCAGGCTTGAGTTGTCATCACAAACAAAGAAGAAGAAGAAGAGTTTGGATTTGATATCCCGCTTTATCACTACCCGAAGGAGTCTCAAAGAGGCTAACATTCTCCTTTCCCTTCCTCCCCCACAACAAACACTCTGTGAGGTGAGTGGGGCTGAGAGACTTCAAAGAAGTGTGACTAGCCCAAGGTCACCCAGCAGCTGCATGTGGAGGAGCGGAGATGCGAACCCAGTTCACCAGATTACAGTTCTACCGCTCTTAACCACTACACCACACTGGCTCTCTTCCAGCATTCTTCCTGGTCCTGCTTTATATGGGAGAAAGTGGCATGAGGTTGACCCAACAACAACTCCCTGGGCAGAAAGGGACAAGGGTAGAAGATTAATTTAATGTTATTGATTTTATTATCTTATTTCAATTTATTAGGTGCTTGCCACATAAGAAGTCTCCAAGTCCGTCTTTTGAGTTCTGTGAAGATGATGATGATAATAATTTATTATTTATATCCCGCCCATCTGGCTGGATTTCCCCAGCCACTATGGGTGGCTCCTAACTGAATATTAAAAACACAATACAGCATTAAACATTAAAAGCTTCCCTAAACAGGGCTGCCTTCAGATGTCTTTTAAAAGTAAGATAGTTGCTTATTTCCTTGACATCTGATGGGAGGGCATTCTACAGGGTGGGCACTACTACCAAGAAGGCCCTCTGCCTTGTTCCCTGTAACCTCACTTCTCGCAGGGAGGGAACCAGCAGAAGGCCCTCGGCACTGGACCTCAGTGTCCGGGCTGAACTATGAGAGTGGAGCTGCTCCTTCAGGTCTACCGGGCTGAGGCCGTTTAGGGCCTTAAAGGTCAGCACCAACACTTTGAATTGTGCTCAGAAATGTACTGGAAGCCAATTCAGGTCTCTCAGGACCAGTGTTATATGGTCTCGGCGACCACTCCCAGTCATCAGTCTCGCTGCCACATTCTGGATTAATTGCAGTTTCCGAGTCACCTTCAAAGGTAGCCCCACATAGAGCGCATTGCATTAGTCCACACAGTGACCTCACTAATTTTGGGACTGTACCTGTTGGAGGGTATGTAATAATGGTCAACGTTTAGTGATAGCAGCCCTGTAAACCACAAGGGCCAAACAGAAACCACAACAGGAGATTATGCATTTTCAACCACATACTGTATTCTGGTTCATTGGACTGATGTGCTTAGGCATGCCAGTTTCTCTGACTTGATATGCATGCTTATTTTTTTTCTAACTCTGGTCAATGATAGTCACCTTGGAATTATAATTCATGTAAACCTTCACGTGGGAACTTTTCTGATTGGGGGAGGGGCACACGGATGTACAGCCTTCTCAAGCAGGTTGGTCAGTATGGGCGTGTTATTCGTGCTGTATTCCACTGATGGAAAATTGGATAATGCGTGTTCCTCTGGGTTGGTGCCAAACGTTATCTCTCAGCTCAGGTGAAAGCAGGAGGGCTTCAGCTCAGTGGTATGACATCTACTTTACACCCAGAAGGTTCAGGTTCAGTCTGGAAACACTCTTGCCTGGAGACCTGCTGCCAGCCAGTGTAGACAATGCAGAGCTTGATGGACCAATGATTTGACTCATTGAGAAAGCCACTTGCTGTGCTACTATGGCTCTGATGGAGACTTGCATGAGATGGTATCTGCCAATCCGTTTGATGTTGGGTGATGTTTGCATGTAGAATTGGACTGCATTTCAGGGAATTTCCCAGCATGGAAGTCTCTGCTACTGCAGAGCAGTAGGGGTGGCATGAGACATTGGCTCTAGATTAGCAGTTGGTAGAACATGAGTCTCTTAATCTCAGGGTTGTGGGTTTGAGCCTCACATTGGGCAGACGATTCCTGCATTGCAGGGCATTGGACTGGATGACCCTCGTGGTCCCTTCCAGCTCTGCAATTCTATGAATCATTATAACATTTATTTTGCCAGTTATCGTCTTTAACAGAAGGGCCACTGGCTGGAAGTATTTCAGGGACAAAGTTGTGAAGAAATAATAATACATTTGGAACAAAGCATCTGCCCATCTACAGATATATTCTGAAAAGTTGTTTTTGTTGCTATTTGTACACTGTGATCAAACTTATCCTCCTGTTTCTCAAAATATTTCTCCCCCTGTGAAAGAAGCTTCTATTTTTTCCTCCTGCATTCTGAGGGTACTTTAGAATTTCAGTGGGGGTGGGATTGTTCTCACTTTATTGCTTATCTTTATACTTATATCATTTTCTTCAAGGAGCTCAAGGGGGTGTACATGGTTATTTCCCTCCCCACTCTAACCTCACAACATGCCTGTGATATAGGTTAGGTGGAGAGACTATGAGAGGCCCGAAGTCAACCAATGAGCTTTATGACTTCCTGTGGAATTGAACCTTGGGTTGGTGTCCAACTAATTTGGATTTATGCTTGCACAATGGAACTCCGTCCTCCTCTTCTCTTCCGATGTGCACCCCTCCCCAAAACTGCTCTGGATCCTTGAGGGAACCCTCATAACATATTTGGGTGTGTAGCAGGAGGACATGGGGGAGTTCTGTTGCACAAGCATTAACCCTTGCACTGATGGAACAAGTTAGTTGGAGACAGTCCTGGTCTCCTAGGTCTTTGTCCAACTCTTTGACCTTTGCACTATACTGCTCTCCTTGTGAGACGAGGTGTGAGGTGGTCACGTGAGTTTATCTTTCCATTAAAGGTTTCTCCAGATTTCCTGGTTGCCTGGACTTCCTAATCCCCCCCCCCCAAAAAAAACTCCATAACAGCACAACATCTTTCCCTGAGCTTTAATTAATACATGGGTAGCTAGGAGGCTGGCTCCAAAAGCCTGAGGTAGCTGCTCCTCCTGAATTGTTTTTAACAGAAGTCTTTCCACTCACCTTATAGCACTGGTTTCTTTAAAATCAAGAAGGCTTAGCAACATGACAATGCACAGCCATCAGGAGCACCACAGTCAACCTATTAACCTTACTGTACTTCCTATGAGGATGTCATGGGGTTTGTAGGAAAGGTGATCATTCAGGAAGTGCAGGCCATGAAAGAGAAGATATGTAGAATGAAAGAAAAGACATTTACAAACATTTCTTGGCCACCTTGAAGGCACACATAAGGGTGGTGGCGGTGGAAACCTGCATTCTACTCATTGACCTTTTATCTCTACATGGATATTTTTAAAACAGAATTTATTTTCTCATTAACCAATGGACATTAGTCATGAAAAAGATGCAGCATAAATGTTTGGCACAATGCTAATTTCATACTGTAGATGTAATTGAGGTGATTCACACCCTGCTTTAAGGAGCTCATTATCTAAATCAGGGGTGGCCAACTCCCAAGAGACAGTGATCTACTCACAGAGTTAAAAACTGGCAGTGATCTACCCCCATTTTTTAGGGGTTCAGGTCTAAGTTGTTGAGCTTTTTTTAGGAAGGAAAACCCTGATTTGGGGGGTTCAGGTCTAAGTTTTTGAGCTTTTTTAGGGAAGTTATTGAGTGATCTACCACAGACATCCGGTGATCTACCAGTAGATCACGACCTACCTGTTGGACATGCGTGATCTAAATTTTGAAAGTGTGTGGTGGTGGGTGGGAGACAGGAAAGTGAAAGGTATCACAGCATGGCAAGAGGAAATGCATGGTGAGGGACAGGGAGCCACATTCTCTGTGTCTCAGGTGGCCAGTGCTCTGAAAGAGATTTTAGTGCTACTAAGCACTCAGCTGCTGCAGGTCATGGTCCCATAGTAATGTTATTAGTGGGGCAAATGTCCCCTGATCTGCTGTCTTCTTTGAATCACTCCGTAGGGAATCCACTAGCAGCTAAGAATGGATGCATCTGTTAGCTTCGGTCTCTCTCCTTTCTTGTAAATTCAGTTCTACGCATTGTCAATTTGCAAATCCGCGTGAGAATCCACCAGACATTTAGTGTGAATGAATTCCTCCTAATGATCACAGTTTGTATGCAGTTTGGGTTAATTTACACAATTTTGCAGGCACATTTATTCAATGTTAAGTATTTTTTTGTATGTTATTTCCATTAAGATATGCATTTCAAAGCAAACTTTCCCCTAGGATGTGCATTTTTCTACACATTGGTTGGAGAGCTGCATTGCAAAATTCAGAGAAATGTGAATATTCAGATGATAGCTGTGTTTTGATTTGGTTTGAGAAATGCAGAATTAGACACTTTCATATTAACATGCAAACAAAGTCCTTACTATCAATGGGGAGTCTAACAGCAAATAGCTATTTAGTTAATCTCTCCTTCTCATTCTCTGCTCTTGGGAGCTCTACAACAGCACCTGGTGTGTGAATCCCCAAACCCATTTAATATATCACTTTTATTACCCTTGCTTTTGGAACATGGGATAAAACACAAACAACTGAGGCATCAATCTGAAAGACACTTCCTAGGGTATGATCTCCATTGAGTTCCATAGAACTAACATCTCTGTAAACATGCAATGTCAAGGTTAGTGATGAAGGAGTAATCATAAAATGACAACCCACCTATCTATATGGAAAATTTTATGCATAAATGTGTATTAAATGTATAATATAGATAAAAGAGTCAGTCCCATGCTGTACTATATTTTTTGCAGCACACACACACACACACACACACACACACAGTCATATGCATCGTTGCAAAGTAATCAGTATATTAGGAAAGCTGGAATATATATGCATTAAATATTTGTGCAACATTATACACGCAATCATGCATATACTATATAAGAATTGTTCACATTTTTCATAGAATGAGTTCTGGGAATCTTCCATCCTTGTCCAGATCACATAGTCCAGGTATACCTACCACAATGTTCTCCCCTCTAGTTGCTTCTTTATATTGTATGGCCATTTCCTTAGCTATCATGTGCTACCCTTGTTTTGAGAATGCAGAATTATAGAATCATAGAAATCATAGAGTTGGAAGAGACCACAAGGGCCATCCAGTCCAACCCCCTGCCAAGCAGGAAACACCATCAAAGCATTCCTGACAGATGGCTGTCAAGCCTCCGCTTAAAGACCTCCAAAGAAGGAGACTCCACCACACTCCTTGGCAGCAAATTCCACTGTTGAACAGCTCTTACTGTCAGGAAGTTCCTCCTAATGTTTAGGCAGAATCTTCTTTCTTGTAGTTTGAATCCATTGTCCCATGTCCGCTTCTCTGGAGCAGCAGAAAACAACCTTTCTCCCTCCTCTATATGACATCCTTTTATATATTTGAACATGGCTATCATATCACCCCTTAACCTTCTCTTCTCCAGGCTAAACATACCAAGCTCCCTAAGCCGTTCCTCATAAGGCATCGTTTCCAGGCCTTTGACCATTTTGGTTGCCCTCCTCTGGACATGTTCCAGCTTGTCAGTATCCTTCTTGAACTGTGGTGCCCAGAACTGGACACAGTATTCCAGGTGAGGTCTGACCAGAGTGGAATACAGTGGTACTATTATTTCCCTTGATCTAGATGCTAAACTCCTATTGATGCAGCCCAGAATTGCATTGGCTTTTTTAGCTGCTGCATCACACTGTTGACTCATGTCAAGTTTGTGGTCTACCAAGACTCCTAGATCCTTTTCACATGTACTGCTCTCAAGCCTGGTGTCACCCATCCTGTATTTGTGCCTTTCATTTTTATTTTATTTTTGCCCAAGTGTAGTACTTTACATTTCTCCTTGTTAAAATTCATCTTGTTTGCTTTGGCCCAGTTCTCGAATCTGTTAAGGTCATTTTGAAGTGTGATCCTGTCCTCTGGGGTATTAGCCACCCCTCCCAATTTGGTGTCATCTGCAGACTTGATCAGGATACCCTCAAGCCCACCATCCTCAAGCCCATCATGTATATTTCATTTAATTAACCTCAAGAACTTAGCTGCTTGAGCAGACCAAAGGCCCATCTCGTTCTGCATCCTGTTCCCACAGTGGCCAAACAGGTGCCAATGGGAAGCCTCTAAGCAGGATCGCAGTGCAACATCACTCTTCCCAGTTGTGATTCTGAGGAACTAGTATTCAAAAGCACACCACCTTTGATGGGGACTGTAGAACATCAATAGCTTTATCCTGCATGAATTTGCCTAATTCTCTTTTGAAGTCGTCCAAGTCGGTGGTCTCCACTGTCTCCTGTAGGATTGAGTTCCATAGTTTAATGGTGCACTATTTGAAGAAGAACTTTCTTTCACATTGGATAGCTCTGAGTTATACTGTAATGAGAAAGGGAGAAAAGCTTTCCTCACCACTATCTTCACAAACTAACCCTACGCCAAAGGATAAATGGACATAAATCTGACATCAGGAATCACAAAACAGAGAAACTAGTAGGAGAACACTTCAGTCTCCCAAGACATTCTATACAAGATCTCAAAGTAGCTGTCTTATTAAAAAGGAATTTCAGAAATAGACTGGAAAGAGAAGTTGCTGAATTGCAACTCATTACCAAACTTAAAACCATGGAGAGACCTGGTCTGAACAAAGACATTGGATTCTTATCTCATTATACATGACAAAGCTATTTTTAACCTTCTCACCCCTTGCTTTTTCCTTTAAGACTAATTGCAGTCATTAACAGCTGTCAACAGGTTTACCACAGCTATCAGCCTATCAGCCATTCCCACCACCCTTCTGAGTCATACCCCTCCCCACCCTCTCAATATATATAAGGGTCTGGTGACTTCTGCTTCAGTGTATCTGAAGAAGTGTGCATGCACACGAAAGCTCATACCAAGAACAAACTTAGTTGGTTTCTAAGGTGCTACTGGAAGGATTTTTTTTATGTTTTTATTTTGTTTTGACTACAGCAGACCAACACAGCTACCTACCTGTAACTGTTCACAAACTAAGTTTTAGGCACCTTAATCATTTCCCTGCTTACTCACCTTACTCAACTAAGAAGGCCCCAATACTGCAAACTTCATGCATAGAGAAGTTGCTCCATCCTCTTTGGTTGTCCTTTTCTGAAAATTTTCAGCTCCACAACATATTTTTTTCATACAGAACTGCACACCATCAAACAACCTTAAACTTGATCTGTTCATATGCTCACTTGGGGGTTCTGTAAATGCCCCACATTATCTCATTATTCAGACATGGATTCAGATATGAGCCTTTTCCTTTAATCAATAGGTACAGAAGGGCTTATGAAATACACTTCATTTATATATAGTTACAGAAAGTTCAGATGGCAACACGAGGCCTAAAGTTAGATTGTCCAAAGTTAGACAGTGTAGTCCTTAATTCATATAAAGAAATGAATTGTTTCAAAGGGACAATCAATTAGCAATGAAAGTGAAGCAAGTTTTAGAAGCTTAAATGTGAACTTAGAAGCTTATTTGGGTATATTAATTATTGGGAACTTTGACCTTGATATGTTGAAGCTTAAAAGTTTTGGCCTGCGTGGCTTGGTCAAGGACACAGAGGGATTAAGAATGAGTGGGAACCAGTTGGGCATCATTTTCAGTGGAATAACCAAAGCTGGTTTAAGGCTTCCAATTGACTTATTTTGTAATAGTTATGTAAGGGTTGTACTTGATTTTGTAGAAAGCTATGCAGCAGTTCTGAACACAGTTTGAATATTTTGTGGGAAGTTCCAATGATTTGAAGATCACACTCATTCCACATGCTCTCTATATGTCTAATTCGGGAAAGCAAATCAAAATAACTCTAAAATGTCGTGAACTACTCTGCAGAATTTCAGAAATCTTACCAACATTATTTCAGTTTCCTTTGAAATTCCCAGCAGTGTTTCCCTAACTGGGACATTCCAAATCCACCATGTTAATTTGGGTAGCTGCTGTGGGAGATGAACTGTTGATCAACACGTATAGAAATCAAGATGGGGATGAAAGGGATCAATGTGATGATGTAATGGTGGTTATTTCTCATGTGCCTAAAAAGTTGATGTGGAATGTAAACCACAGAATGAATAACAAGATATCTTGTCCTGTAGACCTATCACATAAGTAGATAGAGAAGGAAAAGAGAAGGAATTAGAAAACAATGAAGGAAGAGAGGCAGACTCAAGATATCGCCATTAATTGGGGAAGGCACATTAATATACTTTAAGGTCAGACGCAGATTGTCTGATGCCCTGTTTGCATCAGATTATAGCCTGGTTCTCACATGGTGGTAAGCTATAGTTAAACTATGGGGAGCAACCAGGTGTGCTGGTGTATATGTGTTCTTGGCTAGTTCTGGTGGCTTGTTTCGGAGAGATACAAACCATTGACTTGCATGAAAGACAATGTCAACTATCCTTCCAGTATGAAGGAGAGCATTAATGCAATTTGTGCAGTGTACACAAGCACACTTATTGACTGAACTAGGCTTTGAACAATGAATCATTAAGAAGAGACAAAGCACCTGCTGACTCAGGGCATACTGAGGACTTCAAACTAAGTTGGCTTTAAACTTGGGATAAATTGCTCTCTGAGGACAGCTTAACTCTGGATTAGCTGTAAGATTTTATCCATGAAGCTGCTTGCCCCCATTACCTATCATGCTATCTTAACCTCAACACCTCACTATTTCACATGAAGGCAAGGACATAAAAGTTCCACTAATGTGCATGCAAGTTACTGACCACAAAATGGCTCACAGATGAATGTGTGAATTGCCTCCAGTTAAGAAGCTCTGTGTTTTGTCTGAGGTGTCAGATTTGGAACAGCTAATTCACACACACAAGAAACCTGTGATTATTGTGCCGTAATCGAAAGAGCATGCATGTGCAAGCAGGATTCAATGCACTATATACAATGTTTACTGTGGCATCTCACTGGGTGGCACTGATGATATACCTTACAACAGTCTTGCAGAAGTAAATGTTTGGGCACACATTATACTTGTGGGAATAGTGTCTGATACAAATCAGCTGCCAAACCTATCATCTGTGCCACGTTTGCAGTACTGTGCATACATTCAGAGACGAAGAGTATTTCGCATATATGCACAGAGGCTGTTTTCTTAACAGTCTGCAAATACAAAGTGATCCCTGTACAAGAATTCTCCTGTAAGTACTGGGTACATTGCACTTCCCACCATTTCCAAAGTGCATGGTAGAATTACGGTCAAATAGAGGAACCTACAAAGGAGTTGAATCAAAAGTATCAGAGTAGATGAGCATCCAGAAAGTCTCTAAACTAGCATGTGCAGAAGAGCAAAATGCTGTGCTTATAGCTCAAGGGAGGTTAAGTGAATTAGCACAAGGCTTCAGGATTTAACTGGCAGGTAACTAGGGTGAGAAGCTACTTTGCTCGCTCATGTTGAAGGCAGTGCCAAGACTAAAACCGATTGTGGGGCTTGTACACTCATGTGGTTGGGAAGGAAAGAGAAGCAGACAGGTTTTTCATCCTTTCCTGATTGTGTGTTTAATAAAACCTTGATAAAACACGTGGTGGTGTTTAGGAGGAGACACATGTAGACGTCTGCACATCTCCTTCCTCTATCTCCTCGTTGACAGCTCTGGGTCACTTTGAATGGGCCTGATCTGATATGAGGCAGAATGGGGCTGCACCCAATGCACTCTGCTGGAATCTTGGCTCAACTCAAATCAATCCATTTCGGTTCAGAGTCTGGGATTTGGCTGGTTCTGGTGCACAGCCCTAGTATAGAGCCAATACTACTAATAACCATTGGGAGATCAGTTTCTCTAATCTCCTTCTAAATTCATCTAAGCCAGTGGTTCTTAATTTCCCCCCCTCTGGGCCACACTTTCAGAATAAAAAATTGCTCATGCCACACTGAATGTTTTATTGATAAGAAATACATTGGAAAGCTAGCCAGATTGATTCAAATGCTGTCGGTGGGTTCTTGTTGTTGTCTTGCTGGGCTGGGTATGTACCGGTAATAAAGGGGAGCCATACCAGGGTGAAGGCGTCCTCTTCTTTTTGTCTCCGTGTCATTTGTAGTCTGTTGGTTAGCTTTCCTAATAATAATAATAATAATAATAATAATAATAATAATAATAATAACAACAACAACAATTTTTTATTTATACCCCGCTCTTCCCCACCAAACCAGGCTCAGAGCGGCTAACACCAATAAAATCACAACAAAAACATAAAACAATTAATTAAAATACAGATTAAAATACAATTTAAAATTTAATTTAGACTGCAGCCTCATTTTTAAGTAGCCCACCAATCACACCAAAAGAACGAAACAGGGTTAAACTGAAACCAACCCAAAGGCCAGGTGGAACAGCTCCGTCTTGCAGGCCCTATGGAAAGATGCCAAATCTCGCAGGGCCTTGGTCTCTTGTGACAGACCATTCCACCAAGTCGGGGCCAGTACTGAGAAGGCCCTGGCCCTAGTTGAAGCCAACCTAGCATCCTTGTGGCTCGGGACCTCCAAAAAGTTATTATTTGAGGACCTTAAGGTCCTACCCGGGACATACCAGGAGAGGCGGTCCCATATGATTTGGTACCAGTGGTCCATGTTCAGTCCTGACATGTCTCTCCAGTGTCTGGCTATGATGCTTCTGGCTGCTGAGAGTAGGTGGGTTATAAGCTCTTTATAATGTGAGTGGGCATTATTATCTTGGGAAATGTTCAGAAAATCCTTAATAAGAATTATAAACAAGAAATACATTGGAAAGCAATAAGATCACAACAAGTATCACTTGTTGCTCTTGTTCTCATTTTGAACATTTATCTATCCATATTCTGCCAAAAAAATGATACTATACTATGCTACACTAAAATATTTAAATGTTTCTTTGATTGTCCTTGAATCTTCTCACCCCACTTGCCAGCCTTTCCTGCCACACCAGTGTCACATACATTGAGAACCACTGTTCTCAGCAGAGAGTCACCACCAAATCTTGTGGTGGTGAATTCAAGGATTCCTAGGCAAGTCTGTGATTTGTGAATTTCTCTTCATTCCAAACTGGGTCAGAAGTCAATATTTCTGCTGTTTGTTCTGTAAATAAATGAACAGAGCACTCTAAGATGAAAGTGGCTAGTTTTCTGGAGGGGAAAGTCCATTTATATAAAAACACTTTTGAATTCATGCACCACACTAAATATCTAAATATTTGTTGTTTTTCAGGGTGCTCTGGCAGCTGATGAAAAGATGTTCAACTGCACAGTTAGTGAAGTTACTGTGATGAACCTGAAACCTGATAAGAAAACAACCATAATATTGCCCAGAAACAAGAAAGAGAAGGTTCTCAGGTCTGCCAGCTTCCACCATTCTGCTCCCAACCTTGCAGACACTACAGTACTCAAAGAAGAGACAAAAACCCTTGCTGGAAAAGTCACCAAAGATAGTGTTACTTTCCCCAAACCATTTTATTCAGCAGATGCTCAAAGCATGGATAATCTTGCCATGAAAAGACCAGTGAGGTTGGCTCCACTAGAGATCTCCTTGGAAGTTAAAGAAGCTCAGCTCAAGAAAATTATGAGCCTTCAGAGAGATTCCCAGTTGGCTGCTTCCAAACTGGCTAGCATTGGCTCCATTGGCAGTGAGCCCCATGTCAAAAGGGTGAAGAATTTGGCCCAGGTTGAGGTTGAAAGCCTTCACATGGTCAAGCCAAATGAGAAGCCCACTTTAGAGAATCAAGATGGCATCCATTCATCAAGTTTTGACAACCCTTTGTGTGAGGTTCAGATCATCTTGCCAGCTGAGGGAAATGCCAAGCCTTCTAAAAAGCCTGCTGCTGAATGCTCCCCTGTGAGATGCCGTAAGCCTTTAATTCCCAAGAACATGTGTGACATTCTCCAAACTCCTGATTTTCAAGAGGATGCCAAGATTCCAGACAACCCTTCTCAGGTGAATGGTAGGCCCCGTTTCAAATTAAAGCAG
Organism: Lacerta agilis; assembly: GCF_009819535.1. NCBI lineage: Eukaryota > Metazoa > Chordata > Lepidosauria > Squamata > Lacertidae > Lacerta > Lacerta agilis. Next base: position 79,765,102 of record NC_046318.1, on the reverse strand, counting down.
ATGAAAGAGCAACAGGAGCGTTTAGGCAAGACCAAACCTTTGAAGGCCACAGGGACTGGCCTGCAGGAAGTGAAGGTCCCAACAGCTGGCCAACGAGCTCAGAAGACTCTTAGCCATGCAGACAAGTTACTAGACAATGTAGCCAAAAAGCACAGAGGGAGAGGGGAAGAGCCAGATGAGATTGATGAGGACCTCCTTGCAATGCGACCAGCCTCACGAAGGATGGCGCTGGGAGATATTATTCTGGTGGATGAAGAGTAAAGCTGGATCTTAGTTCCACTTTAGCTCAACCCCGACCCTTTCAGGGCTAATCCCTGAAAATAAACAGTGTTAAAATTACAACTTCCTGAAGATCATCAACATTACACTTCTCCATAGCCATTCTAATAAATGGTTAACAGCTTTACAGTTTTATAGGAGAACTATGTTGTGCAATAAATATCAGTTGCCCGCTGTTCTATGGACTCTTCTATGTGTCTTGGTGTCCTTCAAAACTTTCTTCTTGCTTATTTAAATGGTTATGTGATGCAGCCATGCTAGAATACTATTTGAGTTGAGTGACCACTCAGCTCACCTATAGGAGTATCATAAGACCCAAACTATAACAACAGGATACCTACAGAAGAATCATGTGGGTAGGATTTGGGTGTGGTCAGGGGGAATGACTAGATAAGGGATCTAAACAGGAAATTTATCTCTGTGGTAGGAATATTAATGGGAGAACTGAACACCTAAAGTGAAGTGATGAAGTGACACTTTTGGGCAAGGGGACCTGGATTTTTTTGTTGTGAATCTGAAATGTAAAAGAAGAAGAAAGGTTAAAAGGGGGAAATCAGTCTGCATATGAAGACAAGGCTGTAGCTCAGTGGTAGAGCAAATTCTTTGCATGCAGAAGGTCCCAGGTTCAAACCCTGGCATCTCCAGGTAGGACAGAGAGGGACCCTTGCATGAAACCCTGGAGAACCACTGCAAGTCAGTGTACTCAATACTGAGCTAGATGAGCAAATGGTCTGAGTTGGTACAAGCCAGTTTCTAATGTACTAATGCACTGCATTTTTAAAAAAAATGAAAAGCAGTTTTAGAAGTAGTGACTTATCCCTTCATTGAGTTTCAGATGTGTGTGTAATCTTGTGAGCCATGGGCAGGATTGCTGGTGTGTGTGTGGATTTGGAACTTGGAATGGGTGAAACATCTCATACCCTCCACTCATCACTAGCTCTCTGCTGTTTTGCAACAAAGCAAGTCACCAGTGTTAGGGTGTTTCTGGGGAAGGCATAGGAATATTGATTGAATGGGTTAAGGAGAAGCCTGAACAGAATCTATCCCATATGCATGTAAAATGATAGGGAAATTGTGAAGTCCTGAATGATAATTTCCATGAGAAGAACAGTTTAATGATACCTGCGGGAAAATGCGTGCATGTGAATACATACACAGAAAGAGATTAACATAGGAAACAAAAGAATAGAATCATGGACAAACATATGCCCAAATAAAATGGAAGTAAAGGGAAACATATTTGTACGTCCCTAGCTCAGATGCTCAGTACTTTGGACACCTCATGAGAAGAGAAGACTCCCTAGAAAAGACCCTGATGTTGGGAAAGATGGAGGGCACAAGTAGAAGGGGACGACAGAGGACGAGATGGCTGGACCGTGTTCTCGAAGTGACTAGCATGAGTTTGGCCAAACTGTAGGAGGAAGTGAAAAATAGGCGTGCCTGGCATGCTCTGGTCCATGGGGTCACGAAGAGTTGGACACGACTGAACAACAACAACAACAACAACAAGCTTAGATGCATTGGTTAAAGAAATGCTTCCCTGTGCAAGCAAAAAGAATCACAGTTCTCAACTTGGAACAGTAAATGCAGACCGAATTCCTCTGCAACTTCAGTGAAAGGACAGCTAAAAATAGCACGAAGCAACAGTAAGCAAAAGGGGCCAGCTGATATCCATTACTCATTTTGTTGGCCGATAGATAGAATAATTTTTTTTCCCAAGGCAAACTACTCTTTAGAACAGTGGATTCAAGGACAGGGTCTTAGTTGGTGTCATTTTGTACTTTAAGCAACTCAAATAATTAAACTGTGCAGGAACTGAGGTTGCAGGTGGTGAGTGTATATGTCTGAATATTCTCTTCATGGAAAGAATGTGGGGGGGGGGGCTACTGTATACAGAAAAATAACATGTCAGGAAGAGGACAAGGCTGAATACTTGACATTCAAGCTTTTTATATGAAGGGAAGAGGCAAGGGAAGCATTCAAACCTGCAAGCTCCACACAACTGCGTCAAAATGGTGCTGTCCAAGGACAGCTTTCCTATCCAATCTTCTTGTGTGTAAATGCTTTGGGTAATTCCATTGGGTATGCACATGGGACCCCCCCCCCCAATCATTTTATTGCTAGCTGCTTTTCCATAGTTAGTGTGGACCTCTTTTTCTCTCCTTGAAAAGTATGTGGAGCTGAAGAAGGAAGCTGGAAGAGTGAAACTCTTTCCCACTTCCTCTTTCAACTCTAAGCGCTTCTCAGATTAATTCTGCTGGATCCAACTTTTACCCAGTTGCCTTGGGAAAGTGTTGTGTGTTTGCATGTGCAATTTGTATTTTTTTCCTGTCTCTCTGTGGGGAGAGGAGAATGGTGACAGAAGAGGGTGGCATCCATGTCCCTTGCTCAAAACTCCAAATGTGTCCACTGTCCTCGAAAGATTGGCAACCTGTTCTGCCCAAGATTTTGGCTGTCAAAGGCAGTAAATTATTTTGGATTCAGATAGACAATGATGACCACCAAAGTTATTCTTTAACAGTTTTTTATTTATATGATGAGGATTTATAGGCTAAGGAATAAGAATCTTTCTTATTCAAAAGTTTAAATAGAGTCTTGGGTATAAAGCCTAGAAATAACTGAGACTGCATTCAGACAGCACATCTCTTCATTTCCCCAATGTTTCCTTACCTAATAATTCCTGTGTTTTATAAGATCTTTCACATGACACAAAAGCCACTTTTGGATATCTAGCAGAATCTAGAGGAGGTTTAGTACACAATTCTGTGATAATTGCTTCCAGAAAAATAAAATAAAATTGCAACCGCATTAACCCGAAAAATTGCAGGAATTTTGTGCTGTACATTCTTTCTCCATTTTCACAAATCACACCATTGTGATGAAATATGGGCTGGTATTCTAGCACACAGTTCCCCCCCCCCGCTATTTTCTTGGGCCAGTCTTGGGGAAACACAAGTACACATGCTGAGAAAGGGTGACATGTCTGGTGACATCTGCTGTTGTGTCATACCACACCCACCTGCTTGGACATATCCAAAAAGGAGAAATCTTTAATGCAGCAGGTAATGCGATGCAAAAGGAATGTTAGAAGCACTAGCCTTCTAACCAGGAAGACTAACACAACAATAGCCACATCCAAATGCATTCTAAGAGTGACACTTTAAAGCTTGATACATTTAGGATTGCCATAAACTTTTTCGGACTGCACCTTGTCCGACTTGTACAGTCTGTGAAACCTTACATGCCATAATAAATGTGGTTGTGTTAAAGAGGCCACAAGAACTTTTGTTGTTTCAGCTACAACACACAAATATGGCTTCCGCTCTGCAAGTGGTTAGAATGAAATATCAGAAATGTGATTACATACATTGACCTTGGGTGCTGGATGTAAGGGTGCTATAAAGAGCCAGTGTGGTGTAGTGGTTAAGAGCGGTAGATTTGTAATCTGGTGAACCGGGTTCGCGTCTCCACTCCTCCACATGCAGCTGCTGGGTGACCTTGGGCTAGTCACACTTCTTTGAAGTCTCTCAGCCCCACTCACCTCACAGAGTGTTTGTTGTGGGGGAAGAAGGGAAAGGAGAATGTTAGCCGCTTTGAGACTCCTTCGGGTAGTGAGAAAGAGGGATATCAAATCCAAACTCTTCTCTTCATAAAATTATATTTTCCTGAACAGGCATTCTCTCCCTCCACTTCCATACACACAGCATTCCTGCGAAATTGGAAAGTTGAGCTTGACTTCACGATATGCACTTGCAAGAAGAAGAGGTAGCTTTGCCTGAATGGTGTGTGTTCCTAGCCATTAGCAAATGTTGCTAGAGAACAGCCAAGAAGCCGGGGGGGGGGGGGATGAAATTCCCTTTTCGAAGTGCTATTAGTCCAGCTTGCCAGCAGATGGCTCATGAGTGTCATGAATAAAATCAGTGAAAGAAACACACATTTTGGGTCCTGGCTCTATTGTCTTTCTTTCCCAGTTTCCACAACAGTTCTCTTCTATATTCATTATTTCTAGTACATAAGAAGCACCTGGCTGCTGATTCAGACCCAAAGTCCATCTAGAAGCTGTCTGCTTCTGGGAACATGCAAACAGGAACTGGGTGCCACATTGCTCTGCTCATATGCAGTTACCAGCAACTGGTATTCAGAGACATTCAGAGAGCAGTATTTTATTTTATTTTCTCTATCCTGAATTTTCCAAAATTCAATTTCATCGGATGACCCTGAATTCTACTATTACAAGACAAACAACAACAACAACTTCCTATTAACTTTATCTGTGTAATGCATAATTATGCAGTTCTATCCCGTTCCCTCTTACTGACTGCCCCCCTCATTTCTTCAACCTTTCCTGAACTTTTCCCAGCTCTCCTTTTTGAGGTGAAACAACCAGAAATGTACAAAGTATTCCAAATATGGTTGCACTGTAAAATTGTATAGCAGCATCATGCTGTTGTTGTTCATTCATTCAGTCGTGTCCGACTCTTCATGACCCCATGGACCAGAGCACGCCAGGCACGCCTATCTTTCACTGCCTCCCGCAGTTTGGCCAAATTCATGCCAGTCGCTTCGAGAAAACTGTCCAACCATCTCATCCTCTGTCCTCCCCTTCTCCTTGTGCCCTCCATCTTTCCCAACATCAGGGTCTTTTCCAGGGAGTACTGGAGCCTCAACTTCAGGATCTGTCCTTCCGGTGAGCACTCAGGGCTGATTTCTTTAAGGATGGATAAGTTTGATCTTTTTGCAGTCCATGGGACTCTCAAGAGTCTCCTCCAGCACCATGTTAGCAGTTTTATTTTCAATCCCTTTCCTCAAAGCTTTTGATTTATCATGGGGGAAGCCTCCTTAATCTCAGTTTTAATCTTCTTTTAATTTACTGATGGCTTTAATTGTTGTTTAAACCTTTTAACTCCTTTTCCTTAATTGTAACCTTTTGCTTTTAATTGTTTCTTGTAAACCAAAGAAACAGATAAAATCAGCAAAATAGTAAAAAAAATTAAATAGTAATTTACATGTCTGGATAGGCTTGCTGACATAAACAAAGTTTTTCACCACGGGGATCCATGAGAGTATAGCGAATGTGCCCTCCTAATGTTAGCAAGTCTTGAGATAGTTTCAGCTCTAAACTGGGGAAAAATATCCCTCCATACCTACAACATGGGAAGAATGCCTTAAAGCTGTGCGACCTGATGGATGCTGTCCATGGTCCTGAATTTTGCTTAAAGTGCTCACTCTGCCTGAGCTGACTGATCTGCCCAGTGATCTGCTCAGAGTGAGAAACAGAACAGGGTCGGGAAGTTTGTAAGGATTTTGTAATGTTAATACCCTTCAGTGCAGGGGGCAGCAAACTTTTTCAACAGGGGGCTGGTCCACTGTCCCTCAGACCTTGTGCGGGGCTGGACTATATATTTTTTTTGGGGGGGGAGGGGGTGAACGAATTCCTATGCCCCACAAATAGCACATAGATGCATTTTAAATAAAAAGGACACATCTACTCATGTAGTACTCGTGCTCTGGTCCATGGGGTCATGAAGAACGACTGAACAACTCATGTAGTCAGGGAAGATGGGAATTGTAGTCCAGCAACGTCTGGAGGGCCGCAGGTCAGTCACCTCTAACATATAGAATCCCGAGTTCCACAAGGGAAGGGTGTGACACTGATGTGATGGATGAATGCAGAGATGGCAAGGAAGCCCCTTGGTGGAGAGAATAAAAAAGCACAGCAGGGGATTGGACCAGATGACCCTCGTGGTCCCTTCCAACTCTACAGTTCTATGATTCTATGAAAACATGCCGATTCCCGTGGGCTGGATTTAGAAGGTGATTGGGCCAGTTCTGGCTCACGGGCCTTAGTTTGCCTACCCATGCTTCAGTGGCAGGCCAGACAATGGAAAGAGTAAGAGAAATTATGATGTGATGGTAAGAGCTACAGGCACACAAGTGTGACATACTCCCCAGCTGCGAGGTTCTACCAAAGAAGAATGGCAACTTAAGCTGACAGAATATGCACAATTCACAGACTCAACATATAGAATAAGAGAACAAGAAGAATATACATTTAAAAAAAGATTGGAAAATGTTTACTGAATATATGGGAAATAATTGTGTACAGCTGACAACGCTGGCAGCATTAAGATAGATTCAACAGTGTAAAAAAGTTTTGATGGATGCAATAATGGAATACTGAATGGTATAGTTTTTGGAAAATACGCAGGGATTTATGATATGTAAAACGAACCATGGAAAGAGAAGAAGAGAAGGCATCAATATCTTAAGGATGTAAAATGAGTATTTTAAATTGTAAAACAAAATACTTAATAAATTATATATGAAAAAGAAGTGAATATCTGGCATGTCTTTTCATGCATTTCCCCCTAATATACACATTTATGCAAATCAATTTCCCCTTATACAACACATTTTTATGCATACCTTGCTCTTATATCTGCATCTTTTTACACATTACTTTGCTGGAGGACTGTAGTGGAAAACTCAGATGAGTAAGAATGGAGAAAGGCTGTGTGTTCTGCTCACACATTGATCTGTGAAGTGAGAATTAGGTAGTTTCACCTATAATTGCAAACTGAATGAAGAAAGGAGGAAGGCTAGAGCATGAGACTCTTAATCTCAGGGTCATGGGTTCAAGTCCCACATTGGGCAAAAGATTCGTGCATTGCAGGGGGTTGAACTAGATGACCTCTGTGGTCTCTTCCAACTCTTCAATGCTATGATTCTATGCATCTAATTTCTTCCACAGTTAGGACCAAGGAACACACAAGGGCTCAGGAAGCACTTGTACTAGACATTTTCAATCAATATATCCCCTCCACAGACACCTTTGTGATGATGATTGCGTAAAATTATCCTGTTCTTCTTCAATAAAAAAGGAGACTAAATTGTGTCAAAGGCTTCCTTTTGCCTTTGACTATTAGACGATGGCATGAGAGGCATTCTGATAGAGCAATGTTCCAGATATTATTAACTCTAGGCTTTATTGGTATATTAGAGTTTTCCTTCCATCATTGGGCAATAACTAGTCTAGCTGCTGTTAACAGGAAGGAAATTAATTCTTTTGATTTAACGGTAGAATTTGTGGTCAAATCTAATGATAGTAAGGCCTGATAGATAGTTTAGTGATTTTGGAGGTCAGATAAAAGTATTTTCCCTAATTGAATACATGGAACTCGCAGAACTGACCGCGAAACTCCGAGACCAGAGGGAAGAAACGGCACAGGAGGACTGGAAGAAATTTAAAGACTATTTGAAACGTCGTGAAAAGATAGACATTTGAAATTGAAATCAGAGGACATTTAAGGCTACAGTAATGCCAGAAGTTATATTAAGATAGGATATAAGAAGTAGTTAGAAATAGGATATGTTTATTTTTATTAGGATTAAAATTAAAGTTAAATGATGATTATTGTTTTTTAAGATTAAGATTTGATGAGAAAGAAGATTTTACAATGTTATAAAGTTACTAAAGAAGATTAGAAATGAACGCAGAAGAGAGGATGTGAGGAAGTCCCCAAACAATGTTAGGAATAAGATAAGGATAGCTAAATAAGTGTTTGTTTGTTAAGATTTTTGTATTTCTTGTAGTTTTGTAGTTTTTTTTGTAGTTTTGTAGTTTTTGTTGTATTTTGTATTTTGTGTGTGCTTTATTGTTAAAATTTAATAAATTCCTTAAAAAAAAAGTATTTTCCCTAAAAGGCGTGGACCAGGGTACACTCCCACCAAACATGAAAATAGTAACCTCATTCTACACAGCTTTTCCAACATAATGGCGAGCTTGAAGAATTTATTTTTGGTTTGCAGTATTAAATCAAAGAAGCTCATTCATCTATTTAGCACAGCACTATTGGACCCAACCCATCAAGACTGTTTATAGTGCCCTAGCTGTTGAATTCACAATTGAGAGGCCATCAGATTAGCAATGGAAATCTGCAGCTTTCACATCATTACAACCTGGCTTCTGTGTGGCTGGTCTCCTGCACAGATTACATGAAAAGGGAGGATGTGGCTAAGGGCTTCTTGAACAGCCAGTCAAAATACAATCTTGTGTAGGCTGCAGAGGAAAGGAATAAATGAGTAGATCTCCTTTCAGATCATGACTGAGTCGAGAGCCAAAACCAAACAATTTGCAGAAGGGAGACATTTTGCCACTTTCTATCCTGTTGAAACTCCCACATGTTCAAGAAGTGTGTGATGTGCAAAAAACCATCAGGTGATGATCTGTTCGTCACTGTATACCCATGCTAGGAAAAGCTTCATCTGTTGGACATCTTCCCCAAATGCAGTTGTCAGATGCATTTGATCCCTGTATGGAAAAAAAAGAAAAGGAAACATAAAGCACAAACATTATAATCCTATTCCATGATGATTGCTCAGTACTTTCATGCAAATTTACAGTTTAGGGTTTGTTTTATTTCGGCTTTAAGCCCATAGACATAACAAACAAGAACAGAGAAAACGCGCACATTCTGATTTACAATCACTAGCAACAGAATAGGTTAAAAGATATACAAATTAAATAAATTATAATGGAAATTAAAAATTTCAAGTTGTGTATAACAATCCATTGCGTCTCTTGAGTGTCACTACTGAGGTTAATTTTTTTTGGTCATTTGTAGGGTTACAATCGTATCAGAATCTTGCAACAAAAGAGCAAGATGAGACTCTTCCAAATATCCCGGCAGTTTTTGAATTAGTGGAAGCAATAAATTCTTTCGGGCAGCACAATATAGAGGGCAGATAAACACTATGTGATGTAGGGTTTCAATCGAGCGGTTGTCACAGGCACATAAATCTGAGACTTGGCCCTTAGAAAATCTATGAAAAAGGACGTTTGAGGGGAAGGCATTAAAACGTGCTTTGATAAAAGCAAAGCGGTGGCTAGCAATAGAGAGAGGTGTTAAATAAGCTGGCACTTGCAATGAGGGAACAATGCCCAGGTCTTTCATGCAAGTGTATTGCGGTCCTTGGTCTAGCTCCAAACAGCAAATCACACACACTCACATTCCCTTCTCAGCACACGTTCTTCATTTTATGCTTTCGTAGAGACCCAATTATTTATCATTTGTGCTCTTTGCTTTCCTCTGTGGCTATGTGGAGGGCACACATTTTGCAAGAGTTCACACTTCCTCTCTTTAGAACCGCAAGAACTCTCCCAGCTTCCTTTATTCAAAAGCATGAAATAACTTATTCGCCCCTGACAAAAGCAGCAGCCTACAACAACCCCCCCCCAAAAAAAACTAATGCATGATGTATTTGGATCGAGCTCCAAAGCTAGAGAACGAAACAGCAGGCAGAGATTTGTGAGAGTCTCTCTGGTGACAATCATAACCCCCCCCCCAAAAAAAATAACAATAGTATTGGTGAACATTTTAAGTGGAGAAGGCAGCTGTGAGAGAGCCTGATTAACAAATCTGTGCCAATGTCCCTAATGGCACTTATTGGTTGGGGCCAGTAACAAGCAGCCCAGCAGCTTATTTAATCCTTAACCTTACAATCATCTCTGCCTCCTCCCTCCACCATTGCATGGGACCATTCTTTTAGAAGAAAAAAGGACCTTTGCCTTACAAGCCCTCCATAGCTCATGTGCCAAATATCTCATGACTCCCACCACACCAATAGGACAAGTTAAGATCGACCTCATCCTGCCAATAAGTGCAGGGCTATGCTAGGTATGGGAGAAGCAAGCCTGTTGAGGAATAGCACCTTCCTGTAACCAGTCAATTTTTGAATTTGCTTTAAAGGTTTTGTCCAAGAAGGTAGACTCCAAGCTTCAAAGACAACTTGTTCTGTTTGCTCAGTTCCAACCATGTTGCAAATCACTTAGCCGTGGATGGAACCCAGAGTATGACGCTGTTACCTTCTCCTGCTTTTTATTCACTACCTCCAGGTCTCTGCTTGCCGGAGAAGCTGCAGAAGCCCCATTCGGGGTTCTCTTTCAGTTCCTGCTTCTCTGGACTCCTGCTTGCTGAAGTAGAGAACACTTCCTGGATATGCTTGCCAAGAAATGCTGCTACCACTATCTAAAGGTCATGATTCATGAGACTCCTAGAATATGTGTGTGCGAAACACGTGTCTACCAAAAAGGATCGCCAGCAGGGGAATAACAGCATGAATGGACTATTGTGCTCATGCCCTGTTTGTGGGCTTCTCACAGGCATCTGATTGGCCACGGGAAGGAACAGGATGTTGGGTTAGGTAGGCATTTAGTCTGATCCAACTGTCAAACTCTTCTTATTTTTCAGTGACCGTGATTAGGCTGTGGAACACCCCTCCAACCAAGATGCATCTAGACCCCTCATGAAGTGCAGAAAGTAGGTCCTACATGTTCAGACAACTCCATGTCTGGGGGGGGGGGAGCAAGTTAGAAGAATGGAGATTCTAACTAAACATCAGGAAGAACTTTCTGACAGTAGTTTGACAACGGAACAGACTCCCTTGGGATGTGGTGGACTCTCCTTCGTTGGAGGTTTTGAAGCAGAGGTTAGATGGTAACTGTCAGTTGAGATCCCTGCACTGCAGGGGGTTGGACTAGATGGCATTGGGTTATTTCCAAATCTACAATTCTATGATTCTGTATCCTCTGAGAGCCAGTGTGGTGTAGTGGTTAAGAGTGGTAGACTCGTAATCTGGGGAACTGGGTTTGTGTCTCCACTCCTCCACATGCAGCTGCTGGGTGACCTTGGGCTAGTCACACTTCTTTGAAGTCTCTCAGCCCCACTCACCTCACAGAGTGTTTGTTGTGGGGGAGGAAGGGAAAGGAGAATGTTAGCCGCTTTGAGACTCCTTCGGGTAGTGAAAAGCGGGGTATCAAATCCAAACTCCTCCTCCTCCTCCTCCTCCTCCTCCTCCTCCTCCTCCTCCTCCTCCTCCTCCTCCTCTTCTTCTTCTTCTTCTTCTTCTTCTTCTTCTTCTTCTTCTTCTTCTTCTTCTTCTTCTCTGCCAGCTGGAAGAAACAGAAAATCCTCTTTTCGTTTGTAAGCTCTGGGTTCACAAAGAGTTAAATCTTCTGCCAAGCAAAGTTTCCTGTGCACAGGAGATCGAAATCTTCACCAGAAAGACTGCTGGATCACTTTGCAAAAATCTCTGTGGCCTGTTTCTGGCACATCAGCACCACAGATAACCAGCTCCTTCTGCAAATTGCAGTTTCCTCTTTAACTGAGAGTAGCATTCAAGCCTCTTTAAAAAAAAAAAAGCAGTCTGTGTAGTTCCCTCCCAGGCTCACAATGCACACTGTGTACATGTGCTCTCAGATCAGTCAGCAGCGTGACGTGAGCCAGGGGAAGCAGTTCGTGCCCTCTCTTCTTCAGAAACAGCAGTACTTGCTGTGGGCTGGAGATTTCCTAGGCTGAATGAACACCCGGAGATTCTCAGGAATCTGTGAAGTCTGGGAGGGGCGTGGGTGCGTGGGAAGAGGGTGGATCTGGCTAGAAGGGGTGGAGGAGGAGGAGGGAAAGAGCTGCTGGAGAGACGCCAGTCGAGAAAAAGCCGCGAAGGAGAGCAAGAGAGCGAGCATCAGAAGGGTGTGTGAATAACAGGAAAGCAAGCAGACAGAAAACATCCCCCCACTGAAGGAGGGAGGAAGGGCTGTTACCAGCCAGCCAGATCGCGCATTTTGCTGGAAGCTTTAGGTTCCCCAGGAGGGACTGGACAAAGAAAGCATCTGTAAGTTATGTCTGTAACTTTTATACCTGTAAGTTTTGATTTTCCTGGTTGTTGTTTTTTTTAAAGAGAGTTTTGTGTTCCCATCTCCTCATTTTGTACTCCTCCAGTTTTTGGTGGGGATCTGTGATGCTCCTGGGGACCTCTTCTCTGGTTTCTCATTCTCTCCTTAACCAGGCGCTCCAGAGGGCACCGGTAACCATGGGTGTAGCCAAGGGGGGGCACTTAACTGCGCCCCGCCTCACATAAAGCCCGCACCCCAACATAAATCCAGGCTATGCCTTGCATTTAGGTGGGGGGGGGGTCAAGTCACTCCGGCTTGCATCCTGAGCTGCCCTCTGCGAACACAGAATTGTGAAATGAGAAGGATCCTGGAAACGCATCTAGCCCAGCCCTCTGGTGAGGCTGGGGTCCCACCAGGACAGCATTGCTGATAGGTGGCCATTCAGCCTCTGCTTTAAACCTCTAATGCAGGAAGGTGTCTCTTTGAAAGGACAGGAATAAATCAAATCCCTTTCACTGGACAGAGTCTGATCCAAAGGAAGATGCCACTGTTGGGAGCATGGAGAAGTTTTGTTTTGGTACTGTTCTCAATATTTTTCATGGCCAGGTTAAGATATTTCTCTCCCCACACACTCTCACTCCTTTTCATTTTTTAAGTAGTATTCAAAGTTGTAAAAGTTTTTATTTTTGGTGGTTTCTAGCTAACCACAACGAGGCTCCAAGATTTGTTAGGTGTCTGATTGTGATGTAATAGCAGTTTCTCTCCCACCACTTCCTCTGTGGGCTGATTCAGCTTCTGCTTCCATTCATTCTTGTCATCCTTCTGCCTTAACCTCACAACCCCCATATTTTAACAATGTAAGTGTTGCTTTTAAGTATCAGTCGCCCGGATGCACAATAACAATAGCATTAATAACAGTAATTTATCAAACAGTTTTATGGAAGGTTTATAACATTTTGAGCATGAAAACCCAAATGCATTTATAAGAAGATTATAAAAAGGAGTTAGTCAGAAAAGAATAATAGCAAAAATAAAAATAAAATAGCCATGATCCTTACAAAACACAATTAAATAAAAAAGAGAAAGAGAAAGAACAGATTAAAAATAACTAAAAGAAAAGAGAAGATTGGGGGGGGGGAATGATTAAAAAGAAGAACTCTTGATGTGCGTATCTGACAATTATCAAAGTGTTTAACATACGCACTCCATAATAGTTTTGTCCCCTCTGCAGGCTGTAACTTTGCCCAAATTTCCCTCTTGAGTCCAGCCTTTAACTTGGAGTTACTCAGACAGCACAAAATGACTCTTCTAACATCCTTCTAGTAATCCAAATTGATATTTCTCCAGTTTCTATAAGTCCTTTTAAACAGTTACAATAATAGTAATTGTAATGCTGGAATTCAGCTGAAAAATCTACTGTTTTCGATGATTGTTTGTTAACTCTGTGTTTGGGCACCTATTGAGATATTGCATTCATATTTTGCATGATGGTTCCAGAGATCAAGGGATGGAGTTTGTCTATGTTTTAATACAGGGGTGGACAACTTCCAAGAGACTGCGATCTACTCACAGAGTTAAAAACTGCCAGTGATCTACCCCCTTTTTGTTGAGCTTTTTTTTTAGGAAGGAAAGCCTTGTTTTGGGGGGTTCACGTAAAAGTTGTTGAGCTTCTTTAGGGAAGAGGAAAGAGACATTGAGCTTTTTTTTTTAGGAAGGAAAGCCCTATTTTTGGTGGTTCAGGTCATTTTAGGGGTGCAGGGCAAAGATGTTGAGCTTTTTTTTAGGGGAGCCAAAGATTTTTAGCTTCTTTGGGGGGAGCCACCGATCTACCGGTGATCTACCACAGACGGCCAGTGATCTACCGGTAGATCACAATCTCCCTGTTGGACATGCCTGTTTTAATACAACTGGATGTCATTATGAATCAAGATGGCAGACTGAAACTTTCAAAACTTCACTGGTTTTAACCACTGATTTCAAAACTTTGCTGATTTTAATCACTGATTTCAAAACTTTGCTGATTGTTTAATTTTTTTGGCATTCTCATGCAAAGCCATATGTGGAGCTTCTAATGTCACCCGTTCTTGCTAGCTTTCGGTTGCCTCACCTTATAAAATAGTAAAAGTGTCAAGATGAAATGTTCAAATACTTCTGTAGTCCATCTCAACCAGCGTGACTAATTCCCCTCTGTCTCCTCTCTCCAACAGAAGAGAAATCGGTGTTGAGTATTATGAGCAGCAGTGAGTGGCACAGCAACATTTTTACCATGGACACTGACAACACATATCAAGTGAATGGAGAGCAACTTCATGCAAAATGTTTCGAAGAAGAAATCTACAGATATGCATTTTCTGAATTGGGTTATTATACTAAACCCATTGTCATCCTTATCTGCATATTTGGGTTGTTGGGGAATGGATATGTTTTGTGGCTCCTTGATTTCCATATTAAGAGAAATGCTTTCACCACCTACATCCTGAATTTGACTGCAGCTGACTTTGGCCTGCTCATGTTTTTGTCTCTGTCCCTTATCCTTTTGTTTGCTGATGACCTCTGTGGAATACCGCTACCTGTCCAAATTTCTGTAATACCCCTGTTACACTTATGCCAATTTTGCTATACTGCCAGTCTCTGTTTCCATACAATCATCAGCATAGAAAGATGCCTCTCTGTCTCTTTTCCAAGCTGCTACCAACATCGGCGGCCACAATCCCTTTCGTCTGGGCTATCCATACTAGTCTGGATCCTGTGTGTCATGTTCTGCGGAATGGAGATTTCATTTTACCTGGTTTATAATATGATGTTATACCCAGTTGTCAAGAGCATGTTCATTGTGGTCATATGGGTTTTGCCTCTAATTTTAGCTGTCTTCACTTTGCTCCTGCTTGCCAAAATGTGTTGCAACTCTCGGCGCCGACTGCCAGGAAGCCTGACTACTGCCATTCTTCTCTCCCTCCTGTTTTTCCTCCTCTGCCATGGCCCATGGAGCATCGCATTTCTGCTATCCTCCCCTAAACATTCACAAACTCTTATTGCACTTTCTCAGCTCCTCCACTCTGTCAATGGCATCATTAAGCCAGTGCTTTATTACTTGGTGGGGAAACAGGGCAAATGTTCCTCTACAGAACCCCTGAAGGTCATTTTCAAGAGGGTCTTCCAGGATGAATACTACCCTCTACAAGCGAACGGGTTGACTGATGCAGAGATACTTGGTGCAGTAACTTGTTCAACCCAAGCCATCAACTGACTAAGCCAGCATTGTTCTTGAATGGAAATGCTTTGATCCTGGACTATGTAAGAATAATTGCTCATAGTGGACTATACCATGAAGCTCAAGCTCCTTACCCAGGAATGAAGATGCAAGATGTAATCAATAGGCATAACGAAAAGCCATAGCTTCATTAACTCAAAGGAATGCTCTTCTCTTGCCATACTGATTTAACTGCCACTTCTCTCTAGCTGAGTATTGATAAAGTTGCTGTCAGGAACCTCAGGGTACCTCCCTGTGTGGAGTAAAGTCGGCCATGTTGATGACTATCACTGCCTCCAGTGGGAGCATAGTCCCATAGTAAACTGCTCAGGACCACAATACCTCAAGGATGGCCTCTCTCCATGTGAACCTACCTGGAGCCAGAGATCCTCATCTGAGGCCCTCCTTCATGTGCCTCCTCCACAAAGAGGTCTCAAGGGTGGCAACATGAGAACGGACCTTTTCTGCAGTGGTTCCCCATTTGTGGAATGCTCTCCCCAGGGAGCTTTGCCTGGCACCTTCCTTATACACCTTTCGGCACCAGGCAAAAACGCTCCTCTTTAACCAGACCTTTGGCTGATTCACATCCAATACCCTTTAAAAATGTATTGGGGGGCCCGCTCTGTTATTGGGTTGCTTTTGTTTATATTATATATTTTGTGTTTTTATAGTGATTGTATCTTGTGGACTGCCCCGAGACCTGCCGGTATAGGGAAGTGTACAAATTTAATACATAATAATAACAGTATAACTATGCACTGTGTGAATTGTTTTGTCTGTGTGAAAAAATACTTTCTTTTGCCCCAGATGCTGTAACCTTTCCTCATGGGGGAGTTTGCTGTGAGGTTGCTGAGTTTTTACTGCCTATGTGTTTGTCAGGCTTCAGATAATCGGATTCCTCCCAGAGTGGCAGCCAATAAGCAGATAAAAAAGGAAGAGTTCTTACCAAGTCTTTTATTCAAGATTCACAGTAGAAGACATAGCAATGCCACCTCTCTTAGATAATGGCATTGATCTGTGTAAAGTCCCACCCCTCTCCTTCTCTCCTATCATACGTCATCCCTGCAGCAGCCAATCTATGCTTTCTGTCTTTGATCCTTCTGTTCTGCTACTCTCAACACTCGCCAGGACCTGGGATAAGTGGGGCAGGTGGAGGGTCTGGCATGCTTTCCAAAGGCACCAAGTCTGTCAGCTGTCTCCCCCCTAATTCTTCTTCCTCCTCCTGCTCCTCTCCCAATATTTCCCAGCTTCTACCCTCTGCAGCCTCTGAAATGTGACCTTCTGCAAACCACAGTTGTAAGTCTATACTGTCTCCCTCTTCTCTGGGAAGTGCAGGAGGAGGAGTGGGGGTGTGTGTCCTCCACCATTCCACCTCAGACCAGTCCCTGACAGTGTTTCATATGCAGTCCTTTCAGGCACTGCTATGGGTTCTTTGAAACGTTCGATTGGGAGGAATTCAGTGATGTACTAATTCTGTCTACTTAAGCATGTTTGCTTGCTAGTCAGAATGATCGCCCTCTTCTGCCACACTTCATATTGCAAGGTTTATCCCACCCCCTGCGGGCCAATTTTGGTAAGCACATGGGGTGGTGGTGGTGGTGGTGGAATTGTACAAGCGGGATATTTGCTCAGGGCTTCTGCTGATGGGGATTGCTAGCTGAATCCCTCCCGCTTCATTTGCAATTCTCTATAGTCGCCTTGCAGCTTTGGATAAGACAGTGAATGAATAAGGTTATTCGGAAGAATAGCAATAACATATGCAGCTGCTACGCCTTGCTATGAACTTGCATCTTGTCTTCTAAAGTGGGAAGCAGGTGGCCAAGGAGGTTGGAGGAGGTGGATTTAGAGCAGTGTGACCATTTCTACTGCTCTGGGGTCATCGGAAGGCACCAGAAGTCTGTACTGAATAGAAGGCTAGAGGTGCAGGGCGCCAAATTTTTGCCTTGCAGAGGGCGCCAGTGAAATTTGAAAGACCAAAGACTTGGAGGAGGACTGACCTGATAATGTACCACAGCAAGATCCACAGTTTCTTCTGCTCCTGTCCATGCGAGTCAACAACCATGAGCCCCCTTGCCACTGATGTGCCTGTCATAGCGTCAGCTTATTATTGGATGTAAAAGGTTTGCCTTTTGTATTCTTTGATGTACTACTGAATATCACGTTGCTTTTTATGACCCCAGAGCTGCACCACTCCATTCATGGTTAGCAGCTTTTAAGCCTTTTGACAAAGTCAATAAATGTGTAATGAAACTAAAGAATGAAGCTAGTCAATATTGATTGCTTTCTCTGTTCCAACTGCTTCTTTCTCTTTGAAAATGTCCCCATGTGTACAGGAAAGAGTGATGCTTCGTTCTCATGTTCAGTGTGTGTGACTTTGGCAGTGCAATTTTTAAAAGATTCAGGTAGGTAGCTACGTTGGTCTGACACAGTCGAAATATATATATTAAAAAAATTGTCCAGTAGCACCTTAGAGACCAACTAAGTTTGTTCTTAGTTGGCCTCTAAGGTGGTGCTACTGGACAATTTTTTTTAAAATATATTTTAAAATATTGTTTAGGTAGAGGTTTAACAACAACAACAACAACAACAACAACAACAACAACAACAACAGTAATATTTTTTATTTATATCCTGCCTTTGCCCTGACAGGGACTCAAGATAGCATACGATAAAAACAAGAATGGCTGCATACATAGAAAGAAACAATAATTTAAAAACAACAACACACAATTAAACATTGATGGAACAGCTTAACTCTTAAACTGTAATGTTTGATGCAATATATTAGTTAACGTGAGAAGAAATTAGAAATTCCAGCATATTGTGTGCACCATAATATTCAACCTAGAGTAGCATCACATTGGCCAGTGACCCAAAGCAAGGTCGTGACTCATGTTTCCCCCAGTCAAGATAGCTCTCTGAAGAAAGGAAAGTTCATAGCCTTCATTTTGCCCTTCTTCCACTGCCTGCACAGCACATCACTCTATATATTTAGTAAGATAAAGTGGCCTACTGTAGGAGAACAAGAGGAAGGAAAATGAAAGACAGGATACATGACAACAGAGACGAAACCAAGGCAATTTTCCGAGTGGCTACCAAGGTGCTAATTTTATTTTGGCCACAATGATCGCCAAGCTGAGCTTACATTCCAGCAATTTCTATTATTGCTATTATTCATTTCATTGCTATGCCCCTATATATTTTAAAGAAAAAAACTTTGGTGTGGTTTAAAACACGTTAGAGCATCAAATCCAGAATAAAACAATACTGAAGAAAGTTAAATATACATTCAAAGCAAAATAGTTACCGGGAAACTAAAATATTATCTTAATCATTTCAAAAGAAAATATTACTAGCAGAAGCCAAATATAAAATGTGCATTTAAAACAGCACAATTAACAAGATAATAAAATGTTATGGTAAGCAGAGAACATATTTGCTCCTGTTGTTGCCAATCCTACCAAAGGTGGGCAGCAGCTGTGAAAGCTCAGACCACACATTTAATTAGTGGAGTCCGCAGAGTCTTTAAGAAATGTGGTTTATTTACTCATATTTACACCTGAGTTTAGATGGAGGGAGTGCAGAACCTCCCTCCCCAAGAGTGTCTCTTGCTGCTTCTCGAGCAGTCAGCTATGCTCACCAGTCTCTAGGTTGCAGCCTGCACTCATGAAGTTCTCACCTTTGTTCTCTTTCCTCTTCCCAGAACATATCCAGGAATATATAGGGGAGGAACTGACACACAGGGGTCTGGGGATACCTTGTTCCCCCACAAACCTGTAACAATATTATTTGTGGTGGAACTAGGTTAGATTGGAGATGCAGGAGGCTCTGCTGGGGGACCAGATGGCTTCAACAGCAGATCAGGCTTCACACTTCGTGACCATCTGTGTTATTTTCACACTTTCAAATCAAGGGTGTGCTGAGCTTCTCAAGTGATGGAGTTGAAAAGAATTCTGCTTATTCCTTTGAAGACTTGGAGCCCTTGGTATTTGAACAAATCCCACTTTGGAACGAATTGCTATTCTTCATTAATTTGTATGCCACCTGATGCCCAAATTAGCTCCTAAGCAAATTACAAGTATAAAAACTAAAGGAGCAAACATTAAAAGGTGAACACCCATGATTAAAAGATGCAGAAAAGAAGTAGAAAAAATGGATCTACAGACTTTTTCCAGAATAAACCTATGTTGTTGGTCATCTCTAATGCCATCATGACAGCTTAGTTTACAAGGAGAGACTTAAGGAGTCATCATCATTGAATCTGTCGTGGCTGGAGGACTCCGATCTTCTCTGCAATCAGCTTTGTCACTAAAAACTCTTTCCAGCACCACCTTCAAGGGTTCTCTGGATCGATGTGTCTTTTTCCTTCCAATTAAGAAGTAAATGAATGGATTGACACTGCTGTTGATAACAGCACATACTACTGCTAATGCCATCATGATTATTGTTTTAAAATCATAAAGAAAATATTGAACACTTATTGTGACACTGAGTGGAACACCAAAAATGAGGAAGAAAAGAAGCGTGAGCAAGAGGGCTGTGTAGAACTTTCCTCGTTGGCATCGATGTAAACTGCAGCAGACCTTGATGAAAAGGATCACCGTACAGATGAGCACAACAAGTGGGCAAAATACAGAGTTGATCATATGAATGATGCTAAACATTTTGTTAGAGTCTTCATATTCAGTTGAAATGAAAAAGTGATCGATTCCGAAGACCAGAATGGATATTGCCCATATTAATGCACAAACAATTTCAGACATGTGTTCTAGACGGTGGCATCGATACCAGATTGGGAAGGCAACAGAGAGACATTTCTCAACACTGATGGCTGTCAGTAGATATAAGCTAATGTCATGTGCGGAAATAAACAGCCCAAAACCCAGCTCAGGCGAAATTCCTCCTACATTCCAAATGGTAGCTGAAACTGAAAGTGCTATAGTCACAAGGACACAAGAATCAGCTGCAGCCAAGTTCAAGATGTAGGTGGTGATGGGATTCTTCTTCACGATGAAGCAGAGAAACCAGATGACGATTGCATTCCCCACCAGGCCACATAGGAATGCTATAAGTGTAAATATGAAAAGACAGCCAAAGAGAAGCAGGTAATATGTGAAGGAAGAAAGATCAAATTCATCATCTTCATTTGGGAATGCTGAAGGCATGTAGTCTCCAGAAACCCCATCAATGGTTAAAGCAAGTGATACTGCTGTGCTCAGCTCAGCCATAATGAAATCTGTTCCTTTGGATTCTGCCTTCTTCCCTGTCCCCTGCACTATGTCTGCAAGCAGAAGAGATGAGGATCAGAGGGGATAATCGCTAAAAGTAAGTGCCTACACAAGTCCAATATGGAAAGCTTCTAACTCATTTGTTATAGTTACAGGTAGGTATCCGTGTTGGTCCGCCATAGTCAAAATAAAATAAAATAAAATAAAAAATTCCTCCCAGTAGCACCTTAGAGACCAACTAAGTTTGTTCTTGGTATGAGCTTTCGTGTGCATGAAGTGTGCATGCACACGAAAGCTCATACCAAGAACAAACTTAGTTGGTCTCTAAGGTGCTGCTGGAAGGAATTTTTTTTTATTTTATTTCATTTGATATAGGCAGCACAGGAAAGAGATTAACAATACTCACCTGTCACAGGTTCAAGAAGAATAGAAACATAGAATTCTTGAGTTTGAAGGGACCCTAAGGATCATTCAGTTCAACCCCCTGCAATGCAGGAAAAAGTTTTGGGCAAAATAAAGAAGAGGTTCATATAAGAGGCACAAGACTCCAAATGCATATAAGAATTATCTCTGGTTACACAGTTTTCTCTGCCTCTTCCTCTATGATGGTATCTCGGCCAACTGTTGTAACTGTTTATCAGGCTGGAATTATCAGGGTCCAGAGAGGAAGATAGATTATACACAAGTTCTGAGTTGGCATGACTTTAAACAAGCCTCCTCCAGTCTTTTGGACTACAACTCCCACCATGATTAGACAATGACATCTGATGACTCTGTCCTTTTGTGGTAGGCATGTGATGAAGTAATCAGTGAACACATGTGTAGCTACTCTATTCAAGATAAAACTATAACAGATGATGATAAGTATTTGATATTGTCTTTTAATATTTTGATTCAGTGAGCAGGCCTCTTTTCTCTCTTATGGTCAGAAAGCTGATCAGAGGATGGTGTTGAGGTTTAATTGCTGTAGTAGTAGTAGTAGTAGTAGTAGTAGTAGTAGTAGTAACAATAACAATATAACAATAACCCTGCCCATCTGGTGCACCTGCTCCCCTTATCTTTCACCTACAGGTCTTGTGATTAGTGTCTGAAGGACACTGACCTGGCAACCAGCCAGGTAGGTCACTGTGACCTGGTAACTGGCCAAGGATGTGGTCATTCTTGGGTCTACTAAGAGGGGGCTGTACACTGCCTGCTTGCTTCGCTGCGAGGAAGATCTGGCAAATTAATACTGAATTCTGTGCTGTATGTATGCTGTGATTGTACTTGCTTTGCATTTGAAGCCTGTACCTTCTACTAGGGATCTAGGGGAAGCCTGTATACAGGTGAAACTCGAAAAATTAGAATATTGTGGAAAAGTCCATTTATGTAAGCAATTGTTTTCATTAGCTACTGGAGTTTAATATATGAGATAGACTCATTACATGCAAAGTGAGATATGGCAAGCCTTTGTTTGTTGTAATTGTGATGATTATGGTGTACAGCTGATGAAAAGCCCAAAGTTGAAATTGTTAATTTGGGGTTCTCATCAGCTGTACACCATAATAATCACAATTATAACAAATAAAGGCTTGACATATCTTACTTTGCATGTCATGAGTCTATCTCATATATTGCTTTCACCTTTTAAGTTGAATTACTGAAAGAAATGAACCTTTCCACGATATTCTAATTTTTCGAGTTTCACATGTATATGTGATGGCCTGGGACTCAGGCTCAGACTCAGAACTCGAGGAGTCTCAGCCTGCACCGGATCCTCTGCCTTGGACATCAGCTGAACTAAGTCGGGGGCCTGATTCTGAGGAACCTCAGTCTGCTCAGCCTCCCCTGCAACAAGCACCAGCTGAGCCGAGTCTGGGGCCTGAGTCTGCCCTGGTTCCAGATGTGGGGAATACCTTGTTGCCGTCAGCCGGGTCATCACCAGCAGCTGGCCCACTACCAGCTGAGGCTGCGGCAGCTCCTGGGTCCAGTAACCCACCGGCGTCTCCTGAGCTGCAGAGACTCAGGGCTGATAGAAGGAGAGACCTGAGTACTCGCAGGAGGAGTGCTTGCCTTCAGGTGAGACGGGGTGATGAGTCGCCAGGGGATCGGGACCGACCATTATCCTGTCTAAGATAAAAGGCGGTCAGACCCTGCCCCAGGTTGCGGGAGCAACATTGTTGGTTGCTAGATCCTGCCTGTGTTCCTGCCCTGCCTTGGTTTCCTGCCTGCGTACCTGTTCCTGACCTTGCCTGACTCCCTGCCCTGCACCCAGCTTTGGCTACATTGGACTGTCTCCACGTTGAACCTTTGGACCATGGACCGGACTTGGACCTCTCCTCTCGGGTAACCCACAGGACCAGCACAATATAGTGAAATTGCCTTAATACTTTGGACCTGTCAGTAAAGGACTGAACTGACAGAAGAGTTGGAGTCTGACTGCTTGCAGCACAAAACTGCACTGCCACAAACCTACATGCTTGGGGAGCTGCACACATTTGGCACAAAAAGCCAACAGGCAAATGGGAGCTGATATTTTGTACAGTGGCTCCTCTCTTCCAACTAATACCTATTAATCTAATATGAAGTCATTTTGCATATGTAAATTGTATGCTTGACCGGAGACAATTATGAGGTCCTTGCCAGAAATGAGATGAAGTTGGCATATTCTGGGACATTACTGTGATTTGAACCTTCAATGTGTATCTTTTCCCAATAAAAAGGGGAACACAGCGATTTCTCACATGAACTGGCTCTCCAGGTTAGAGAACAAAACTCTCCACTGGAGTTAACTATAACCTGCAATTCTAAGCACACTCATAAAGGAGTCCCCCCATGAAATGTGATTAGGATCACATTGCATGAGAGAACTGTGACAAATATCGCCACTTCTGCCGGTTCCAGTGACATAAGAACAGGCCCTCTACCTGATTTACTCTACTCCAGTGCAACATCAATTGAGCTTCTTGAAATGGGAATAAAAGGTATTTTTTAACATCTTTTAGAGACAGGCCAGACCTGCATACCAGGCTTGTACATCACTGCTCCCCATTCCCAATCCTGAAACACAATGCTTATGTAAAGAAAACATTGTATTGGCTTGACTTAATCCATCCATCTTTACAGATTAATTTAAAAGGTTCTATATACACTGAATGCTGTTTTTGACATAGATACTTTTAGTATGCACAGATACAAATTATTGTATCATTTAGGTTTTGATAATACTTTTCTTTTGAAGAAAAAGCTGTCACAGAGTCCCAATCCTTAGCATGCCTCTTATACGATCAGGTCCACATTCTGCCGCATTCTGAATTAGTTGTAGTTTCCGGGTCTCCAAAGGCATAGTTTCCTGAGTAGTTTGACCATCAAATCAAATACCATGGCATATGAAGTTAGATAATTTCAGTTAAAAGAATACCCCCCAACCCATAATTAAGATCCTTAACTTTATAATCTAATCTACTACTTTGTTTTTCCAACCTGATGACCAACATGTTTTGTACTACAACTCCCAACAGTCCCATCCAGCACAGCCAGATGGGAGTTGTAGTCCAAAACATCTGGAGGGCACCAGAATAGGGACGGCTTGTTTCAAATCATACTATCTCAAAACGTGTGCACAAGTTCTCTTCTGCCCTTCATGCTTCCCTTGGGTTGCAGTCTGAAAAACAGTCTCAACAGTTGGCCTAGATAGCATCTTAGAGGAGGGGTAAGCAAAGATTGTGTAACCAGAAGTCAAATGCATATGCATTTGGAAAGTTGTGCCTCTTCTTTGCTTCACCCAAACCCTTTTAATTCTTCTTGAAGCTGCAGCAGGTGAGTATTGCCAAAAACATGATCTCTTTCCCGTGCTACTTTTTTAAAAAAATAATAATTAAAAGCTTTGCATATTGCCACTTATTTGCAAATTAAGTCCTCTTTAGTTCAATGACAGGTAGGTAGCCATGTTGGTCTGCCATAGTCAAAACAAAATTAAGAATAAAAAAAAAAAAACCTTCCAGTAGCACCTTAGAGACCGACCAAGTTTGTTCTTGGTATGAGCTTTCGTGTGCATGCACACTTCTTCAGATACACTGAAACGGAAGTCAACAGATCCCCACTCCCTCACTATATTTAAGGATCTGGTGACTTCTGTTTCAGTGTATCTGAAGAAGTGTGCATGCACACAAAAGCTCATACCAAGAACAAACTCAGTTGGTCTCTAAGGTGCTACTGGAAGGAATTTTTTATTTTATTTTGTTTTAAATGAAAATGGTTTTTTTTTATAAGACCAGAAAAAAATATAATGTATTGTTGCTTAGTTTGCAAAAAATGCTGATATTCTTTATTCTTTTCAGAGTGATATGTTGGATGTAAACCAGATCATCAAGGACCTGGCCTCTATGGTATATGAGCAGGGTGAAACAGTAGGTAGGTATCATTGTAGCATAATGCTGTTGGTTTGTTGCTTGTTTCGTGATGTTCCTTGAATCCTTTTATTTTTTATTTTGTTTTAGTTCAATGAGAATTCCATGAGTAGACTGGGATATTATGGTTTAATGTCCTAAGTGCACTTACTATGCAAAGTAAGTTTCCACCAAGTAGAACTTGTTAATTGAAACTTACTTCTGAGTGGACATGCTTAGGAAGCCATTTATAGATATTATTCAGAAGGGAGTGTTATTTTTTAATATTTTTAAAAACAAATGTTTACCTTTTTATGTGACTGCTCAAGGCAGTGTATGCAATGAACATGAAACAGTCTGAAATGTTAATAACATCATGGGAAAATCACCCAAATGTGATTTTCATTTTCACAAGAATTTGAGCTTCTTATTTCCCTCAGATTCATAAGCCAAAATGTACAGTTCAGTACTTTGAATATGTTTTGTTCTAAATATGCTATGTTCATGTGTAATGTTATTTTGGTATTCCTCCCAAATAGTTCTTAATTATGGTTTGAGTAAATGGGGATATGAGGGACTGCCTTGGGATAAGCCCTGGAGAGTATACTTAGAGAAACTTCAGTTAAGAAAAAAGATATATTGCTTTGCATTAAAGGTAAAGGGACCCCTGACCCATCAGTTCCAGTCGTGTCTGACTCTGGGGTTGCAGCACTCATCTCGCTCTAAAGGCCGAGGGAGCCAGCGTTTGTCCGCAGACAGCTTCCGGGTCATGTGGCCAGCATGACTAAGCCACTTCTGGTGAACCAGAGCAGCATTTACCTTCCCAACGGAGCAGTACCTATTTATCTACTTGCACTTTGATGTGCTTTCGAACTGCTAGGTGGGCAGGAGCGGGGACCGAGCAACAGGAGCTCACCCTGTCACGGGGATTCGAACCGCTGACCTTCTGATCAGCAAGCCCTAGGCTCTGTGGTTTAACCCACAGCGCCACCTGGGTCCCTTTGCTATGCATTACGTATGCGTTTTAACTGGTCTTTATTGATGATTTCTTCTGATCTCCATCCTTTCTGCTTGCAGCAGTCGTGCAGGTAAAGGAAAAATAAGGTAGAATCCAAAGGAAGTGATTTCATCATGGCAGAGCTGAACACAGCAGCGTCACTTGTTTTAACACACACCACTGATGGGATCTCTGGAGATTACAGCCCTTCAGCATTCCCAGAAGATTATTTTGAATTTGAGCTTTCTTCCTTCACAGCCTTCCTACTGCTCTTTGGTTTTCTCATGATCCTTATAATATTTCTGTGTGGTCTGGTGGGGAACGCAATCGTCATCTATTATCTCTGCTTCATTCTTAAGAAGAATCCCATCACCACCTACATCTTGAACTTGGCTGTTGCTGATGCTTGTGTCCTTCTTTCTGTAGTAGTTTTATATTCCTCTTTGAAGGAAAGTGATCCTAATTCCCTAAGTTCCATATCACCATATCTGCTTTTTTACACATATACCACAAGCGGATATCTCCTGACAGCCATCAGTGTTGAGAAGTGTCTCTCGGTTGTCTTCCCAATCTGGTACCGATGCCACCGCCCAGAACACATGTCTGCAATTGTTTGTGCATTAATATGGGCAATGTCCAGTCTATTCTTTGGAATTGATTCCTTTCTCATATACTCTTCCATAAAGTTTCTAGTCATTTCCACGATCAGCTCTGTATTTTGCCCACTTCTTGTACTCATCTGTACTGTGATCCTTTTCACCAAGGTCTGCTGCAGTTTACATCGGCGCCAACGAGGAAAGTTCTACACAGCACTCCTGCTTGCTCTTCTTTTCTTCATTATTTTCGGTGTACCATTCAGTGCCATGATGACCCTTATAGGTTTTGAAGTTATTGACATTAAAAGCATTGTATGGGGACCACTAATATGTATGACATGTGCTGTTATCAACAGCAGTGTCAATCCATTCCTTTACTTCCTAATTGGAAGGGGAAAGAAACATCGACCCAGAGAACCCTTGAAGGTGGTGCTGGAAAGAGTATTTGTAGACAAAGCTGATTGCAGAGAAGATCAGAGTCCTCAAGCCATGACAGCTTCAATGATGATGACTTCTTAAATCTCCCCTTGTAAACTATGCTGTAGGGGGGGAGGAGGAGGAGGAGGAGGAGGAGGAGGAGGAGAAGAAGAAGAAGAAGAAGAAGAAGAAGAAGAAGAAGAAGAAGAAGAAGAAGAAGAAGAAGAAGAAGAAAGAAGAAGAAGAGTTTGGATTTGATATCCCGCTTTATCACTACCCGAAGGAGTCTCAAAGCGGCTAACATTCTCCTTTCCCTTCCTCCCCCACAACAAACACTCTGTGAGGTGAGTGGGACTGAGAGACTTCAAAGAAGTGTGACTAGCCCAAGGTCACCCAGCAGCTGCATGTGGAGGAGCAGGGAAGCAAACCCGGTTCACCAGATTACAAGTCTACCGCTCTTAACCACTACACCACACTGGCTCTCCGGGCACTATAATTAACCCCACACAGAGTTACAATTTGCAACAGCCCTAAACAAATTACAGTGCCCAGAGGGTGGCAATGCTACCTTTCCACGCCCTCCTCCTCAGTATCAGTGCTGCCCTTGTAGACATTTCAAAGAGGTGTGACTAGCCCAAGGTCACCCAGCAGCTGCATGTGGAGGAGCCGGGACGCGAACCCGGTTCACCAGATTACGAGTCTACCGCTCTTAACCACCACACTATGCTGGCTCTCCAGTTCCAGTGCAGGGGTCAGCAACCTCTTCCAGCTGTGGGCCGGTCCACCGTCCCCCAGACCATGTGGTGGGTCAGACCACATTTTGAAAATAAATAAATAAATGAGCGAACTAAAAATAATGAACAAATTCCTATGCCCCACAAATAACCCAGAGGTGCATCCCAAATAAAAAAACACATTCCACTTAAGCAAAAACACGCCTACTCCTGGACTGTCTGCAGGCCAGACCGAGAAGGCGACTGGGCCGCACCCAGCCCCCGGGCCCTAGGTTGCCCACCCCTGTTCTAGTGCTATAAAAGGAGAAAAACTTTTATCTATCCAATTTCTCCATGGCATGCAAATTTTGTAAACTTCCATCATGCACAGTGCTACACAGGGAGACTTTTTTTTTTTGAGGAGTGGCTTTCATCTGGCCTTTAGAAGCTCACAGGGCCTTTTCTGTGGTAGCCCCAAAGTTGTGGCACTCCCTCCCCATAGACGTGTTTCTTATAAATTCATCCTGGCTTTTGACACATGAGGTGCATAATTTTGGAACTCACCCTATTTCCGTGACTCTAAGCTGTTTTAAAGTGTTTTTAACATGATGTTTTATTTCTTGCAACTCTGAGAGCTGGAGGTCAGGTGATAATGATAATAATAATTATAATGTGCTTTAAATGTATCCTGTGGATGTGAGAGTTTTGAACCTCCCAAAATGTGCATTAATAGTGACCTCCTTTAAACACTTTAAAGTAGGCTTGAGAATTCTTGATTTGTTTTATCTTTTCGTAAAATGCTTTGGAGGGGTTTTTGTTTTTTTTACAATCAAGCGACGTATAAATTTTATGAAAGTAAAGAAAAAATTCATGTTGTTGTTGTTGTTGTTGTTGTTTAGTCGTTCAGTCATGTCCGACTTTCAAAAGGTTTCAATATGCAGCATTCTGCCATCCTGTCTTGCTGTCCGAGAAGCCAAAGCTTCAACCCATCGCCGTCACTTGTTATAGTAAGGTTACCAGATTTTTTCCAATGAATCTGGGGACACTTTTCAACTTCAATGGATTTTGTATGGGGACTGATTTGTAAATCCGGGGACTGTCCCCAGGGAATGGGGACGTTTGGTAACCTTATGCTATAGTCTTTGCCAGTGCAACCTGCCTGCTTCGAACATGCATGTCCTTACGCATGATGGCTGCAACATCTAGAGATGGGTGTACAATGTGGACCAAGGCCGATTCACCTCGGCTCGGCTCAACGCTTTTCAGAGGAGGAGCTACCATTACACACGCTCAACTGCCTTCTGCTGAAGTGCACTTCTGAAATAAACCTCAAGGCGTCTGTATTTTTTTTTGGGGGGGGGGGGTTCATTCCATTTGAAGACCTCACAACAACAACCCTCTGAGGTAGGCTAGGCTGAGAAGAAGAGAGAGGGTGGGTTTTTGAACTGGCAGGGTCAGCTGCAATCCATATCCAACGCTTGAGCAACAGCACCATCGTTACTCTTTTGAAGCTCAGAATCACAGAATTGGAAGGGACCGTCGCAAGACATAACCCAAAAGTTTCTTCTTAAAATAATAATAATAATAATAATAATAATAATAATAATAACCATGCAATTATATAAAGAAAGAAAGAGAATCCACTATTGCCCAGCAAAAGCAAAGCTCCACTTAATGATGCCAGGTGTATGAGTTTTTAGTCTATTCTATTCTGGTTTTAACTTTCTATGTTTTAATTTACCGGGGGGGGGGTGTTGTTGGTTTTTTGTGATACTTTTATTGATTTATATTTTGGTAAAACCACTCTGAGGTGCTTATTTTTCCCCACCTACAATTTTCATATTTTTATTTTATTTCATAAAATTTATACACTGCTTTTTTAATAAAAGGGGGGGTGTTACTAAAAGGTAAAGCAGCAATAACTGAGTGTGGGGTGGGGGAAATCACAACCCTACTTTTAAATATGCAAAAGCTAAAGCACTGAAACAGATTAAGGTCACCTCCGCTTCCTAAGAACCTGGGTAAGCAAGGCTTGTCTGAAGAGGGATATTTTTAGCTGGCGCTGAAAACTTGAGTACAGTATAGTAAAAGTGCGCCTGCTTGGACCTCAATAGGCATGGAGTTCCAAAGTTGAGATTTATGAAACCAATAAATATATAATGACATATGTAATACATAATAAATAGAGGGGGAAGGAGAAGGGGGGGAAACAATCCGTAAAAATCAAGGGTGCTCCATATTAACATAAATTAGAATATGTAAAAATATGCAATTTTGCCAAGAGGGTCCTACCCCTTGCCCCGTGGTGCATCATGGGGATGAGAGGAGGGGATGGGCACGGAGAGGGGCAGGGCCGCCATGTACAAGGCCGCCACCCCCGCGCCGGCCCCACTCAGCGGCCCCAT
The DNA here is from genome assembly GCF_009819535.1 of Lacerta agilis. Taxonomy (NCBI): domain Eukaryota; kingdom Metazoa; phylum Chordata; class Lepidosauria; order Squamata; family Lacertidae; genus Lacerta; species Lacerta agilis. Next base: position 79,735,179 of record NC_046318.1, on the reverse strand, counting down.
GGATCGGAGCCGTGCATGCCCGCGCCCAGCCTGTCTCGCCACCCGCTCGCCAGCAAAGGTAATAGATAGATATATAGATGGTAGAAAAATATATAGATGGTAGATAGATGGTAGATAGATGATAGATAGATAGATAGATAGAGATAGGATCTAGCTATTATTTTAGTGGTTTATTATTTTAGTGATTAGGGGATTCAAACTGAGTTGCTGGAAATCAGTGGAGTGGTGATTGCTTATGCTTATGCACAAGCAACTGTTTGGCCCTTGTGAGAACAGGATGCTGGACTAGATGGGCCTCTGACCTGATCCAGCAGGCTATTCTTATGATCTTATACAGTTGGAATATTTTTCAGCCACATCATTACAACGGAAGAGCATGAGAAGAAAACCAGAACAATTTGTTGGTCCCACCTGCCTAACATCTTTGGCCATAGGCAGCTCCATCAGGTCCTGTGGTTACAAGCCAGCACTGCTTATACCATTCCAGATCAATGGTCCATGTAGCTCTGTATAGTCTACACTGACTGGCTGTAGCTGCTCTTCATTTCAGGCATGGGGGTCTTTCCCAAACCTACCTGGAGAGCATAGGGAATGTACCTGGGAGCTTCTTTGTAAAAAGCAGATGAAGTACTACTAACCTATAACTCTTTCCCCTTTTTCATCATTAACAACATGGAGTAATGAGCATGGAATAGGGAATATGAGGTGGTCTGTTCTCTCCCCTATAGCCCCTCAAATGACTATAGCTAACTCGTTTAATTTATTAGCCATTTGCTATGTACGTTGACTGTGTATGCAGAGGCATGTACTGAAATGTTTCCTGCTTGGCAGGGGGTTGGACTGGATGGCCCTTGTGGTCTCTTCCAACTCTATGATTCTATGATTCTATGATTCTATGTTCAACGTGGCAAACTCAAGGGGTAGACTTTCTATGAAATTTCACCTCAACGGAAAATTTGAAGAAAATGTTTGGGTAATCTTACCTTTGCAAAACATCTGAGGAATTGTGTGAGTTTTATACATCATGTTTGAAGCATCTAACCCCACCCATCTGACTGGGTTGCCCCAGCAACTCTGGGCAGCTTTCAACGTATATGAAAACATGACAACACATTACACCTTTAAAAGCTTCCCTTTACAAGACTACCTTCAGATGTCTTCTAAAGCTTATATAGTTACTCATCTCCTTTGCATCTGATGAGATGGCATTCCACAGGGTGGGTACCACTACCAAGAAGGCCGTCTATCTGGTTCCTTGTACCTTCACTACTCACAGTGAGGGAACTGCTAGAGGGCCCTCGGTGCCAGATCTTCACTCTGGGCTGAATGGTTGGGATGGAGATGTCATAGAATCATAGAGTTGGAAGAGACCACAAGGGCCATCCAGTCCAACCCCCTGCCAAGCAGGAAACACCATCAAAGCATTCCTGTCAGATGGCTGTCAAGCCTCTGCTTAAAGACCTCCAAAGAAGGAGACTCCACTACACTCCTTGGTAGCAAATTCCACTGCTGAACAGCTCTCACTGTCAGGAAGTTCTTCCTAATGTTTAGGTGGAATCTTCTTTCTTGTAGTTTGAAGTGTGATCCTGTCCTCTGGGGTATTAGCCACCCCTCCTAATTTGGTGTCATCTGCAAACTTGATCAGGATGCCCTCAAGCCCTCTCTCCTTTTTCTTTTCTTAAAGTTCGGTTTCCGCGAAAAGGTTTGTGTTCCTCGAGATATGAATTTTGTGACATGTGCTCTGTTATCAGCTTTCAACCATAGGAAATACCTCACCAGTGCCTCTTCTCATTTCTGAGCATAGTTGCTCTTATCAAATCTTATCAATTCCTAGCACTGTGCTGCCCAGAACATTTGACTTTGGTCTGCATGCATTTTAGGGTGTGTATCACAGTGCAGAATCTAAAGTATGATCTACTCACGCTCCCTAATACAGTAGTAGATGGAAATCATTGTTGACACTCAACAGTGATCACTTTGATATGCTTGCAGTCCAATTCCAATCCAAAGTCTTTTTGGGATGAGCAGGTTTGGACTAGGCTGAAACTAGGCTCCCTCAACCTGGCTGAGCTCTTGAGCTCCTGGGTCTACCAGAGGTCCTCTGCAGCCTAAGCTACTCAGCCTGGCAAATCTTGCCATAGGATCAGCCACTATATGTACCAGTAACTGTCAGAAACATGGGGGGGGGCTAAAAACAGCTTGCTCTACTGAGCAAGTGGGTGCAAAGTAGAATAAAATTGAATGTTTATTTAAATTGCAACAGAGAAATCATGAAGACATACAAACTCGGAGTTATAAGAAAGAAAATAAGGTAGAAACGAAATACAAGTGAGAAATTGCAAAATGAGAAAAAGAACAATATAAGATACATGTATTGAACATATGAGATAAACTATACAGAAATACAGAAACAACTGAAGATTTAGTTTAGAGGGTAAGGCAATACAATGGCCATATAAAGATGCGAAAGGAAATCGCGCGCTGGAGGCGCGCGTGCAGTGGGAGGCCCCGTTAGTGAAAGTGCGCCTCAGATAAGAATGGTTTCAGCTTAAGAACGGACCTCCAGAACAAGTTAAGTTCGTAACCAGAGATACCACTGTAATACAGAAGTTGGCAATTCTTGTCTTAAGCCTCCAAGGGAGCCATTGTAACTGAGTTTTCAGTTCCAGACTTTGACTCTTCCAAAACTGAGTTTTCAGTTCTGGACTCTGACTCTTGCACGCAGTCCTCTTCATCCTTGAAAATCCTCTGGAGTGCAGCTTTCATGGAGACCCGGGACTGGCCCTTCTTCTGTCTCCTCCCAATTAAAAAATAGATCAGCGGGTTGACACTACTATTCAGAGAGGCACACACAAAGCCAACTTCCATTAGAATCATATTGTTCTCATTAAAATAGATAGCAGTGTAAATGGCATTTAGTGGGAAAGCAAAGATGAGGAAGAAAAGAAGTGCAAGCAAAATGGTGGTGAGCAGCTTCCCACGCTGCTTCTGCTGTGATTTGCAGCAGACTTTGAGGGCCAGTATCAGAGTGGAGGTGACCATCAGAGGAGTGCAAATGAGGGCATTTACAATAAGCTGGTACACTAGGCTAGAGTTTGGAAAGCTCTGAGTCAGAAGGAGAGTAAGGTGAATGCCTGAGAGCAGGAAAGAGAGGGTCCAAATCAGGGCACAGATAATGGTGGATAAACGTGGTGGTCGGTGGCATCGATGCCAAAGTGGGAAGAGGACAGCCACAGACCTGTCGATGCTGATGGCTGTCAGTAGAAACTGGCCCGCAGAATACGTGAAGAAAAATAGTTCATATAATACTTTTCTAATCAAAACAGCAATATGAGATTTCTCATAGAGAGTTACAACAGGTAAAATAATAGTCAGGAGAGCCGCAAGGACACCAAAGTCAGCGATGGAGAGGTTCAGGATGTAGGTGGTGAAAGGATTCCTCTTAATGTGGAAGCCCAGAAGCCGGATGACCATTCCATTCCCCAGGAAGCCAAAGATGCAGATGATGATATAGGCACTGTTGGCAATGCTTTGGGTTAACTTCAATGAAACAGTTGAGCCATCATCTGAATCTCCAGAATATCGATTTGGATACTCTATCCTGGAAGAGATAAGAGGAAATCTTTTCTGGATATGCACTAACTATGGCATTAACTATCATCAAAAGTCATTATTCAAAACTGCACAAACAATTCATTTTTAAAAAGGAAGTCACACTAACATTTTTTTTTTAAATATAACATGAAGTTATTTCTTTTTAATCCAAATTGCTGCAGAAATGTAGAGAACTCAAAATGTGAGAAACTGTGAGAACCCAAAATGGAACTCTCTGTGAGAAACTGTGAGAATCCAAAATGGAACCTATCCCTATGGAGACTATAAGATGAAGTTATGATCCTGTATTAATCACATATGCTCTGCCACATCTTCATTCTTAGGTGTGTTGAAGTTAATGTATACAGTGCTAATACTGAACATGAAATTATTTTTTTAAATGCACTTACCATAGTCGTACAGAAACATTCTTCATTTTTTTTTTGAAAAAGAGGATTTATGTAAGAGAAAATAAAATTACAATTACAATCCAGTTACAGAGGCTACTTTTGGTTTAACAGATTATTTGTTTATAGCAACTGAGCAAAGAGGTCAAGGAACAGAAAGAAAGCAAAAATAAGGTAGTTTAATTTTAATAAAATGCATTGCAAATTCACAAACTAAATATACGTACTGAATCAAGGGAGATAACATTGGTGAACATTATATAATAGCATGGTGCATGAGATACTCTTATGGTGCATTCAATATGACCTTAACAGATTGAAGAACTGGACCCAAACAAAATGAATTTCAATAGGGACCAGTTTCAGGTTCTACACTTAGGTAGGAAAAGCCAGTTGCACATATATAAGATGAGGGAAACCTGTCTTGCCACTAGTACATTTGAAAAGGATCTAGGGGTCTTAGTAGACCAAACGCTTCACACATCAGTCATGTGGTGTAGTAGGGAAAAGCGACTGCTTTCTAGGTTGCATCAACAGACATATAGTTCCTAATCAATGGAAGTAATAGTTCCATTCTGTAGTGGTTAAGAATGGTGGACTCGTAATCTGGTGAACCGGGTTCGATTCCCCGCTCCTCCACATGCAGCTGCTGGGTGACCTTGGGCTAGTCACACTTCTCTGAAGTCTCTCAGCCTCACTCACCTCACAGAGTGTTTGTTGTGGGGGAGGAAGGGAAAGGAGATTGTGAGGTGCTTTGAGACACCGTAGGGTAGGATAAATTAAGATATCAAATCCAAGCTCTTCTCTTCTTCTATTCTGCCTTGGTCAAACTGCACCTGGAATACTGTGTCCAGTTCTGGCTGCCACAATTTAAGAATTAGGTTGAAACGTACAGGGTGTGTGTGGGTGTGACCAAGATTATCAGGGGGTCTGGAAACCAAGCCTTATGAGGAACAGGTGAGGGAGTTGGGTGTGTTTAACCGGGGCAGAGGAGACTGAGAGGAGATAGACAGAAGAACAAAATTGTACAGAATATAACTATAGAGTTGGATGAGACCCCAAGGGTCATCTAGTGCAGTGCCCTTATTATGTTAAAGGGCTGTTAAATGGAAGATGGATCCAACTTTTTTTTCTCCTGCTCCAGAGACAGGACATGACCCAATGGATTCAAGTTGCAAGAAAGGAGATTTCAACTAACTATCAGGAAGAACTTTTTGACAAGAAGAGCTGTTTAACCTTGGAGGTTTTTAAGCAGAGGTTGGATGAAAATCTACACTGCAGGTGGTTGGACCAGAAGGCCCCCGGGGTCCTTCCAACTCTACAATTCTATGATTCTATGTATCTAGAATATATATATATATATAATTTCTTTACACATTATCCTCGAATACTTCCCTGCTTAACATTATTTGGTTTTAGAATGTTTGGGAGTGTAAATGGCTGAATTGGACAGACAACTTCTCCGTTTTCTCTTCTACAAGTTGCTATAAGTGTCAAGCCCCACCCTAACTCATGAAAACACGCAGAGAGAAATTGCCACGATATTAGAAAGCAAGCACCTATATCATCATCATATAAAAGCAAATGGGGAAGCAATTGAACAAGCAGATCTACAAAGAGAGCTTTTGTACAAGAGTGCTTACCTCGCTATCATTCATTATGGGAATATCCGAAAAAATGAACTGGTCCCCCAGGAAACCCAAGCTACAGTTGTAGCTAGAACAGCCTCCAATGCATAATAAGCTGGTCAGCAAAATAATTGAGCGGAAAACGAAAGAGGAAACTGAATCACCAGCTAATTTCGAAATGTATCCTGGTATTGTTCCAGCACCAACACAGGAAGTAGGTCACCCATTCCCACCACCCTTCTGAGTAATACCCCTCCCCACTCCCTCACTATATTTAAGGATCTGGTGACTTCTGTTTCAGTGTATCTGAAGAGGTGTGCATGCACACGAAAGCTCATACCAAGAACAAACTCAGTTGGTCTCTAAGGTGCTACTGGAAAGAATTTTCTATTTTGTTTTGACTATGGCAGACCAACATGGCTACCCACCTGTAACAGGAAGTAGGTGTTAGAGAAAGAAGAATGGAGCTTTTAATGTTTACTGTGCTTGATGCCAGGCTGTGCTGCTGTGGGTCGCCCCTTTCCCCCCTCACTCGGCCTCCACACCAACAAGCCAAGTGAGAAGAGCCCCGGCAGCAAGCAGGGAAGGACAGGAAGCTGGGGACAGGGCCTTCCAGAACATGCCTGGGTGGAACAGGAATTCCCATGGAAGATGGCACCTGTGTTGGGGCACCTGGTTCACACCCTCTCAAAATTGTGTTCCTGGGGCCATGCCACCTCCCCATATGGCTATAACCCTTTCCTTCCTCATGGATAACAAAGTGGCGTAAGTAACCCATGGGATAGGAGGTGGTCCATCATCTCTAATCCCCCTGGCCCCTAACATGACTATGGCTAGTTTGTTTGCTTGATTAGTCACTTGTTATGTATGATTTCTATATGTCCAGAGGCATGTAGAGGAGTGTTCATAGTGGGAAGTCCAGATGTAGGAATTTCATCAAATTTCATCTAAAATGAACATTTGAAGAAAATGTTGGGGTAGTCCTTTCATGCAAAACAGCTAAGCAATATTTTGAGTTTTAAGTCTTAAACATGGTGTGATGTTGTTGATTTTTCTTTTGCAAAGGTTCTTCCTTATTTTGCTGACAGATTTTCCCTCGAGGAAGCCCTCCTCTCCTTTTTTTTTTTTTTACTGAAGATTCAGTTTCTGCAAGAGCTTGTGTTTTTCAAGAAGTTTCCTTTATATGAAGTTTGTTACATATGCTCCGTTATCAGCTTTCAACCACAGGAAATATCTCACCAGTTAATCTGCTGATTTCTGTGCATAGTTGCCATGACCGAATCTCTTCAAAAACTAGCATTGTGTTGTCAAGAGCATTTGTCTTGTAACTGCATGCATTTTGAGGTTTGTATCAGAGTGCAGAATCAACAGTATGGTTTATTCCCCTCACCCCCAAATAGTAGATACAGTGGTACCTCTGGTTCAGAACTTAATTCATTCCGGAGGTCTGTTCTTAACCTGAAACTGTTCTTAACCTGAGGTACCACTTTAGCTAATGGGGCCTCCTGCTGCCACCGTGCTGCTGCCGCACAATTTCTGTTCTCATCCTCAGGTAAAGTTCTTAACCCGAGGTACTACTTCCAGGTTAGTGGGGTCTGTAACCAGAAGTGTTTGTAACCTGAGGTGTTTGTAAACAGAGGTACCACTGTACTGTTGTGTTCAGTCGTTCAGTCGTGTCCGACTCCTCGTGACCCCATGGACCAGAGCACGCCAAGCACGCCTATCCTTCACTGCCTCTTGCAGTTTGGCCAAACTCATGTTAGTAGCTTCGAGAACACTGTCCAACCATCTCATCCTCTGTCGTCCCCTTCTCCTTGTGCCCTCCATCTTTCCCAACATCAGGGTCTTTTCTAGGGAGTCTTCTCTTCTCATGAGGTGGCCACTGTACTACAATCTGAAATCTCTGGCTGGGTCTTTTATCTGGATAATGGCACTTGTGGTTTTTTGTGTGATGATGGTGGCCCAACCACTTGAAATTCTGCTGCACCTTGCACTGATGTCACTTAGATATAAGCTAAAAACAGATTTTTCCATAGACTTTTGGAGACAGTGGTTAACACTCAGCAACTCTGGGTTTGATATACTTACAGCATCATTCTAATCCAAGGCCTGTTGGAATTAGCAAATTTGGAATAGGTGGACTTTAGGCTACACCAACATAGCTCAACCTGACTCTGCTCCTGGTTCAGCTAGAGGTCCACTGCACTGTAAGATCTGACAAATCTTGCCATATAGGCTGTTAGTGTTAGGGAGTCATTCATCCACAAACAGGGAGAAGATTCCAGAACAGTCGTATATAAGTGGGAGAGGCACTTTGAGCATGCACAGATTCAGCTGGAAGTGCCAATAAAAGGAGAACTAGACAACTGGCACGGGTGGAGCTGTGGGTTAAACCACAGAGCCTAGGGTTTGCCGATCAGAAGGTTGGCAGTTCGAATCCCCATGACGGTGTGAGCTCCCATTGCTCGGTCCCTGCTCCTGCCAACCTAGCAGTTCAAATGCACGTCAAAGTGCAAGTAGATAAATAGGTATCACTCCAGTGGGAAGGTAAATGGTGTTTCTGTGCACTGCTTTGGTTCGCCAGAAGTGGCTATGTCATGCTGGCCACATGACCTGGAAGCTGTCTGCCGACAAATGGTGGCTCCCTCGACCAGTAATGCGAGATGAGCGCCGCAACCGCAGAGTCGTCCGTGACTGGACCTAATGGTCAGGGGTCCCTTTACCTTTACCTTTTAGACCACTGACCAAACTGCAGCTTCATGACTGCCCATAGACTGGGTCGGCCCCCATCATTGCTTGAAAGAAAGAAGGACTGAAACTTAAGTATGCTATTACAACTATTGCTATAATGATTGTAACTAGTGCTACCATGAAGTGTTTATGACCAGTCAAGCAATAAATCACTTGACTGAGTTTTACGGCGTCTGCGTTTCTTCTCAAAGTGTAGCTTCAGTTGCTGACTACTGCTTCCCAGAAACTCTGCTAAATGGAGGGAAGCTGCTAACAAGTTGCCTGCACACGAGTATACCCATGCAGCAAAAATGTGATGGACTGTGACCTTCAATAGTGAGTTGGTGTGTGCTATTCAGAAAGGACTGGAGTCAGATGCGAAGTGCAATAAAATTGAAAGATTTATTTAAATTGCAGCTGAGAAATGATTAAGATAAAACTCTTTGATATACGAATGGAAAGAATACATAAATGAAATGCAAGTGAGCAATAGAGAAATGAAAAAGAACAACAGAGAAACAAAAAAGAACAATATAAGATACATGTAATTATTATTATTATTCCATTAAATTAAATTATTCCATTAAATCTAAATTCCTTTAGATACAGGGCAGTTTACAGCCACTACAGTCAGCATGACTGTGGTCATGGAGGTGTCCATGCCAATCCATCATGTCCCACTGCTGTCTAGCTTGGAGTTGTGTGTTTTGTCCAGTCTACATGTGTACTTTCTGAAAGGCTGAAATGCCAAACAACATTATGGCATGGAGAGGTGGTGGGGAGATAAGCTTTAGCCCAACCCTTCAAAAAATATAGGGGTGAAGAAGGCTACACTCAAGCAGACTTTCTGTCCAAGCCCATCCTCACAGTCTTGCTCTACCCAAAGCAAATGTTACAATACAAAACTCCTAGTTTGAATTTCCTGTGTTGGGCAATAGATAGAAAGACATTAAAAGAAGTCATTCACACCACAGACTACTCTCTGTACATTATTGTGCTTATGATAATAAAGAATTGGCCAGTCCTGCCTTAAGGCATTAAGTTGCTATCATAACCAAGTTTTCAGTTTTGGATGCTGATTCTTCCTCATCCTTGAAAATCCTCTGGAGTGCAACTTTCATGGAGACCCTAGACTGGCCCTTCTTCTGTCTCCTCCCAACTAAAAAATAGATCAGCGGGTTGACACTACTATTCAGACAGGCACACACAAAGCCAACTTCCAATAGAATCATATTGTTCTCATTGAAATAGATGGCAGTGTAAATGGCATTTAGTGGGAAAGCAAAGATGAGGAAGAAAAGAAGTGCAAGCAAAATGGTGGTGAGCAGCTTCCCACGCTGCTTATGCTCTGATTTGCAGCAGACTTTGAGGGCCAGTATCAGAGTGGAGGTGACCATCAGAGGAGTGCAAATGAGGGCATTTACAATAAGCTGGTACACTAGGTAAGGGTTTGTATAGCTCTGAGTCAGAAGGAGAGTAAAGTGAATGCCTGAGAGCAGGAAAGAGAGGGTCCAAATCAGGGTACAGACAATGGTGGATAAACGTGGTGGTCGGTGGCATCGATGCCAAAGTGGGAAGAGGACAGCCACAGACCTGTCGATGCTGATGGCTGTCAGTAGAAACTGGCCCACAGAATATGTGAAGAAAAATAGTTCAAATAATACTTTTCTTATTAAAACAGCGACATGGGATTTCTCATAGAGAGTTACAACAGGCAAATTAATAGTCAGGAGAGTTGCAAGGACACCAAAGTCAGCGATGGAGAGGTTCAGGATGTAGGTGGTGAAAGGATTCCTCTTAATGTGGAAGCCCAGAAGCCGGATGACCATTCCATTCCCCAGGAAGCCAAACATACAAATGATGATAATTATGCTGTTGGCAATGCTTTGGATTACACCTGAATCACCTATTTTCTCAGAATATATTTCCCTGGAAGATATAAAAGGATCTCAGTACTTGATATTTATTAATATTGATGATGTCTAGGTTCACTTTCATTAACTCTAAAGTCAGCATGGCCCAATCAGTGATCAATCTCATCAGCAAAGAGATAATAATAATAATAATAATAATAATAATAATAATAATAATAATAATAATAAATTTTTATTTATATCCCGCCCTTCCCAGCCAAAAACCGGGCTCAGGGCGGCTAACACTAATTAAAATCACAGCAAAACATAAAAACAATCAATTTAAAATACAGATTAAAATACAAATTTAAAAATTCAAAATTAAAACTGCAGTCTCGTTTTCAAATAGATAAGGCTTTCTTTTCCATTTTTACAACTATTGAGTAAATATTGACACAAAGTAGGTGAAATAGCAAGTTTGGAAATAACTAATGCTATTCTAGGCTGCATCAACGGAAGTATAGTAACCAGATTGAGGGAAGTAATAGTCTATTCTGTCTTGGTCGGACCACACCTGGAATACTGTGTTCAATTCTGGGCACCCCAATTTGAGAAGGATTTTGAGAGGCTGGAACGTGTGCAGAGGAGGACATCCAAGATGATCAAGGGTTGGGAAACCAATGAGGAGCAGTTGAAGGTATGTTTAGCCCGGAAAAGAGGACACTGAGAGGAGATAGGATAGCCATCTTTATATATCTTAAGGGCTGTGACAAGGAAGAGAGTAGGACTCAAACCGATGGCTTCAGGTTGAAGGAGTCTGACTAAACATTAAAAAAAAAAAACTTTCTGACAGTTAGAGCTGTTCGACAGTGGAACAGACTTCTTCAGGAGATTATGGACTCCCCTTCATTGGAGGTTTTTAAGCAGAGGTTGGATGTCCATCTGTCATGGCTGCTTTAGCTGAGATTCCTGCATTGCTGGGGGTTGGACTAGATGACCCTTGGGGCCTCCCAACTCTAAAATTCTATGATTCTATGATTCTGAGTTAGGAAATGATTCTCAGAAAAGGGGAAGTATTTTCTCCCTGCAGTTTTCTCCTCCATTTTTAGTAACAAAGCCCCCAAACATTTTCTTTAATCCCTTTAAATAAAGGGAAGGGGGAGCTAGTCTATCAGTTGCATTTATTCCCCACCACTTTTTGTGACAAAGGGCTAAACCTTTTTCTTTAACGCAGGATTGTTGGATTAAGTTGAGATTGTTGCTATGGTGTTTTTGCTAATTGCAGAACTGGAGATGGGGGATAAATTTGAATTCCTTTGCATTTTAATTAGAAACTAATTTGAACCTTAAACCCATATGCAAAACAACAACATGTTTTTCCTTTGAAATTCACACTTATCTGCATTTTGTGATACAGTTCTCCAACCAAGAAATTCCTACAAAAATGCATGTATTGTGGGAAAGTGCTTGAAAAAGTGAACTCGTTATTAAAAAATTGCACACAAAATATATTTCTTTTAGCAAATGTAACTTTCTTCTATGTTACATCACAATATTTTAAAAATACACGAGGAAATGATTTTTTTTTTTATAAAAAAATTCTAAATTCTGCAGAAATGTGAAGAACTGGAAACATGAGAAATTGAGAGAATCCAAAATGGAAATCTCTGGCTATTGTTATGAAAATTCTATAAAATATGGTTCCGCATTAATCACTTATGCTTTGTCACACCTACATTCTCAGGTTTACAGTGAAGTGAATGGATACAGTGCTTATATTGAACATGAAATTATTTTAAAAATGCACTTACCCCATGTACGGGTGCCCACCCATGTTTCCGTTGTAACAGTGAATGATTGAAAAATTTTGTGATATCTAAATAAAATCACAATTACAACCCAGTTACAGAGGGTACATTGGGTTTAAGAGAATAGATGTTAACAACTGACCAAATGAGCAAAGAGGTCGGGAGGGGGGGGGGTTAATGCAAAAACAATGTAGTTTAATTAAAAAAAAATACTTTGCAATTTCACAAATCAAATAACATTTTTCAACAAATAACATTGTTGAACATTGCATAACAGCATGGTGTATGTATGATGCATTTAAGATGATCTTCACAGATTGGAGAACCAACAAATGAATTGGAATAGGTACCAATGTCAGGCAGAAACAACCAACTGCATAAATATAAGATGGAGAACACCTGGCTTGCCAGTAGTACATGTGAAAAGGATCTAGGGGTCTTAGTAGACCAGGCTTCCTCAACCTCGGCCCTCCAGATGTTTTTGGCCTACAACTTCCATGATCCCTAGCTAGCAGGACCAGTGGTCAGGGATGATGGGAATTGTAGTCTCAAAACATCTGGTGGGCCGAGGTTGAGGAAGCCTGGAGTAGACCAAAAGCTTCATGAGTCAACCGTGTGATTTAGCAGCAAGAAAAGAGCTACTGCTATTCTAGACTACAGAACTATAGTTTCCCAAACAAGGGAAGTAACAGAACCACAATATTCTGCCTTGGTCAGACCACACCTGGAGTCCTGTGTCCAGTTCTGGGAACCACAATTTAAGAAGGATATAGGCAAACTGGAATGTTTGTGGAGGAGGACATCCAAGATGATCAAGAGTCTGGGGGGGGGAACTTTATGAGGAACAGTTGAGGGAGTTGTGTATGTTTAGCCTGCAGCAGATAAGACTGAAAGGAGAGAAAGAGGAGAACAGATACCGGTAACCCTCAGGGTCCCTTCCAACTTTAAAACTCTTTAGTTCTATGTCTCTAGAAATCTATATTTCTATTACACATTACCTTTGTGTGCTTACCTCCTTAACCTCATTTGGTTAATGGCTAAGACAAGGTTTTCTTTTTCCTTTTTACAATGTTTGGGAGTGGAAATAGCTGGAGTGAACTGCCAATCTATCCGTTTTCTCTTTTGCAAATTGCTCTACATCTTCAATTCAATCTCAAACCTCACCCTAACTCATGAAAGCATGCAGAGAGAAATTGCCACAGTATCAGCAAGCAGGCACCTAAATCACCACCATGTAAATGCAAATGGAGAAGCAATTAAAAGGGAGCTTTTGTTTAAGAGTGCTTACCTTGTAATCATCCACCGTGGGATATTCCATATAATCATCCATCATGGGATAGTACCCCAAGAAACCCAAGCTAGAGTTGTAGCTGGAACAGCTGCTAATGAGCTAGTCAGCAACAAAATTAAGCAGAAGTCAAAAGAGGAAACTGAAGCACCAGAAGAGTTTGAAATAGATCCGGATAACAAACATCATAGGAAATAGGCGTTAGAAAAGGAAGAAAAGAGCAGACAGAATTCAAATTTATGGAATTGGTAGGTAGATTATTTTAGTGGCTAATTTGATTAGATAATTCAAATTGAGTAAGCCTATTTTTTAATTCACAAATGAATTTGAGGGATGTACAAGATGGTGCTTAGTAAACAGTATGAATGCCCATTTGAAACAGATCAATTACTTATTATTATTATTTATTAAATTTATTTACCACCTTCCATCGATGAGTGGTAATTGTAAACCTGGTCTTCTATGCGCTACTCCATTTGATATTCTGTCACACTTTCTGGAAACAAAATGTACAAGTAAATAAGTTGGGGTGAGGGGTAATATTTTTCCTGAGGGCTGAAACTTTAATGGAGACCTTGTTAACTATTCTGTGTGGCACCTTTCAAACTAACGAATTCAGGCCCCAGTCCTATCTGGGAGACATGCCCATGAAATTTAGTGGGGCTTACTACTGAGTAGTATGGTTATACTGACATCAAGCTACACTAGAAATTGCACAACAGGGACCCCTCCTAAACCAAGGTTAGATATTGGGAAGAAGAAGAAGAAGAAGAAGAAGAAGAAGAAGAAGAAGAAGAAGAAGAAGAAGAAGAATTTGTTGGCTCCCAACAAAATATTTAAAACACAATAAAACATCAAACATCAAAAACTTCCCTATACAGGGCTGTCTTCTGATGTCTTCTAAAAGTTGTGTAGTTCTTTATCTCCTTGACATCTGATGGGAGGGCATTCCACAGGGTGGGCGCCACTACCGAGAAGGCCCTCTGCTTGGTTTCCTTTAACTTCACTTCTCAAAGTGATGGATCCATCAGAAGGCCCTCGGAGCTGGATTTCAGTGTCTGGGCTGAGCTATGGGGATGGAGACGCTCCTTCAGGTATACAAGTCAGAGGCCATTTCGGGCTTTAAAAGTCAGCATCATAACTTTGAATTGTGCTTGGAGATATACTGGGAACCAATGTCGATCCTTTAGGACCAGTGTTATATGGTTTTGGAGGCCACTCTCAGTCACTAATCAATTTGCTTCATTGTGGATTGGTTGTAGTTTCCGAGTCACCTTCAAAGGTAGCCCCACATAGAGCGCATTGCAGTAGTCCAAGTGGGAGATAACCAAAGCATGCACCACTCTGACAAGACAGTCTGTGGCAGGCAGGGTCTCAGCCAGATAGGTTGCCCTGGACACAGAATTGACCTGCGACTCCATGAACAGGAGGGTGAGCAGGGGGTCCCCTGTACCCGGTGCTATTTTTTCTAGAAAAAGAGGTGCTGGAACACACCATAAACACCTCCCTCATTCTCTTATGATAGCAGTGGTGACCATTTGAAAGGATCGTGTCCTGATGTTGGTTTTCCTTAGACAAAGGTATTTCCACAGGTGACATTTTTTCCTGACATATTTCCCCTTGGGGAAGCCCCCCCCCTTTACTGCAAATAATAATAATAATAATTTATTTGTTATTTGTTTATTATTTATACCCCACCCATCTGGCTAGGTTTCCCCAGCCACTCTGGGCGGCTATTACTATACTCAGTTTCTGCAAGAGCTTGTGTTTTTCAACAACTTTCCTTGATATGACAGTTGTTGCACATGTTTCATTATCAGCTTTCAACCACAGGAAATATCTCACCAGTTACTGTGCTCATTTCTTCTCACGCAGTTGTTGTGATCAAATCTCTTCATTTTGCTGTGAAGGGCATTTTTTTTGTATCTGCATGCATTTTGGGTATGCATATCAGAGCACAGAATCAACAATATGGTTTATCCCCTCACCCACAAATAGCAGATACTACAATCTGAAACATCACTCTGGATCTTTAAATTGGATAATGACACTTATTTTTTGTGATGGTGGCAGCCACAGCTTTGTAATTTCCTGCCACTTGAAATTCTGCTGGCGCTTGACACTCAGCCGCCATAGGTTTGATATACTTACAGCATAAATCCAATCAGAGGTCTGTTGGAATTAACAAGTTTGTAATAGGTGGACTCCATATTTTCTTCTCTCCCTCTTTCTTAAAAAAAAAGTCAGTGTGCATGCATGCAGCTTTAATGGCACATGCCTATGGGAAGAGATTATAGCTCGTGTATTACAATGCATGTGTCACAGGCAGAAGGGCATAATTAAGCTGTGACATCTCTAGTTAAAAGGATAAAGGTGTGTGTGTGGACGATTTCCTCTCCACGAGATCTTGGAAGATCCTCAGGAGTTCCTCTGTCACTCTGAGGAGGCAGTGCTGAAGTAAGGGAACAGAAAATCTGACTTGGCATAACACATCTTGATCTGTTTCTAATTCCTTACATATTTTTAACAGACAAACCAACTGTTGATTAGCTGTAGAGTCTTAGCGAGGCAGACCATTAGAATTTCTAGCGCAGCATTTCCTTCTCTGGCTTGTAGTGGCTCCCAAGATGTCATGCAGAACTTTCCCCAGCTGGTGACCCAGAATCCTTCCAGCAGAACTACCCATGTACCCCTCTGCCACTCAGCTGTGGTCCTCCGC
Organism: Lacerta agilis; assembly: GCF_009819535.1. Lineage (NCBI taxonomy): Eukaryota > Metazoa > Chordata > Lepidosauria > Squamata > Lacertidae > Lacerta > Lacerta agilis. The sequence goes on along the minus strand of NC_046318.1, from coordinate 79,719,152 downwards.
TTTCTTTTGCAAATGAACAACATCAGCTTGAGACATTCACATCCCTGTGAGAAACTGCTGATCAGCCATCTTTAGACATACAGTATGTGGGGGAGACAGCAAGAAGACACCTGCAAGAAGTTTAGGGCTGCATCCATTCCTCTTCATTTGTGTTAAACAGTTTCCCAACATTATGTGAGAGGAAGGATTTTTTTCATTGGTACTCAAGATAGCTAATTTAGGGTGAGATTCTTGACAAAGGCATTATTGAGAACCATGAGTCATCAAGTCTCAGAGGAGGAACCAGACAACTACTCTGCAATGTTAACTAGGAGAAATCTATTTATTGATTACAGTTATGCTTTGTTTAAATGTTGACATGCTTAGGCTGGTCAATGGGGTCAGAGATACACAAGAAACCTAAAGATATACATGCAATATTACATAAATTGTAAGAAGCAACATAAAGGAAAAATGTCTCAATGCAAGCCAGTAAGTTGGATGGAGGTCCCTTCTTTCCTAAAGTGTTCAAGGTGAGGTCCTAAGGCAGCAACACCAGTGGGTACTAGAGGAAAGGAGGATGGGCTCTGTCTTTGTTTTGGATTCTTCTCTGCCCTTTGATATTGATATTTAGTCAGTCATATTCCTTTTCCTTGCACAGTAAGGCAAAAAACATTCCATTCTTTTTCAGTTACAATTCCGTTTACAATCTCTCTGCTCATTGCCTACAGGGTATATGGTGATCTTCTACTTTATGAATTTCCTTGGTGCGCCAGTCTATTCATTCTGTTATTCCTTGATGCGCCAGCTGTCATTCACATATATGGATCCCCGACTCCCTCAATTCTATTCACAGGATTTCCATGCTTTGCCATCAACCAGCAGAAATGTCTCATGCTTAACTGTAAGGTCCCCCCATCCTCACTCACTCACTCCTTGTTTCTCGGTATGTTCCTGGAAATTACCCTTTCCCTTCCATCTCTAAAAACCTCAGCTGACCACAGTTCTCCTGCTTCAAAAAACAACTCTGCTCATTCTCCCTTGATACCCGCTAAATGTGGCACACACTATCTCAGTATCTTTTGTGGTGGAAAGCTTTTGGAAGCTGCATTCCAGTAGCAGGCATCCACATCCACGCACACACATATACAAAAACAAAACAACAACAAAAAACACACCAGATCTCTATCACTTACTTTAAGTAAATTGGGCAATCACAAAAAGTAGATTGAAAGCACATTATCCTCCCGCACCCCTGATAATTCTGGGAACTATAGTTTATTAAGGGCACTGGAAACTGTAGCTCTGTGAGTGGTAAATTAAGTTTCCAGAATACTTGGAGGGGTATAATGTGCTTTCAATGTGCTTTCAGTGTATGGTGTGTACCGAGCCACACAGACATCGCTATTGGACCTAGAAATGGAGATCTAAATATCCCTGGGTTCATAGACTCATAGAACTGTAAAGTTGGAAGGGACCCCAAGGGTCATCTAGTCGAGCCCCCTGCAATGCAGGAATCTCAACTAAAGCATCCATGACAGATGACCTTCCAACCTCTGCTTAAAAGCCTCCAATGAAGCGGAATCCATAATCCCTTGAGAGAGTCTGTTCCACTATCGTACAGTTCTTAGTGTCAGAAAGTTATTTCTGATGTTGAGTCATAATCTCTTTTCTTCCAACTTGGTTTTTCCAGATGTGGAATTGAAAAGTAGATTAATGACTCTCTTAGACCTAGTTTTGGGAGGAGTCAAATTAATTTTGACAAAACTGGTGAATTCTTTTTAGAATTCTTTTTGGGATGGTTTTCGCATTCATTGAGTATGCCTCTGAATAGCTGTTTCTGGGAACCTCAAGTGAGGAGAGTGCTATTAATCTCTTTAATCACAGAGAGCCAAAACTTTTGTACTTTTCCACAATCCCACCAGAGATGTCTGTAAGTACCCATGAGTTGCTATCCACTCCATGACGGTTGATACTGCTGTTTATAGAGAAACCCTTGAAACCAAGGAGCATTAGATTGGGAAAGTGGGAATAATATTAATTGATTATATAAACTTCATGCACTGGAGAAGCAAAGGTACAGAGAAGAGGAGTGCAAGTAAGATGGCTATGCTGGTTCACAACGAGAAGCTTTTTTTTTTTTTACCATCCCCAGGGATAGAAGTGAGGCCTGCCTATAAAAATCCACCGGGAAATCTAAGATTTCACACAGTAGGAATCCTGCTAAGACGCCACTCGTAGGCAGTCAAATCATAACTTTGCTCTCTGTTCTGGATTTCTTGTCTTCTGTACAGTCTCCCACATCCTTAAACACCCTTGAGATTGCAGCTCTCATGGATACCCTGGAAGGACCCTTCTGCCCTCTCCTCCCAACTAAAAAATAAATGATTGGGTTGATGCTGCTGTTTACAGAAGAACACCCAAAGCCGATGAGCATGAGACTGTGAAGGTGGGGGAAATAATAGCAATAGATTACATAGACTGCATTCAGTGGGAAAGCAAAGATGAGAAAGAAGAGGAGGGCAAGCAAGATAGCCATGATGAGTTTTCCTTGCTGGCATTGTTGTGCTTTACAGCAGACTTTGATGAGCAGGATCAGAGAAGAGATGAACATCAGAGGCGTACAAAGCAGAGCATTTACAAGCAGCTGGTAGTGTAAAAGGGATGCCCCAAATCTGCCAGTCATGCGGAGAGCGAAATGGATTGCAGAAAGCAGGAAGGAGAGGATCCATATTACAGCACATATGATGGCGGATGAGTTTGGTCCCCGGTCGAGTCGATGCCAAAGTGGGAAGAGGACAACTACACACCTGTCAATGCTGATAGCTGCCAGTAGATACTGACTGGTAGAATATGTGAAGCAAAAGAGTTCAAAAAAGAATAGAAAAACGCTGTTGAGAATGTGAGATTCACTCGTCACATGAAGGGCAGAAGCAAATGCAGCAGTACTGATTAGAGATAAAAGGACAGCAAAGTCAGCAATGGAAAGGTTCAGAACATAGGTGGTGAAAAGATTCCTCTTAAATTGGAATCCAAGAAGCCAGATGACATACCCATTGCCCAAAAGCCCCAAAATGCAAATAATGGCAACGAAGCTGTTGATTAAATACTTTGCTAATTTGGAGAAGACCAGATCCTTCGATGCTACAAACTCGGCAAAAACAATGCTGGAGGCAGCAGTTGTGCTATTATTGAAATTTCTAAACAGGATACTCTCGTTTGAGTTAAGATAATCAGGTATGTCTCCAGAACCACTGTAAGCTTCTGTTATTGCTTGGCCATCTGGTTGGTTGATATCATTTATGTAACTTTCAACTTGGATAATCCTTTCATGCCAATACCTGCAAAAAGAAAGCGAACAAGAGTAATCGTTATTCTGCAATCAATCAAATGATCTACACAATGGGTACACAAGCCATACTACCTACAACCCTGACCCCTCATTTGTCAAAAGTCATATTGATTGGGGTGCGACTGGGACTGGGAGCAACTTCCACTGAGTGCGTCTCTCACCTGATTCCCAACATTTCTTTCAAAAACTCCCAAGCCAATGGTGGCCATATCCACACCATGCCTTTACATTATTATGATAAACATTGATGGCCGCCCAAAGAATCCTGGGAGTTGTAGTTTGTTAAAGGCACTGAGAGTGCTTGGGAGATCCCTATTCCCACGACAGAGCTGCAATTCTGAGAGTTGCATGTGCAAAGAGATTGACCGTTAATGCACCCTAAGATTAAAGGAGGACTGGGAGAACCATGCATGGCACCATGAGCTAAATAACAACAACAACAAACAAACAAACAAACAAACAAACAAACAAACAACAACAACAACAACAACAACAACAACAACAACAACAACAACAACAACAACCCTCTCCCATCTTTGGATGAACTATAGCTCCCGTTGTCTTAAAAAAAAGCAAACAATATTTTACAGGATTCATCTTATCTTGGATATAGTCTTGTTTGCACAGTTGCCTTCGGGCAAGAGATACAGAACAATTAAATCAAGAGCAAATAAACTAAAAAACAGTTTTTATCCAGGAGCTTTAACTATTTTAAATGCTATAACCAAATGATTTGATCTTTTTGGGGGGTTGCGATGGATGGAGTGTATGTGTATGTGTGGTTGTATCTATCTATCTATCTATCTATCTATCTATCTATCTATCTATCTATCTATCTATCTATCTATCTATCTATCTATTTATCTATCTATTAATAATAATTTATTGAATTTATGTACCGCCCTATACCCGGGGGTCTCAGGGCAGTTCACAGAATAAAATCAAGATATAAAACCACAAAATACACAATAAAAATAAAAACAACAACCCAATAGCCCCCCCCCCAAAAAAAACACATTTTAAAAGGGCATAGGATGTAAATCGGATCAAACAAAGGCCTGGTTAAAAAGGAACGTCTTTGCCTGGCGCCTAAAGGTGTATAGTGAAGGCGCCAGGCAAACTTCCCTGGGGAGAGCATTGCACAGATGGGGAGCCACTGCAGAGAAGGCCCCGTTCTTGTGTTGCCTATTCTCTTTAGAGAAAAAGGTGTGAGATAAATGTGATAAATAAACAAAAACTATAAAATATATCTGGAGGGTGGAAATCTGAAGGTCACACCCTCTTTTTAGTAACCTGACAGAGGCCGCATTCTCTGCCTTATTATTACTATTATTATTGTAAATACTTACCAGATGTCCGTCACATACTCTACCGATATGTTGTTCAAAAGAGGTATAGCATTTCCTTCCATGGTGTGATACCTAAATAAAATAACTGCTATAAACTATGAGAATTATTTCAAGTGCTATAAATCAAAGTTATGACTTTATTAAAAAGTAGAAGAGATTGGAAGACGTTCACTAGAGCTGTGCGCAACCATCCACCCCATGACATTGATCCAGGGGTTCCTGAATCAGGGCAGACCATGCTGGTTCAACCTGAAGATCAACTGCCCCACCCTGGACCCAGATTCTGAAGTTTGGAGAAGGAGTTGGACACCACACTGGATGCAGAGAGGGATACCAGAAAAGCCAAGCTGGATCAGGCAAGTGGCCCATCTAGTGCAGCCTCTGGAATACCCAGAAGGAGAAGCTGAGCCCAACAGCACCTTCTCAAATTTTGACTGCACCACACAAGACACAAAGGATTGGGATTAAAATGACAACAGCCTTATTAAAGTCTATTTGAAGGGTCTGCAAAGGACTAGAATTATGAAAACTTCAAAGCAGTGCAGGCTCCTATAAATTGGAAACGGTATAATCTATAGCTTAATCCTTGGATTTGTGGGTGAGCTCCCTTGGTTCATGGCCTCAGAGTAGTTAACTCTCTAGCCAGGTTGTTGCTGTCTAGGGAGAAATCTACTATCTAACATTTAGCAGGTAGAAAATTTGTCCTCTCAACTTTATTTATTACATTTTTATCTGGTGATTATATATTTTGTTAACTTTGGGGGGAAATTACCTCATTTGTGCTATTATTTTGATTTCCAATGACAAAACTATTGTTTAAATCTGGATAACCATATAAGTCTCTAGAACCATCATAACAGTGCTGGTTATAAGAGCCAGTGTGGTGTTTTTCAGACCACACTGAGAGCCAGTGTGGTGTAGTGGTTAAGAGCGGTAGAGTCGTAATCTGGGGAACTGGGTTCGTTTCTCTGCTCCTCCACATGCAGCTGCTGGGTGACCTTGGGCTAGTCACACTTCTCTGAAGTCTCTCAGCCTCACTCACCTCACAGAGTGTTTGTTGTGGGGGAGGAAGGGAAAGGAGAATGTTAGCCGCTTTGAGACTCCTTCGGGTAGTGAAAAGCAGGATATCAAATCCAAACTCTTCTTCTTCTTCTTCTAACAGCTGATGTTCTGAAACAATTTTGTGGGTCTAAATGAAGTCAAAGAGATTAATCTTCAGAGTAGTGTTTCCATAGAGAAAGAGAGCAAGAAGAATGGCTTCCATTTATGGTGCCTGGAATCTCATGCATCAAAATATTCATAATGCTTCTTATGAAACTTCTACAGCCAAACCTAAGTAGTCGTCTCTCTCTTTCTCCCTCTCTCCTTCTCTCTCTTTGCACCCCTTTTCTCTTTTTCTTGATATATCATCACACCCCTTTTTTCTCCTCGTTAGGGCAACAAGAAGTCCTTCCAAAGTCTTCAATCTAGGCGTATTTAGGGCCATTCAAGTGTTCGGGTTGTATTCAGCTAATGTTCACCCAGACTAAGCCTACTGAAATCAATGGCCATTATTAATTTAGATCCATTAATTTCAATGGGTTTCAATAGAATTTCATTTTAGGAAACTTAGAGAACATTTTTTTATTTCATTTATTACAAAATAATTTGAGGGGTTTTTTTTGTTTTTGTTTTTACAACAAAGCAGTACATATATTTTATGAAATAAGTATATAATTTTAGGAGACTTTAAGATTTTGATACAGAATAAAACTTCCCTGTCACCAGTCCTTAGAGCTTATTATTGCAAGTAATATGTGGTTTTCATCTAAGCAAGTTTTACTGTTATTTAAAGATACATGCACACAGCTGTACACATGTATTACAAGAATAAAATTAAAACAAAATAAAAAAACAAGAAATTCCTTCAAGTAGCACCTTAGAGACCTTAGAGACTTCTTCAGATACTGAAGAAGTGTGCATGCACACGAAAGCTCATACCAAGGACAAACTTAGTTGGTCTCTAAGGTGCTACTTGAAGGAATTTCTTATTTTTATTTTTATTTTTGACTATGGCAGACCAATATGGCTATCTGCCTGTAACAAGAATAAAATTATATCAGCATACACTAAACAATCAGGAGGCATTTCTCGCTTAGTAGAGGTTACAGTGGTGCCCTCTCGACCCAGGATCCCATATGCTCCAGCTCTTTGCCCTGGTACACCAGGTCTAAAAGAATCTTCTTTGGTGATCACCCGTAGCCGAGTAAGATTGTCTTCCATAAACACAGCCTAAAAGGGTCACCCCAGCCTTTGACCTGTTATACTTCTAACAGAAGACTCTGTGGATTCAAGCTGGGTGTTTCTATCTGAAAAACACATACCCCTCTGCCACCCAGCTATGGTTCCTCTCCTGCTATTGCGAACCAGCTACATCAACTTGAGACATTCACATACCTGGGAGAAACTGCTGATCAGCAACCTTTGGACATATACGTGGGAGGCAGCAAGAGGTATGGTGTCCTGTGCTGGAAGATGTGCAGAAATAAATGCTACTGCAAAGGAAAAGGAAAGAAAAAACCCTGACGTGCCACCAAAGTTTCCTGCAAAATGTTTAGAGCTCCACCCCTTCTTCTTAATTTGTGCTCAGTTTGCAAACATCATATGACGAGAAGAATTTTGCTCGTTGGTTATCAAGATAGCTAGTTTAGGAGGAAATTCAGGTCCTAGAAAGACATTACTGAGAAATGTGGGTCAGAAAGTCACAGAGAAGGAAGAACCAGGGGAGGCGGGTGATTGGTTTGTTTTTGCTTTGGCTCTATTGCGTATTTTTATTTTGTGAACCAGCCTGAGATCTTTGGATGAAGGGCAGTATACAAATTTAATAAATAATAAATATTAATAATAACAGCTCTGTGGTGTAATTGGGAGAAATATCTGTATTTATTACTGAGTGTTACGCCTTGCCCTTATTTGACCGTGCTCAAACCAGTTAACAGGGTCGCACAAAAACTTACGTCAGATTTAGAAAGCCTCATAATTCTGGGGACTGTAGATTGTTAGGATTCAGAGATCTGCAACTCAGAGAAAACGCCCTATACTTCTTGGGGTTCTTGCAGGGGCGGATGATGTAATTTCAGAGTATGGTGTATACAGAATCTCACAGACATAGCAGCTCAATCTATGGGAGGATTGATTGAAAGGTGTCAGATCTCACAGATGATGGCCGCTGATGGAACCTCAGCTGCCCCAAAATGGAAAAAGCTTGCAGGGTTTGTGATTTTCGCTTTAGTATGAAAATATGTGCAGTTTAGAATTAGCCAAAGAAACACTTTACATTATTTTAAATATCTCTTGAAAGCCTGAGCTCATTCTGAGCTTTGATCTACCTGACCTTCTCCCTGCAGCTGTTGGCTACACGTGTACAGCATACTCTTCCTTTCTGGTTTTCTTTTTCTTCCATTTCGTATACATTCCCTTCTTACACCTCAGCTTATCTGTAGCGATACTTTCCACCTTCCTTTCTGAGTGCATGCCGACTGCACGCAGCTTTCTCATGCTTTTGTATTGTTGAACCAAACATGTTATGATCATTTACTTCTAAGCTTCCCAGTGCTTCCACTTCATCACTCAGTTCCTCTCTGTTGATGAGGACCAGATCCCCTATGTTGCTTCTTACACCTTCTGGGCATTCATATTGTCAGTGAGGCAATGGAGGGATTTGTTGGACCTTACATTATGGGCAGAGTTTGAGTTCTGACAGATATCTGGGTAGTTGAAGTCTCCCATCACTAGTATATCTTTCCTGGAGTCAGCGATCTTCACTGAGAAACCACACCTGCATCACTGTTCCAGAACATGCAAATCTTCATCTTGCCTAGTGCATGAAAGTGGGGGTAGGCAGGCATCAAGTTCAAATGCCATGAAGCTCACTGTATGACGCTGTGGTGAATATCAAGGAGGGGGTCATTTTCCTGAGTCCTCCCTCCAAGCTTCTAATAACTCGCACCTAGGCACCAAAGTGAGAGCTGGACCATAAAGAGGACTGATTGCCAAAGAATTGATGCTTTTGAATTATGGTGCTGGAGGAGACTCTTGAGAGTCCCATGGACTGCAAAAAGATCAAACTTATCCATCCTTAAAGAAATCAGCCCTGAGTGCTCAGATCCTGAAGTTGAGGCTCCAGTACTTTGGCCACCTCATGAGAAGAGAAGACTCCCTAGAAAAGACCCTGATGTTGGGAAAGATGGAGGGCACAAGTAGAAGGGGACGACAGAGGATGAGATGGTTGGACAGTGTTCTCGAAGCGACTGGCATGAGTTTGGCCAAACTGCGGGAGGCAGTGGAGGATAGGGGTGCCTGGTGTGCTCTGGTCCATGGGGTCACGAAGAGTCGGACACGACTGAATGACTGAACAACAACAACAACAACAACAACAACAGGCACCAAATGGGTTATCAGGCTTTATTGACGTCTTCTCTGGCACCAGCTACACACATCAAATTGCAGCCTAATCTACTTCATGTTCTCTCCCCCTTCTCGGCAGGTTAACTCAAAGATTTATAGGGGCTGAGGAATGCTGACAGTCCCGTCACCTGCTCCCACTTCAGGGACTAATTGTTAACACCTGCCCGAGGGACCCCACCCAGCAATCCTTGCTTACAGAATCACTCCTTCATGACAGTAATCACTATAATTTTAACTGGGCAACCAGTCCATGCTGTCTGAAATCATCTGGCTGTTTACTTGAGGGTAAGCTGCAACAAGCTTCTCCCTGAATTGAACAAGGAAACAAACCACAGACTTAATATTACCACTAATCACTCAGTAGTTGGTGGTCTTCCTTTATGTTCTTTCACAGGCTTGAGAAAGTACCGCTGGACAAAAATCTAAGTTTGTGAACACCAGTGATGATGATGATGATGATGATTTTATTTATACCCCACCCTCCCTGGCCAGGACCGGTCTCAGGGCGGCTAACACCAATAAAATTACAATAAAACATAAAAGAAAAAAGAAAAAAAACACCAGTTAATTAAAATACGGGTTAAAATACAATTTAAAATGCAGCCCCATTTTTGTAGTAGCCAATAAATCAAAACCATAAGGGGAGGGAAACATAAGGGTCAGACTGAGTCCAAACCAAAGACCAGGCAGAACAGCTCCATCTTGCAGGCCCTGTGGAAAGATGTCAAATCCCACAGGGCCCTAGTCTCTTATGACAGAGCATTCTACCAAGTTGGGGCCAGTACTGAAAAGGCCCTAGCCCTAGTTGAGACCATGAGATATGACCGAGATGTGGTTATTAACACAGTTCTATGCATTTAACTGAGAAGTGAGCACAGGACTGAAATCTCCTAGGTGACCCCTCCCCCCCCCACACACATTTTGGGTTTCTGTAAACTATTTAGATGTTGCTACAGGCTTTTATGTTTTTATGTTTTGTTAAGTCACTGGAAAATAAACACCAAGAAATAAAAGCCGTTCTCATCAGTAGTTGAAGAAAAGGAAATGGGGGAGGGCCATCTCTGTGTCTCTCTAGGCATATACGGTAGAATCAATAATAGACCTACAGCAGGTGAAATACATTTATATGAATAAAAAGTCAAAAGGAAACAACAGCAATATAACAAGAGGTAGAAAAGTGGAGCTTTGAGATTCATTCTAGCTCATCTCTGCAATCTTCCTCCTCTTTGAAAAGCGTTTCGAGTATGACCTTCATGCTCCCTAGACTGACCCCAATTCTTTCTCCCAACCAGGAAATATATAAGTGGGTTAATACTGCTCTTTATGCAGCTGCATAAAATCCCTATGTTTGCTGTATACACAAATGTCACTATTTCAAATAAAAGAAAGAAAGTAAATGGGAAAGCGAAGATGAGGAAAAAGATGAACTCAAGAAAGAAGACTCTTAAAACCTTTCCCTGCTTCCTCTGTTGTGATCCAGAAAAAAGTTTTATCAATAGGGTCAGAGAGGAGCTGGTCATGAGTGGGAGGCAAATAACGGCAGTAATCTGAAGCAGGTAAAAAGCGAAAAGATTTTCAGCAAATGCAGTGTCAACAGTAGAGGATCAATGTAGTTGGTGGAACAAAGATTTGTTGAGCAACCAGGAAGAGTTTAAGTCATCTGCTCTTCTTTGAAATCCTGAGTAACAAACCCTAAGCAGTTGAGGGTGCAAAAGGGAAATTGGGAAGGAGGGGGGAAACTGCCAGTGGCAGGTGATTTTAGAATTTAAACCACACAGAGATAGCAAGAACAGAGGAGTAGCACCACATAGCGGTAAGAGGGGAAATGAAGCAGAAGAGGAACCCCTGGAGAGGAACGTGACACAAAAAAGCAGGGCTGTCAGGAGCTTTGCTGTGTCTCTGGAGCTATAAAATTGATTGCATGCCTTCACCTCAGACATCAATACACGGTCAGAGGAGAAAGCACAGTGGTTGCAAACACTGAGGTGACACTGGAAGGTGCAGTGTGCAGAAAGATACAGCCATACCTTGGAAGTTGAGTGGAATCCGTTCCGGAAGTCTGTTTGACTTCCAAAACATCCGGAAACCAAAGCGTGACTTCTGATTGGCTGCAGGAAGCTCCTGCAGCCAGTTGGAAGCTGTGGAAGCCCCGTTGGACGTTTGGCTTTCAAAAATAGTTCGCAAACTGGAACAGTCACTTCTGGGTTTGCAGCGTTTGGGAGCCAAAATGTTTGAGAACTAAGCTGTTTGAAAACCAAGGTATGACTGTACAGTAGAACCTCTACTCACGTCCACGATCCATTCCGGAGGCCCATCCTTATGGCGAAATGGGTCGCTGGTAGAAGCACCATTGTGCGCAGGCAAACCTGGTGTTTACTTCTGGGTTTGCCACTGCCGCGACTTGGAACAGGCCTAAGTAGAGTGGGATGTAAGTAGAGGTTCTATTGTACTTGCCATTCTCCAGAGAAGAATGGTTGTGGCAGGTAACTCTCTATGGAGGGGGGAAGAGGAAGGAATGTGTGCAGGAAGCTGTTGTCTCTACAGAGTATGGCAAAGAAACAAGAACTTAAACTCTTAATACAGGACGGCATATATGACCTAACAGGCAATACTGAAACATGGTTGGATGACAAATGACTGGAATGTAGAAATTGAGGGCTACAACCAACTCAAATGAAATACATCAATCAGGAAGGGTGGAGGAGTAGCATTATATGTAAAGGATGTGTGCACTTGTGAAGAGATCCATGAGCTGGAGTGTGGAAGGCAGATTGAGAGTATATGGGTAAAAATTGTAGGAGAAGGAAACAACAGTGACCTTACTGTGGGAGGAACTGATCGATGAAGTGAAAGTACAAGAAAACTTGGGAGGAAGTGATCGTATCCTCTTGGGTTCCATTAGATAAAGGCAACAGATAATTAAGCAGTCAGTCTGTGAGCACTTAGAAAAGGATGCTGTGATTACTAAGATCCAGCATGGGTTTCTCAAAAATACATCCTTCCAAATGAATCTCTTTTCTTTTCTTTTCTTTTCTTTTTTTTTTTGAGTTACAAGCTTGTTGGATCCAGGGGATGCTGTGGATATAGTTCATCTTGATTTCAGTAAGGCTATTGACAAAGTCCCCCATGATATTATTGTGCAGAAGCTGGTAAAATGTGGTCTGGATAAAATAACATCTGGAAGCAGCCCTTGGACCCACCAAGAGTGGCTGGGGAAACCCAGTGAGATGGGCAGGGTGTTGTTGTTATTATTGTTGTTAATAATAATAATAATAATAATAATACTGTAGGTGCTTGTCTGACTGAACCCAATGAGTACTCACTATTGGTTCCTCTTAATCCTGGGAAAAAGTGACAAGTGGAGTTCAGCACTTCTTGCTTCTTTGTTGTGATTTCGCATCATTCTGTCTCATGAGACAATTGGGGGAGTGTGCCTTTGGAGGTGAGGTTGAGCAGTAGGACAGTTGCAGCTCCTGCTGTGGCTGTAGCTTCTTTGTATGTTCCTGACAATTATCTCTTCCCCTTCACCTCTATCAGCTTCAGCTGACCCAAGTTCTCCTGGTGCGAAAATTAATCTGAATATATACTGTGGTCGAAAACTTTTGTGGGGTTCATTTCGAGAGCAGGCACACACACACACAATCAGGCAATCAAATCAGGTAATCCTTTAGCATGCCTCTGGTTGTCAGTCGCTGGGAATCTAAAGTAGGGAAACTGCTGTTGCCCAGGTTCTGCTTGCAGGCTATTCATAAGCATCTGATTGGCTATACCGTAATTAGAACAGGATGCTTCACCACATGGGGTAATGGATTGAAAGAAAACTGGGGCAGATATTCTAGAACAATCTAAAGAGTAACTACATATTTTCTGAGATTCAGGAGGCAGTGACTGCATTATTTACAACCTCTTTTAGGAGGTGGTCTGAAGGCTGGCCACTTGGCTTCACAGGTCCTGCAAACATAGCCAGAAACCTAGTCTTCTAGTAAATAAATATTTTTGGCCTATTTACTTTTTTTAAAGGAATCAAAGAACCGGGGAAGAAGGATTAGATGGTCCTGGAAGTTAAGAGTCAATCCAAGGACGACATTATTGGCAGCTTTTGTTGGATACATGTAAAGAATGTTTTATAGGCATTTAATTTTAGAAGACTTTAATTAGGTACCAAACTTTGACCCAGAAGTGCCTAAATAAATAAATAAATAAATACCTATCATGTTTTTATTGGTCCTTGGAGCTTGTTCAATATCAAGCAATGAGGTTATCATACAAACAAGTTTGACAAAGAAGCTCCTACAAAGTGCCCCAAACTATTCACTTCTGCTTGTTTCATTGTCTACTAGTTCCTCTTTGCCCATTCTCACTGCAGCCCTGTTGCACCACTCCCTATTCTGTTACAGTCAGCACTTCATTGTTAATTGTGAAACAGAAAAGTGTGAAACAGGAAAGCAGGACATCACAGAGCCATTCAAGAGAAATGAATGGTGATGTTAAGATGACTCATGTGGACAATTTGGTTGTGCATTTTTCATTATTGATTGTTTCTGACTACTTTTGTTATATCTGTAACTACATTTTTTTCCCTTCAGGTGGTAAGCTGCCTTGAGCTTGATTTCAACTATGGAAAGCCAGCATTTAAATAGCATTAGGTATGTAAACTCGAAAAATTAGAATATTGTGGAAAAGTCCATTTATGTAAGCAATTGTTTTCATTAGCTACTGGAGTTTAATATATGAGATAGACTCATGACATGCAAAGCGAGATATGTCTTTATTATTATTATTATTATTATTATTATTATTATTATTAAATGAACTATTTATTCAGAAGATATAAATACCTCTTAACAAAAATCTGCAGCTGATTTACAGAAAAAAGAATCATCGTACAATAAGATATGCACAAAGTTCAGAATACAATTAATACATTTCGAATGCGTCATTTAAAACAGCCACTAAACAAGGTAGCACTCTCAAGCATCTCCAATAGACATTTTCCCCCCCTCCCCCTCCCCTCCCACCCTCCCCTCTGGACAGACCTTCGTTCTTCAGATCTTTATCCATGTACACAGTCTGTTCATTCGAGCTTGTATGTTTGGGTTGGCTTCACCCCTTTCTATCCACAAAGCGAGATATGTCAAGCCTTTGCTTGTTGTAATTGTGATGATTATGGCGTACAGCTGATGAAAACCCCAAAGTTGAAATTGTTAATTTGGGGTTCTCATCAGCTGTACGCCATAATCATCACAAATATAACAAATAAAGGCTTGACATATCTCACTTTGCATGTCATGAGTCTATCTCATATATTAGTTTCACCTTTTAAGTTGAATTACTGAAAGAAATTAACCTTTCCATGATATTCTAATTTTTCGAGTTCCACCTGTATTTTAAAGAGTTTGGGATGTTAAGCTATGTTCCAGATCCCTCTGACCCATGGGTCTAGCAAGTGTTAGAAGTTAATAAAGGCAGTGGGCAAATTTTGTGGGCAATGATGTTACCTAGAAGTAAAGCAGCAAGCTGGAGAGTCAGAGTAATGTTTGAGAGCAATATTTGATTTCAGTTTGAATCCAAGGTTGTGGCTGTGGGAGAAACAAGACCCCTTTTTTTGGGGGGGGGGTAATGCTGTGATTCCCTCGGTCATAGGCACATACTCTATATGTGCATAAGTAAACAATTTATCATAAAGACACCACAGTCTCTGCTCTGCCTCATTCCAAAAGGAAACATGGACCCTGAGTAAGTTCCTGGAACCGCTGGAATTCCACATTGCTCAGAGACTGTTGTGGCATGCAACAACAACAGCAGCAACAATTGTGCAGTTGGTATTTATGGTAAGTAAACTGCTTTGAATTGATAAGTTTTCAAATTCATACTTAATTATAAAAATTTAATTGTATATATATAAGACTGTTCAAATTCTTTTCCAATACCTATTTGGTTTTTCACATGCTCCATTATCTTTCTTTTATTTTTTATTTATTTAAGGAATATCAATGGTTTCCATTTAGATTTCATTTTTAGAAACATATAACATGTTTTTTTATGCTGCCATTCCACCCAGGTGTCTCTTGATTATACCAGTAAAAATGTATTATTCTAAAATAGTGAGAACAGTGTAAAACAAGCACCAAAACAATACAAGCAGGGCACAGTGTTTTTTCTCCCCATCAACCAATCATTTATTTTGTTTATGCTGCCATTCCAAAGTTAAGGCCATGTTCAAGGCAGCTTACAGCGTATAAAAATTAGGAAGCTACAAGCATAGCTAAATAAACAATAAACAAAGCATCGAAAAGTAGTAGTAGTAGCAATAATAATAATAATAATTTTATTATTTATACCCCGTCCATCTGGCTGGGTCCCCCCAGCCACTCTGGGCAGCTTCCAACAAATATTCAAAGTACACAGCCAAATTAAACAATTTCCACATGAATTATAAGATATAAAATAAAGATATAAAATATTAACAGCAACCACCCCCAACCAAACTCCCTAAACAATTCCTCAGCTTCCAACATCTGGAGGGCACCATGTTGATGGCCTCTGGGTGTAGCACCGCTGGTTTTCTGTGGTGGCAGAAAACCAGCTCTTTAGCTTCTAAAGAAGTGGGCTGCTGCATAGCTTGTTTAGCTTGCTTTCCCATGTTTCCTGAGATCTCTCAGCAGAGGACTGGATTTTGGGAACATGTATGCCTGTGGAACATAGAACAAGATGTATGCCAAATGGTGAATGGGTCATTGGAAAGTGCTTGTCTGTCATTCATCTGTCTGGGACCACCATATTGTTGCATGCTTAGTGAGCATGAAAAATGCATAATCATCCCCATTTTCACATGCATGTGTGTTTATTTTCAGAGGGTAAACATGATTAAAATAATCCCATATTGGCCTTTTGTTGAACTAGAAAAAATCACTGAAACAACCATTTTTGGGCTAATGCTGATAGTAGAGCAAGGGTGGTACTTGCAGTCCTGTAAAGGAAAATATAAGGAAACATCCAGGTGTCTCTTGATCATACCAGTAAATATATAGCACCAATACCAAACATGGTAAATGAATTTAGAATTCTAAAATAGTGAGAAGAACAGTGGCAAAACTAACAGCAGCCATAAGATCCCAAACAAATCAAAATTTAAAACTACAGTAGAATGGAATTGCTTTGAATATATGGAAAAATACTGTTCTAAAAAGAATAGAAGAAGAAGAAGAGTTTGGATTTGATATTCCGCTTTATCACTACCCGAAGGAGTCTCAAAGCAGCTAACATTCTCCTTTTCCTTCCTCCCCCACAACAAACACTCTGTGAGGTGAGTGGGGCTGAGAGACTTCAAAGAAGTGTGACTAGCCCAAGGTCACCCAGCAGCTGCATGTGGAGGAGCGGAGATGTGAACCCGGTTCCCCAGATTACGAGTCTACCGCTCTTAACCACTACACCACATATGTTAATATGCATAGATTAAATATGTAAAGTAGATGTGAGAATTTGAATATATGCCTAGTAGGTATAGATTAAGTAAGTAAGTAAGTAAGTAGGGTCTAGAAAAGACCCTGATGTTGGGAAAGATTGAGGGCACAAGGAGAAGGGGACGACAGAGGATGAGATGGTTGGACAGTGTTCTCGAAGCGACTGGCATGAGTTTGGCCAAACTGCGAGAGGCAGTGGGGGATAGGCGTGCCTGGCGTGCTCTGGTCCATGGGGTCACGAAGAGTCGGACACGACTGAACGACTGAACAACAACAAAGTAAGTAGGTAAAGCAAAGATGAAATTGAAATCAGGAATGGTTGTAAGAGATGAAGTTTCTTAAAAATGCAATGAAACAATCAAATTAAATTTTAAGGAAGTTGAGCTATGGTGGAGGGAAGTCATGAGGGTGGGTAAGGTGTTTTGTTTGAGTTTGTAAGGACTATATGTATTATATGTATATTTGTGTTATTTGTTTTGATGTGTATTTGTGTTTTTTGTGTGTATATAATAAATTTTATAATAAAATTATAAAAAAGAGAAGGGGGAAATAGTGAGAAGGGTGCCATTTTGCATTAAGATGGCAAATGAAAGCATTACTTTGACACGGTTTTGCCCAATTTTTGACATGCTGGCTCCAAATTGTGCAAATTCCTGACTCAGAAAGTTCTGCCACCGCTGTGCTGATTTGGGTGCTTCTAGAGATGTTGCCCAAGTTGGTATGAGGGTTCCTGGAGGCTGCGGTCTTGGACTATGTTTGGAGACACCCTTTGTAACTGTTTTGTTTATTTATGTATTAAATTTGTATAGTGCCCTTCATCTGAAGACTACGGGGCACTTCACAACATGAAAATGCTAACACAAAATACACGATAAAACAAAAACAAGCGAGTAACTCCCCTCCAACAAACAAATTTAAAAGGCCACAGATTGTTAATCAGCTGGAGGCCTGAGAATAGAGAAATGTTTCTGACTGGTGCCTCAATATATGTAATGAAAGTGTCAGGCAAGCATCCCTGGGAAGAGCATTCCGCAAATGGAGAACCACCAAATATGGTGGAGCAGATCATGACTTTGGCATGACTTCACCCAGTTTGGGACAACTGTAAGAAATGAGGTTTCCTGGGGCTAATGAGGCAGTTTCGTGAATGTTATTGGATGCAGTGAGCGTTAGTGGATGCGTTAGTGACTGTGTGTGGCCAGTAACTCACAGATTCCACTATCCACGAAATAATCATAATTTCCTTCGGTTTCTTTGAATTTCTGAACAGCCCCAGGACCTTGCCAAAAGTATCAGAATAGCAAAAGGGAAAAGGTGAATCTAATTCTGATTCTTTTGAAGCATCATATCTGGGGGCTGACCCGGAGTTCTACCTCCTCTCTTCCATGTTCCTCCTCCTTGAAAAGCCTCTGGAGTACAACCTTCATGCTCTCTCTAGATTGACTTTGTTTCTTTCTTCCAACCAAAAATAAATCAGTGGGTTAACACTGCTGTTTAGGCAGCTGGATAAGTAACCAACATTTATTAAAAATGAAGATGTGAATTGAAACCTATTAATTATAGTCAAGAATGTTAATGTAAAAGCGAAAAAGAGGAAGAAGAGGAGAGCAAGCAGGACGGCTCTTAAGACCCTTCTCTGGTTCCTCTGTTGTGGTCTCAAGAAAACCTTTATAAGCAGGATCAGAGAGGAGACAGTTGTGAGTGGGAGGCAAAGCAAAGGAGGAATCAGAAACAGGTAGAAAAGTACATCGCTATCAAAGGTCTTAAAGATAACATAAATGGCAATTCCAACAAGCACAAAAGTAAGGATCCATATTAGGGCACACACAATGGTGGACAAGTGCTGTGGGCGGTGGCATCGATGCCAGATTGGGAAGAGGACTGAAACACACCTGTCAATGCTGATGGCCGTCAACAGAAATTGACCAGTGATGTACATGTAGAAAAGAAACACAACACCAAAAAATAGTAATGGCCAACATAATGTGCTTGAAAATAAAAGCAGAGTTGGCAGTGTTACAAAAGGAACTAAGCAGATGAGGACCCCGAGGTCTGCAATAGCCAAATTCAGGATGAAGGTGGTGAAGGGATTCCTTTTCATGTGAAAGCCAAGAAACCAGATGACAGTTCCATTCCCCATAAGGCCAAAAATGCTAATAACAAAAAGAAAGGCAGAAGTACTAACAACAATCTTTTGTCTTAATTCTAACCACTCTTTAAAATAATCAAAATGATTGTTTGTGAGCCCAGTTCCACTGTGTGTTAGATTTTCTTTCTTTGCTATTTCCAAAAGGGACAGAGATCCGATGCTTTCATTTCTCAACATGCTCAACTTCTGCTTCTCAGCTACCTCTTGTATGGCTCGGTCCTAGGCACAAAAGAAAAAAAAATGTCAAAGAATCATTCAAGAGAACTGAAAAGGACTAAATCTGCAGGTTCAAACTTATCCTTCAGTTCTTTAGTTTACAGTTCGGTACCTGGAGTCCAGTTTGATATTTACGGTACAGTAATTCATATAATAAGAAGGAAGCTGATATATTGGGGAAATAATAATAATAACTATTAATGGAATGAAATAACCATGTAGCTTTTGTTTCTGTTTGCCAGATTTCCATCATGTTCACAGACTTCTGTATTTTATTCTCTTTAAGGAAAATCACTTTCCATGTAGATAGAATAAGAGGTGGCTTTGGAGAGAGAGAATGGACTCAGGACATTTACTTTTCCTCTGCTTTTTCCAAGCTCAGTTCATGCTTTAAACTATGTGAAAAGCATCTGAATCAGAGCAAGCAGTGATCCATAGAAAACCGAATTGACATTTGCTCCAATTGGGTGCTAAAGAGTAGATTTTTGCAGGGAAAGCTTAGAGAAAAAACAATACAAAAACACTCAGACATGGACTTCCGGTTGGGCGCCGAGCTGCACAGTCGGGAAAAGCCTCGGTTCCTTCACTGAGGGGGGAGGGGGAGTCGTAACTGCGCTACGACCCCCCAAAGAAACTCCAGGAAGAGAGTCCTGGAGGTATGGATCCTGCGAATACCCTCAGAGCCTCTCCTACTCTTCGGTAAGCCCTAGTAAGGGCAACCGGAGCGAGTGGGATTGAAGGCTGGGTATTGTGGATCAACTCTACCCCCCTTGGTGTGAAGTAACGGCTGCTGGCAGAATGAGCGCCCAATTCCTTCACAATTAGGATCTAATTGGACTTTGTAAGTACCATTTAACATAAGAAAAACCCTTTGAAATTCGGCACGGCAGGGAACTAAAAACGGAGGTCATTCCCTGACGACTGACGCAGATAGAGACAGTGTAACAGTATATCCGAGGCTGCGACTAAAGCTTGAAGAAAAAAAAGACTTTTGCATCTCTTTTTCCCATGGAAGGGAATTGGTGAGACTGATTTGATTGATTGGTTTGGGAAATATATACCCCCTTTTCCTGGGGTTTCAGAAAATTTGGCAAAAACTGACTAAAATGGCGCTGAATGGTAGAAAGGAAATAAGTTTGTTTTGACTGGAAGCTGTTGATCGACCTTGAGCATGGATAAGCGAAAATGGACACCGGAGTTTCAGAAAAAAACCTTGGAACTTTTGCAGCAGTTGAATGAAAGAGTGCAGCACTGGAGGCTGAACATTGGAGAAGCGGTCTCACAAAATAAAGAATTTGAGACTAAAGATACTATGGAGGACTTAATGATAACCCAAAAGGAAGAAGAAAAAAGCAACAAAGAGACAACAAAGGAATTGTTTGTGCCAAAGGAGGATAATGCAGTGGTTCAGGAGGAAGAAGCAGCAGAACAGGAAGAAGAAGAATTAATGCAACACCCCAGTGCTGTGAAAAGTTATTGGGAAAGAGTGGAGAGGCTGCAAGATGATGGACAAGATGAAAAATTAGCAATTTCTGACTATTGGGCAGGGACTTTCGAAAGGGTTGGAGTAGGTTGAGAGACCGGTCTTAGGATATGCAATTTTAGCTTCACATGGATTCGATTAATGGATATGGATATTGGACAATGGAAAACATTATGTAATAAAAATTAGCCAATTTTTTTGGAGGCCAAAGGGAAGGAGGTTAAAAAAATGGGTTGAGGAATTAGAAAGGTGTAAAAGTACAATGAAGCCGAGGAAGAAAAGAAAGTTTAGTAAATAATTACTGAATATATATGTTAGTAAAGGTCTTAAGGAGGAAAGAAATGTGGTTTAAATTAGGTCTGAAAGATGTAAGGAAAACTGGAAATTAAGAAGTGTGCATGCACACGAAAGCTCATACCAGGAACAAACTCAGTTGGTCTCTAAGGTGCTACTAGAAAGAATTTTCGATTTTGGAAATTATATGTTACATTTGAAGTCAGTGGGGGGGGGGGAGTCAATGTAAGAGGCAATTTTGTTGAAATGTATGAATACCTGGCCCAGGAAAGGGGCTGGGATTAAGCAACGATTAGTGCAATATGAGGTTAAACGTGGAATAATTATATGTGCTCCTGTGAGAGAGGGGCTTTGATATTTTGCTCCCCTCAGTGGGAGAGGGGGGAGCATGAAAAGTTTAACCATGTTATGATCTGTGCTTGTAATTGGAAAATCTTTTAAATTTTTAATAAAACAAAAAACAAAAGCACTCAGACATGGACCTTTAAAGTCCAGATCTGTGCCTGGAAAGACCAAGTCAAAAGATACAGTAATTGTGGATAAACCCTATAGCTCAGTGATTAAAACACATACCTTGTTTGCAGAACAGCTTAAATTTGAGTTGTGGCACTTTCCACTTAAAAGGTTGAAGGGCGGAGAAAGAATTCCCTCTCCACCAGCTTCTGGAATATTCTGGAGAGTCCTTTGGTCACTCAGAGCAGACAGTGCTGAGCTAGGGGAACAGAAAGGCAGACTTGGCATAGCACATCTGCATCTGTTTTAAGGCCATACATAAAAAGTACAAACAAACCAGCCAACTACTGACTGAGACCTGAAACAGCACTGTTTTCAATGTACAGTGGTACCTCAGGTTACATACGCTTCAGGTTACAGACTCGGCTAACACAGAAATAACGCTTCAGGTCAAGAACGTCGCTTCAGGATAAGAACAGAAATTGTGCTCTGGTGGCGCAGCGGCAGCGGGAGATCCCATTAGCTAAAGTGGTGCTTCAGGTTAAGAACAGTTTCAGGTTAAGAACAGACCTCCAGAACGAATTAAGTACGTAACCAGAGGTACCACTGGTAGTTTATGAAAGAAAGAAGTCAAAAAATATTTTACCCCATTTACTCCCACCCACATTCTCTTATCACAGATCACATCCAATAGGTTATAATACTCGAGTCATTTATAGAAAGAAAGAAAGAAAGAAAGAAAGAAAGAAAGAAAGAAAGAAAGAAAGAAAATCCCTGGTTTGACTGTTTTAGCAATCTGTTTTTCTATTTTGTACAACTTGCCTACGATAATACGATATGCAAGTGCAGATTTGTAGTTGCTTATTAAACTTTGCGAACATTAAACAGGGTGAGAAAAATCAATTAAGTGTCAAAGTGAGAATCAAGGAATAGAATGAGAATTACAAGAAAGCTGTACTAATTAGTCAGATAATAATAATAATAATAATAATAATAATAATAATAATAATAATAATAATAATAATAATAATGCTGCACCCCTAGTTCAGATGTACACCTCTGTGGTTCTCCTCCTGCTTTTGCAAACTGGCTGACTGACCGAACCCAAAGGGTTCCAACTCTATGATTCTATGATTCTAAATTAATTAAATTAACTTGAAACATTCACTTACCGGCGAGAAACTGTGGATCAATAAACATTAGACATGGTGAACAGGACTTAGCAAGAAGAACAATGTCATTGTAGGCTGTCAGATTTGCAGAAATATATGCAACAGGAAAGAAAAACAACAACAGACGTGTCATCAAGCTCCCTTGAAGAAGTTGAGGGCTCCACCCATTCCTCTTCATCTGTTTTAAAGAAGTTGGCCAATGGTTTTTTGTTCATTGGTTAACATGATAGCAAATTTAGGAGAAGAGTCCTAAATCTTGATTTCATAGAAAGGCTTCACTGAGAGAAGGTTGTAAGCAAGTGGCTGGGGAGGAGGAACCAGACAACTACCTTGTGTTTTTAATCATGTGAAAAATCTGTCATGATTATAACCATGAATTGCCTTTACTTTCCCATGCTCAAGTTGGTTGAAAAGATCAGACACACAAGAAATGGACAGATATACATTTAATATTTCATAAAGCATGTAGGAAGCATCATAAGAAAAATAAAAATAAACTGAAGCTGGATAGTTGTGTAGTTCTGTTTTTAGTGACCATTCAAGGTGTTGTCCTATAGCATCACCATAGTGGTAACTGGGGGAAATGGTGGTGGGCTCTGTCTTTATTTTGGATTCTTCGCTGTCCTTTGCTCTTGGTATATTTAGTCAGTCATCTTTCTTCTCCTTGCACAGGAAGGCAAAAATCATTCTGTTCCTCTCCAGCTCCTCAGTTACAACTCAGGTTACAGTCCTTTTAAAGCACCTTGTCTCCTCAAATCCTGGATAAGGCTTTAAAAGGACTGTAACCTGAGTTGTAACTGAGGAGCCTCTTCACTACAATTTTCACCAGACTTGTGAAGAGAGAGAGAGAGAGAGAAAAAGCTAGTGGTGGATATTCTAGAACCTTATGAAGAGGGAGAATATATCCTCTGAGATTTGGGAGACAGTGACTGCAATATTTAGAACCTCTTTTAGGAGGTGGTTTAAAACAAATACAAATGGATAACCCCCCTCCACCAACACATTTAATGTTAATCAGCCGAAGACCTGGGTATAGAGGAACATTTCTGCTTGGTGCCTAAACCTA
Organism: Lacerta agilis; assembly: GCF_009819535.1. NCBI lineage: Eukaryota > Metazoa > Chordata > Lepidosauria > Squamata > Lacertidae > Lacerta > Lacerta agilis. The sequence continues at coordinate 79,695,730 of NC_046318.1, read as the reverse complement.
TGTAATGAAGGTGCCAGGCAAGTCTTCCTGGGGGGAGCATTCCATCTTATATGGTGTTGCAAACCAATACTTTAGCATGACTTCACCCAATTTGGCACAACTGTAAGAAATGAGGTTTCCTGAGGCTAATGATGCAGTTTTTGCCTACATTTGAATGTTGTTGTATGCAATGAGATATATGTCTCTGTTTGTGCGTACGTAGCCCAATAATTCACAGACTGTACTATCCATTAAATAATCACAATTTGTTTTGGTTTCTTTGACTTCCTGAGCAGAAAAGTAAATCATTCTGATTCTTCTGAAGCATCATATCTGGTTTCTGACCTGGAGTTCTAGCTCCGCTCTTCCATGTTCCTCCTCCTTGAAAAGCCTCTGCAATGCAACCTTCATGCTCTCCTTTGACCGACTGTGTTTCTTCCTTCCAACCAGGAAATAAATCAGTGGGTTAACACTGCTGTTTAGGCAGCTGCATAAGTGTCCAACAATTAGTGAAGGCTCTGATATATCAAACCCCAGAAGAAGAAGTAAAATCATGAAACTGAATGTAAAAGCAAAGAAGAGGAAGAAGAGGAGAGCAAGAAGGATGGCTCTTAAGACCCTTCCCTTCTTCCTCTGTTGTGATCGGAAGCAAACTTTTATAAGCAGGATCACTGTGGAGATAATCATGAGTGGAAAGCAAAGCACAGGAGGAATCAGGAAGACGAAGAGGAAGAAAAATTGTTTCTCAAAAAGGTACGCCAAAGAAGCATAACTGCATAATCCGATGGATAGGAAAGTAAGGATCCATATTAGGGCGCACACAATGGTAGACAAGTGCTGTGGCCGGTGACATCGATGCCAAATTGGAAAGAGGACAGAAACACACCTGTCAACGCTGATGGCTGTCAACAGAAATTGACCAGTGATGTAGAAAAAGAAAGTACTGATACATAAAAGTGTTAACCAGGCGATACTTTCCAATGTGGGTGAAAATTCAAACACAGTTAGCACTATCATCAAAGAAATTGTGCATATGAGGACCCCAAGGTCTGCAATAGCCAAATTCAGGATGAAGGTGGTGAAAGGATTCCTATTCATGCGAAAGCCAAGAAACCAGACGACTGTTCCATTCCCAGTAAGTCCAAAAATGCTAATAACAAAAATAAAGACGGGAATAATAATCAATGCCATTTCTTGAGCATCTAATTCAAAATAGGGATTGTTATTTTGGGGGAGCTCAGTGCCATTGTTTGTTTGGTTTCCCTTCTCGGCAGTATCCAAAAAGGACAGGGATTCCATGCTATCGTTTCTCATCATGCTCAATCTATGCTTTTCAGCTATGTTTTGTATGGCTTCTCCTAGGAAAAAAGAAAGAAAGATTGAATCAGTTCTGTCTGTAAAGCTGAACCTTATTGCACGGATGCATCTCTAGATTGCAAAATACCATGGGGCAGCAGAACAATGTGATATGCGGTGCAAAAGTCATCCTCCTCACAGGTTTAGTTTTTATTTTATAAAAATAGAAGAGTCCTTATGAGTGCTAGAAATTGCTTGAAAGTTTACAGGCAATCCCTTTTGAAATCTAGAAGACTTATTAAGCACATTTTCTAGTGATTAGAAGACTACCAAGTCATATATAAGTTTTTTGTCCTATCATGAAGTGGACTCTGTTCAGGCATTCTTAAAACTCTGCTTGCATAGGAAGGGGGAATAGTTAATTGCAAAGCTCATCTCAGTATATATATATTTAAAAAGCAGCAGCAGCAGCAACAGCCGCAACTACACAGAAGGACAAGAAGCCGCCATCAAAGTTTTTGGTAAAGTTTTATGCCAGACGCTCTAAAACCATTTATATACAAGGTATCTATAGCTCTATATTCATTCAAAGGGATTTGAACTAGTGATGAATGACCATGAATTGTGGAAGTGGTGGATAGTTTGATGAAAATGCTGGCAAACTGTGCAGCAGCTTTGAGAAATGGAGAATTCAGTGTTAGGGATTGTTAGCAAAAGGATTAAAAATGAAACTTCCAATAAAATGATGCAGTTATAAAAATCTATGGTCATTCTACACTTGGAATACTGTGGTAAAAATCCTAGTCATTTTAGAAAGGATAGTATAGAATGAATGGCTTCCAAAAAGGGCAGCCAAAATGGTGAATGATAAGGGAACCGGCGTTTGTCTGCAGACAGTTTTTCCGGGTCATGTGGCCAGCATGACTAAGCCACTTCTGGCGCAATGGAACACTGAAACCAGAGCAGTGCATGGAAACGCCATTTACCTTCCTACCACAGTGTTACCTATTTATCTACTCGCACTGGCATGCTTTCGAACTGCTAGGTTGGCAGGAGCTGGGACTGAGCAACGGGAGCTCACCCCGTCGCAGGGATTCGAACCGCCAACCTTCTGATCAGCAAGCCCAAGAGACTCAGTGGTTTAGACCACAGTGCCACCAGCATCCCTTGATAAGGGAGTAAGCATGGTCAAAATTCCTCTAATTGTTCTGTTCATGCATTGTCCACTAGCTCCTCTTTTCCCATCTCACTGCAGCCTATGGAGAGGGACCATGGAATTATCCATACTTACCTTTCCCCTGCACTTTCAATGTAGGGTTGTGCTTTAAAGCTCAATTCCCACACTTTAAGGCTATGGCATGGAGCTTTAAAGTGCAGACTCATTTCTGGAAAAAGGAAGTCCTAACATAGCCCCCTTTTAATGTTTAGTTTATGAATTAAACAAACCAATAAATCTTTCCAACAGAAGACCCCAGGAATTCAACCTGTGTCTTCCTGCCTTAGAAGCATGTACTTCTCTGCCACTCACCTCTGGGTCTCCTCCTGCTTTTGCAAATGAATTAAATGAACTTGAGGCATTCACATACCTGTAAGAAACTGTTGATCACCAATCTTTAGACATGATGAGTGGACAACAATAAGACATGCAACACCCTGTGCTGGAATAACTACGTAGGGCAGAAGATTTGCAGAAATGACTGCAACCCCAAGGAAAAAACAGATGTTTTCTCAAGCTGACAGCAACAAGTTTAGGACTACCCCCCCCCCACTCATTTCCATTTTCTCTGTGGCTGAACCAGAAAGCTACTCTGTGATGCAATGAGGAGAAATATCTATTCTGATGACAGTCAGAACTTCTCTTTATTTTTTCATGCTTAACCAGCATCACTGATACACAATAAACTCAGAGATATTTGTATAATAGATACAATATTTAAAGCTCCTAATAGCTTAGGCCCCAAAACATTCTTCTCTATAAGGTTCCACTCCCAAGGTATTAAGATCAACAGAGCAGGCCCTTTTAGTAGCTCTGCTGGTGGCAGCCCCAGGAGAGGGCATTATTTTTGATAGCCTGGTGAAGTTTAAGAATTCATGTGGCTGGGATTGGACATGTGTACTCATGATCATGTCTCACAATAACATACTCTCCTACTGACCCAAATCTGCTGGACCACCACAGAAACTATTAAGCCACCACAGCTCCTTTCTTTTGCCAGGAGAAATCCTGATTTAAGCTACTCTTGAAGTGATAGTGGAGTTGCAGCTAGCGTGTAGTTTTAGCAAAGCTGCAATCTTGCCCATGGACCTTTAAGAGTAGCTTGGCTCCCTGTCTTCCACCCCCATCCAAAGATACTTTATGCTGTTGCTCTCCCAGCTTTTCTCTCCCCTTATCTTCATATTCTTCATTCTCTCTCTCTCTCTCTCCTTCTCTCCCATTTTCCCCCATTCTGCTTGATTTACAATTTTCTTGCGATTTACAAGATTATGAGACTGATCAAGTTTACCCCTGGTTTGACAAAAAATTGCCACTCAATCATTTCCAGCCCAGCATTGCAAGCATCACTAGATCCACCAGTGAATCCAGTTTTTCTTCTCAGTAGGATGTTGGAGAGATCAACACATCTCTTTACGCCCTCTCCCACACTGTCAGGGCACCATACGTGACGGAGGGGATTTTCAAATGGGCAGATGGCCTCAGTCAAGGAGGAAATTCTAATTATTAAACTGAAAACTGAAAATTTTATTCGCATAGTCAGCAGCCCTTGCAACAAAAGATACACAATGTGCAATTAAAAACAATAGTAGGTAAAAAGATTGACCAAATGGTTATGATTGTCGTTCAAATAGTGGCCCTTAATCTCATTGTGCCCTCAATAAATCTAGCAACGTTTGTTGTTGTCAGCTCATTTTGATCCGATAAGAGAAAGAACAACGTATTCGCAGATGGACGGCCTGGGATAGTGAGTAAGAGTGGAGTAATAAATTCAAGCCTCAGATCTTTACAGAGGGAGCATGACAGGAGGACATGATCCACTGCTTCCAAGTTGCTGTTGCTGCAAGGGCAGTCTTTTTTCAATTGGGATCTTTTGAAATCTGCCCTCGAGTACCGCTGAGGGCAGCACATCCAATCTAGCTAGCGTGAAGGCGCGTCTGAATTTTGGAATGGTTAATTTGTGCAAATAAGATGGCAAAGAATCAAACTGGGAAGGGGAAAGAAGGCGTACCAAGGACAGCGTTTCTTTATAATCGCCAGATTATTTTGTTGCTCAAGGTCCTTTAGATGCTGACCACTTAGGCATAGGGTTTGGCCTGTTTGTCCAATATAGAGAGCTGAAGGGCACTGTTGGCATTTGATGGCATACACCATGTTAGAAGATGAGCAATTAAATAGTCCTGAGATGGTATGTTTGGTGTTGTTGGGGCCAGTAATGGTGTTGTCTGGGTGTATGTGGCAGCAAAGTTGGCATCTGGGTTTATTGCAGGCTCTGGTACCAGTGTACATATTAAGTCCTGTTTTTGTATTATTGTGGGTGAGTTGTTGTTTAAGATTGGGTGGCTGTCTGTCGGCGATGAAAGGTCTTCCTCCCAGAGCTTGAGAAAGAGAACTGTCATTGTCTAGGAGAGGTTGTAGATCTCTGATGATGCGTTGTACTGTTTTAACTTGGGAGCTGTATGTGATTACTAGTTGTGTTCTGTTATTTTCTTTTTTGGGTCTGTCTTGCAGCAAGTTCTCTCTGGGTATCAGTCTGGCTCTGTTGATCTGTTGTTTAACTTCATCAGGTGGATATTTTAGTTCTAAAAAAGGTTTGTTGTAGATCTCTTAGGTGAGAGTCTCTGTCTGTAGAGTTGACACAGATGCGGCTGTAACGTAGGGCCTGGCTATATACAATGGATTGTTTGGTATGTTTGGGAGGGTAGCTAGAAGCATGTAGATATGTTTTTCGGTTAGTTGGTTTATGGTATAAGGTGGTGTCTATGTGTCCATCCTGTAATTTTATAGCAGTGTCCAAAAATGTATTGCTTGTATAGATTGGTTCATTGTTAGGTTGATGATGGGGTGAAAGTCAGATTTTGTGTAGTTTGAATTGGGCCAGATATGGCTATTATCAATTTTCGCCATATTAAACTGAGACACTCGTACAATAAGAAAAATGAAGGGCTATATTGGGAATTAATGATCATCCTCATCCTCATCATACTTTAGGAATATTGTCCACTGGAAAGTTTGTCAAAACATGTTAGTTTCAAAGCCATAGGGGGAAATGAAGTTTGCTGCTAGATTACGGATTTTTCTTCTGAGTAAAAAACCTGAAAACACAGCATCTGTAAGCATATAATTTGCAAATTCAAAGTCTCCGCTTCTGCTCTCTGACTCAGCCTTAAGATCTGAAACTAACCTCTTGTATCGTAGACATTGAGAGTGGGGTGGCTGGGTAGAGGAGAAGAGGAGTGGGAGAAGGAGTTGAACAGCTCTTGTGATTAGGGAAAGAAAAGCCAGAAAGAATTGGGAAGGCATGTGTAATTTTATTGTTATTAAAATGTGATTTTTAACAAAAGTGCATAAAATAAAACTCAAGTCAAATTGAGATTGATAAGAAATATTAAAAATAGAAAACACACACTTACCTGAGTAGCCAGAAAGGAAGATTTTTACAATGTGAATGTATCTGAAGAAGTGGGCAGGCACACAAAAGCTCCTACCAAGAAAAAACTTAGTTGGTCTCTAAGGTGCTACTGGAAGGAAATTTTTATTTTGTTTTGACAACGTGAAGAGCATTAGACAAAACTTTAGTCTATCTTGCGTGCTACTTTCTGCTCTGCCTGGATGTGGGAACTGAAAATTTCTTCCATCTACACCAGCCATCCATCTGGTATCCTTCTAACTCAAGACTCCAGGGAGTTAGCTTGGCTCACCTATCAGCCAATAGTGCACAGCATTGCCATTCAGCTACAGATACCCTCTTACCTTAGCTAATAAATGACATCAAAATTAGATATTTACATACCTGTCAAAAACTTTGGCTCAGCATCCCCCAGGCATGGTGAGTGGGAGCAGCAATTGGTGCTGGAATAAGTATGCAATCAGAAGATTTGCAGAAATTGTTAAGATGCCTCATCTGGTTCTTAGCAAGATGTGTAGGGTCTTTCCCATGTGTCTTGAGTTCTGTGTAATCCATTTGCCAGCATCATGTGATAAGATGGGTTTTTTTGTGCATTGGGTCTCAGGATAGCATTTGACAAACTCAAGAGGAGATTCTTGCCTCCCAAAGCTCAGTTTGCCCGGCAGGCACTCTTCAGCAGAGTGAATTTGCAAGTGGTAAGCAAGTCCAAATTCTCTTTGTCCCTATCTGGAGAAATATCTTCATTGATTAGAGTGTCACCTGACCCATTAACAGAAATAGTAACCAATGTATTAAGAGAGCAATCAGCTTGCTGTTGGTTCTGCTACGGAAGAACTTAGGCTGGGGAGCAGAACTATATCTGAAGAACAAAAAAGTGAGTCCTGCTAGATCAGATCAGTGGCCCATGCAGCTAACTGTCCTTGTCTCACAGCGGAGAACAGATGCTTCAAGGAAGCCCACAAACAGCTTCTAAACACAACAGTACTCTCCTCCCCCGTGATGTTCCACTGGCAGGCCTTAATCTCCTTAATTTTCCTACCCCCTTGGGACAACTTTGACATGTGTGGGAGGACAATCTGCATTTTTGGGTGCAAATTGGGCACACTTCTGCCAAATTCCAGATGCATTAATTCTTTAAAGCTCTATTATTATTATTATTATTATTATTATTATTATTATTATTATTATTATTATTATTATTTGATATGGAGTACTCTTTATTCTATCCTGGTGGCAAGGAAAAATAATTTTTCAATCTGAATAAGGCTCCAATCTAGCCAGACCTAGAGATGGTATTTCTATGTCTGTCTGTCTGTCTGCCTGTCTGTCTGCCTGCCTGCCTGTCTGCCTGCCTGTCTGAGAGAGAGAGAGAGACTGAGACTGCATGCCCCATTCCACCTAGTTTTCAGTTCCCCCCCCCACTCACTCATTCCATATCCCATGCCACGGAATTTTCTTCCTCTCAGAGCTACATAAATCTACTGAAGCAAGCCTCTTATACAATGGTGGCAAAGTTTTGGATACAGGAACCCAAACATGGAAAGTATCAACTTGATATTACTGCATATGAGACTGAAATATGTGATACAGAAGACTCTGTGTGAGAATAGTATGCTGGGAACATGTTCATGACCGTTAAATGCCAGGACATTGTTATCTGCCACCAGAGCTATCTTGCTTGGACATATGCAGAAGATAGTTGGGTGTTTCCTGTGAGAGGAGACAGTTACAAAAGCATCAAACCCAAAAATGATATTTTGGGGAGAATAACTATATATGCAATAATTATATATGCAAAAGCATTTCAGAACACTATGGGGATGATTAAAGATCTGGACCTCAGACCACATCCAGTTCTCAATCCTTGGGCTCAATCCTTCTGTGGCAGTCCAACAGCAAGTTAATTCCTCTCTTTTGAAGCATCAGATTTACTTTCATTAATTGCAGAGAGAGAGAGAGAGAAAGAGAGAGAGACTGCAGGAGCCATGTTTGAAGACAGTAATTTCTCCCTGCCACCCATTGGGTGTTTTGTGCCATTCTGATGATGAGTGTTACTTGCTCAGGCTGTTTTTTGGTTAGCCTTTTATGTGAGCAGTTTGCTGCCTCTCTATTGCATTAGAGCCTTTGCACATTGTGGTGGGTCGTTTAAGTTGTGCCAGTGGAAAGCTAAGAGGAGCCCAGTCATCTTCTCCCCTGCTCAGAGGTTACTCTTTGCTCTGCAAATGAAGAGTGGACTGTACTGTTACACCTGACTGCTTTATTCTCATGCCCCATCCCAATCCTTCTTAATAAGTGTTGACTAGAATGATGTGTCAAGGTGAGTCTTTATCCATGGTGATTTTGGTTCTTCACCATGTAAAGGAGTCTAGCGTAGCTTTGGATAGAGGCTTGATGGCACAGAAAAAATAGCACAGATATTTTTCACACAGGGAGTGAAAGTTCCATCATGCACTTTTCAAAAAAAAATCTGGGGAATATTGCTTTGGATATAGGCTTGTTGGCTAGCATTGAGTGGAAAGTGCATTGTGGCATGATATGGAATCATCCCCCCCCCCCCCGTATCCTCTGGTGTTTTTTCCCAAAAACTTTATTGGAATGATAAAGAAACATTGATATATGAATCATTTCTGCTAATTGTCACATTGCCCTATAAAGGTGTAGATGGCAGAATTTTGTGGATTTCTATATGCACATAGTTATAATTTCTATATCACTACATCCATATAATAAGCAGGGCTTTTTTCCAGCCAGAACTTGCCAGAACTCAGTTCCGGCAACTTTCAGGTGGGTGACATGGCTATTATAGGAGAACAAAGGATGCCTTTATGGTGAGTTTCTGCACCTCTTTTCTAGAAAAATAGCACAGAAAATAGGGATTGTACTGGTGGAATGTTCCATCATGCACTTTAAAAAAATAAATAAATCTGGGGAAAATATTTTCTTCTGTTTTCTTCAAACATTGGAGCACTAAATGTGAATATTTCTTTACTTCATTCCCTTTAGCAATGTTCTCAATGCCATTTAGCAGTTTTCAGTCCTTGGGCTCAATCCTTCTGCTGCAGTCCAACAGCTAGTTCATTCCTCCTTTTTGAAATATTATATATTCTTACATTAATTGGTCAGGTGACAATGCTTTGCTGCACAATTGAACAGCATCTAAAATAACATGAAGATAATGCACTTTGGTGCCTTATGTTTGATATATATTTGTTGTACTATAGCTTCAGGGTCAGTGGGAAGTGGAGGAGAGGTGGGAAGCCTTAAGACAAATACCTTTCTACTCAGCTCTGCTTCCTCATTTCACAGTCTCTCTGTCCATCTCTCACATGGCGAAGGATGAAATGCTGAGCTCTGAATTTGCTTGGCTGTAAAATCTATCCAACACTCAGGTGTCAGTATCATTCCCTTCCCTCACTGTTCAGACCTCCTGACATCAATCCCCAATTCTATTCATGAGATTTCTAGGATGCTTCCCAGCGCAAATATCTCATTATGGCCCACTGGCCATTTCTTGTCTTTTGTTCCAACAACCCCACCACCATCACTGCATAACCTGGTATAGTAGATTTTTTAATAATAATAATAATAATAATAATAATAATAATAATAATAATAATAATAATGAAATAGTTAAGAAGAAATTAAAAGAACCACAAAGAACTGCAGACTTCACTCATCTGAGACTTCCAGGTATAGGGTGGTATATAAATTCAATGAATAATAATCAGCCTTTGAAAAAATGGAAATGAGGGTTTAGCTCTATGTCTCCTCAGAGATGTACAATCTGTGGATATTAACATATATATTCATAATAATATGACACTGGGTTCAGAGTTGAACAAATACCAAGAAATATAAGAAGAGATAGAAAATGAAGCCTTCTGGGGGAAAACATAATCATTTTATTATTATTATTATTATTATTATTATTATTATTATTATTATTATTATTATTGGCTTTGTGTTACAAAGCAAACATAAACTGGGAAAGGTACATCTGTCATCTCCACTTTCAGTTCATAGTCTTTTTTTATTAATCTTTATTGAAAATTATGTCATATCATACAATCAAAACAAAACAAAACAAACTAAACAACAACAAAGAATAACTAATAATAAGTATCAACATAACAAAATACGCCAAATAAATCTTAAATAAAATATAACAAAACAAATCTCACATATTCATTCATTCTAACAAAAATAAATCAAAACTCATTAATCCAACAAAATAGATAATAATGCCTGCATTCAACACTGAATCTTATCAACTTCTTAAGTCTTCCACTTGCCGTCCTCTCGGGTTCTTTGACTAAATCATTCACTACTGCTTCCCTTTACCACTAATCTACATGCCTTGCAAATTAAATGACTCCCTGTCCTTTCCCCCCTTTAACAATACGGAAGATTAGAAATGGATCCAAGTTTTTATGGTAGGGCACTGTTTTTTCATATACTCCCCAAATTTCTCCCAATTTTGATGAAATTTTTGATTACTTTCTCCTCTTACTAATTCTGTTAGCTTGGCCAAATCCAGATAACTATATCATTTCTCTTGCCATTCTTGGATATTAGGAACTTCTTGTATCTTCCAATATGTCGCAATTAATATCCTTGCTGCCGCTACCGCATAGAGAAATAATTTTCCATCCTCTTTTTTTATTCCTTCATCTAATGTGCCTAATAAAAATGCTTCTGGATGTTTTAAAATATTATACTTCAATATTTTCTTAATTTCTTCAAAGATTTGAATCCAATTTTTTTTTAACTTTCCCACAGTGCCACCACATATGTATAAATGTCCCTGTTTCTTTACCACATCTCCAACATAGATTATCTTTCGTTTTGTACATTTTGTGTAATTTAACCAGGGTAATATACCATTTATAAAACATTTTGATCATATTTTCCTTAATCCCCTCCGAGGCTGTAAATTTCCACCATTCTTTCGATAATTTCTCCCATTGTTCTAATTGTATAGCCTTCCCCAGATCCATTGCCCAGTTAATCATTGTCTCCTTTACCATTTCATCTTTGACTTCCTATTCAAGCAGAAGGTTATACATTTTAGAAATTATTTTACTATTATTTTGTAACAGATGTGTTTCCAATGGAGAAAGTTCTTTTAGGAAGCCTTTTTGCATCATATCTCTGTTAAACTTACTATTTACTTGGTGATACTGTATCCATCCTGTTAAATACTGTTTAATATCTTCATATTTCTTCAACTTGAGCTTCCTTTCTCTTTCTTCCAACAAATCTTTATATTTTCCCCAAGTTCCTTCCATATTTACCTTTTTTACAATAATGATTTCAATAGGTAATAGCCATTTGGGTGTTTTTGGCTCTAAAAGATTCCTATGCTTCTCCGAGTTCATAGTCTTTTTACAAGTGGATTCTATTTTTTGCAGTCATTAGATCCGGGTTTGGACCTGAGCGTCTTCCTTCTTTCTGCAATCTTCCTCCTCCTTGAAAACCCTCTGGAATATGACCTTCAAGCTCTCCCTTGACCGACTGTGTTTCTTTCTTCCAACCAGGAAATAAATCAGTGGGTTAACACTGCTGTTTAGGCAGCTGCATAAGAGCCCAAGAAATAATGCACTAAAGTTTACAAGCTTATTGGAAAGAAAGATTAATAAAATGCAGGTATATGGGAAAGCAAAGAAGAGGAAGAAGAGGAGGGCAAGTAGGATGGCTGTTAAAGCTTTTGCCTTCTTCCTCTGTTGTGATCTAAAGTAAACTTTTATAAACAGGACAAGAGTAGAAACAGTCATGAGTGGGAGGCAAAGTATAGCATTCATTAGAAGCTGGTAGAAAATGGAATCCTCGATAAGCAGAAAATTAGGAAGAATCCAGCAGATGACAGTGAGCAGGAAACAAATGATCCATATTGTGGCACACACAAGGGTGGAAAAGTGTGGTGGTCGGTGGCATTGATGCCAAAGGGGAAAGACGACAGAAACACACCTGTCCATGCTAATGGCTGTCAGCAGATATTGACCAGTGTTGTACATGAACATAAAAAAATACCTGAACAACAAATGAAACAAAAACATATAGGGATTTAAGATAGTAAAAGGTGACTGCAGAAGACCCATAATTGAAACAGAGCATAAGCATATGAGAGCCCCCAGATCAGCAACAGCCAGATGTAGTATGAAAGTGGTGAAAGGATTCCTCTTCATGCAGAAACCAAGAAACCAAATTACAGTTCCATTCCCCATTAATCCAAAAATGCTAATAACTAGAATTAAGAAATCTAGAATAATGGCTGCTATATTATATGGTGATGATTCATGATCAAAACCATCCTGGGGGGTTAGGAAGTCAGTTCCATTTTCTGCTCCAATATCTTCCCATGAAGCATTCAAAGTGGACCAGGATTCCAGGCCATCATTGCTCATCTTGCCGGATCTCTACTTTTGAGCTACTCCTTGCATTGCTCTTCCTATCAGGAGAAACTAAAGAAATGTGAAGTCAGTATTGCTTATAAAGTTCAATCATATTTAACCAAGACACTCAAACGTTAATAAAAGAGAAGTGCTATTGTGGGAATTCATCACTGATAAACAAACAAACACTTTAGGAATATTGTTCATTGGAATGTTTGGCAAAACTTATCAGCTTCATAGGTTTATTGGGGAAATGCAGTTCACTGAGGATTTATGGATTTTTCCTCAAAATAAAAAATCTGCACGCACAGCATTAGTAAGCATATCATCTTTGAATTAAAATTCCTCTTTCAATTCCTCTTTCAAAAAATTCCTCTTTGAATTAAAATTCATCCTTCACATCTCTCAAGTAACATACAGTGATACCTCGGGTTACCTACACTTCAGCTTACATACCCTTCAGGTTACATACTCCGCTAACCCAGAAATAACGCTTCAGGTTAAGAACTTTGCTTCAGGATAAGAACAGAAATTGTGCTCTGGCAACACAGCGACAGCGGGAGGTCCCATTAGCTAAAGTGGTGCTTCAGGTTAAGAACAGTTTCAGGTTAAGAACGGGCCTCCGGAATGAATTAAGTACGTAACCAGAGGTACCGCTGTATTGTGTCCTAAACACTGAGCGTGGGATGGTTGGATGGGCTCAGTGCTTCAAATCTGGAGTGGAGAAGAGAAGAAGAAGAAGAAGAAGAAGAAGAAGAAGAAGAAGAAGAAGAAGAAGAAGAGTTTGGATTTGATATCCCGCTTTTCACTACCCGAAGGAGTCTCAAAGTGGCTCACATTCTCCTTTCCCTTCCTCCCCCACAACAAACACTCTGTGAGGTGAGTGGGGCTGACAGATTTCAGAGAAGTGTGACTAGCCCAAAGTCACCCAGCAGCTGCATGTGGAGGAGCGGAGACACAAACCTGGTTCTCCAGATTACGAGTCCTCCACTCTTAAACACTACACCACACTGGCTCTCCAGAGGAACGGGAGAAGGAGTTGAGCAGCTCTGTTGATCAGGAGAACAAAAGCCATTATGATTACAGTCATACCTCGGGGTACGGCCGCTTCAGGTTGCGTGATTTTGGGTTGTGCACCGTGCCGAACCTGAAAGTGATGGAATGGGTTACTTCTGGGTTTCAGTGCTCATGCATATGCAGGAGCTCTGAATTTTGTCTGGCGCATGCGCAGACGCAGCGGCATGGATTGCGAACGCACCTCCCGCATGGATTGCGTTCGCAATCCGAGCGTCTACTGTATAAGTACCCTGCCCTTCTGACTGGGTTCCCCAGCCACATTGGACAGCTTTCAGCATATATAAAAAAATAACAAAATGATGCATTTGGAAGGCATGTGTAAATTTTAAATATTATTAAACTGTGATTTTTTTTAAAAAAAACCAAACAAACCCAGATGAAATAGAACTCAAGTCAAATCCATTGTTCTGATCTCACAGTGGCCAAACAGATGCTTAAGGGAAGCCTGCAAGCAGCTTCAGAACATAATAGTACTCTCCACTTCTGTGATTATCTGCTCTTTAATTTCCCAACCCCACTTGGGGCAACTTTGACATTTGTGGGAGACCTACCTGCTTTTTTCGAGGGCACGGGGACACTTCTGTTCAATCCCAGATAAATTATCATACCCGCCAACATTCCTCAGATGAAAATAGGGACTTTTTCACTCCTCTCTTATTGACCCTCCTTGACCCCATTTCTTTGTCTCTCACATAGCTTTACTAACTGAACAAAGACAAGTGTCACCACCAGTAAACTGTTTATGAAAAAAACCCCAATATGAATTATAACAGAAAAATAAAACACAAGTTAAAGTGAATTCTAACAGCAAAATAAGAACTAGTAAATGTATATAGAGAGAGTGATGCAGATGAGCCTGATCTTGAGATTTTTATAAAATAATGTTGTATCCCTATTGTACAGCACTTCTGAGACTGATGATTGGTTTGTCCAGCCCAGTATTCCCTTCTCCAGGGATTCAACCTGGACTTTTCTGCCAGCAATGCATGTACACTTCTGCCTTTGGTTCCCCTTCCACTTTTGCAAATAAACTTTGTCAACTTGAGACATTCACATACCTGTGAGCTGAAGGAAGCAAGAAGCACAAAATTTTGTGCTGGAATGTGGAGGAAGCCAGAAGATTGACAGAATGGTCTACAGCCCCAAGGAGGAGAAAATAGATTCATCACCAAGCTCTCCGCAAGACGTTTAGGGCTCCACCCATTACAGATGAAGTTCTTAAGCAGTTTGTCAACATCATGTGGCAAGAAGAATATTGTTCATTGGTTGTCAAGAAATATGATTTAAGAGGAGGTTCTTGCCTCCAAAGTCTTGATGTCATAGAGAAGCATTCTTGAGAAAAGAGAGTAAATAAGTTGCAGGGAACAATGGGGTGAGGGTGAAAACTACAGTGCCTGGGATTCTTTCTTTTTTTGCGGGGGGATAATATGCTTTGAATGCATGGTGTGTACATAACTATGGAACCTGGAAGCGGGCATGGGAGGGGCCTTTTGAATGACTAAGAAGTAGACAATGGTTAACCAGGTGGCAGAGGAGAACAGAATGGAATGGTTGGATGAGATCACACACACACACACACACACACACGTATCTAAAGTTCTATGTACAGTAAATAATTTGGCATGTTGTGGCTATTTTTATTGTTTAAATTGAGGGCTCATCCATCCTTCCACCAGTCACATTCCAAAAGGCACAGTTTCCAGGCACTTTCCTTGCCTTTGCTGTCCAAGTGGCCTTGCCTTTGCTGAGAACCTGTTTTTATACATCCCGTGGGATGTTAGAGGGTCAGCCATAGACATAAATGGAGACATTTGCAAAATTGTGTAGTTTGAATTGGGCAGATATGACCATTATTGATTTTTGCAGCAGATATATCAAAGAAATAGTTGGGGGGAAGACACAAATGGAGAGGGAACCCTCAAATTAACCCAATGCTCATTGAGCTCAATGGGATTTTGTGAAATGACATCAACGAAACAGGGAACTGGTTACTTGAAATACTCACCAATTGTTCCAGCCAAAACCCTAGACATTTGCCTCTATGTTCCAAGTATACATCTTGTGTTTCTTTGGATTTCAAGCATGCACAACTTTTTTATTAAAGCCTTTGTGTTAAAAAGCAAACAGATAAACAGTGACAGATGAATCTATCGTCTCCACTTTCAGTTCATAGTCTTTTTCACAGCTTGATTCTTTTTAGCAGTCGTCAGAACTGGGTTCGGACCTGAATGTCTCCCTTCTTTCTCCCATCTTCCTCCTCCTTGAAAACCCTCTGGAATATGACCTTCAAGCTCTCCCTTGACCGACTGTGTTTCTTTCTTCCAACCAGGAAATAAATCAGTGGGTTAACACTGCTGTTTAGGCAGCTGCATAAGGGCCCAATGAATATTGCATTATAGTTTACAAAATTACTAGAAAGAAAGATTAATAAAATGCAAGTAAATGGGAAAGCTAAGATGAGGAAGAAGAGGAGGGCAAGTAGGATGGCTCTTACAGCTTTTCCCCTCTTCCTCTGTTGGGATCTAAAGTAAACTTTTATAAACAGCACCAGAGTGGAAACAGTCATGAGTGGGAGGCAAAGTATAGCATTCACTAGAAGGTGGTAGAAAAGGGCATCCTTGATAAGCAGAAAATTAGGAAGAATCCAGCAGATTACAGTGAGCAGGAAAGAAAAGATCCATATTGTGGCACACACAAGGGTGGAAAAGTGTGGTGGTCGGTGTGGAGAACTAGCCCAATGCCAGGTAGGGGTTAATTTTTTCTGACAGTTAGAACCCTCAGGGGCGGGCTTAGCCTGGGTATAAAACACCCCTCCCAGTGGGCAGTGAGGCAGTTAAGTGCGGGGAGTTAGAGTTGGAGTTGAGCAGTGTGAGTCAAGAGATAGAGCTGGGAGTTTAGAGTCTTAGGTGGATGTTAGCAGAGAGGATAAAGAGATTGTGAAACGCATTGTTATTGATATTTAGTTTACTATTAGAGGTATTAGGCCGGTAATATTTAGAGGTATTAGGCCAGGATAGGACAACTGTTATAAGCTTATTGAACAACCTTTTATTTATCAGCAACCACAAGCTTTGTACGCAATAAACATCTTTTTAGTTCACAATATCCTCGTCTGTGGTGAATGAAGTAAGCAGGATCCAGCCAGTAGTCTGAGGGGCTGCAGCTGGGGACTGTTTGTCGTTGGTGCAGCACTCATAGACCGTAAAACGTCCGGGGGTGGGCTGTACAGGGCGAAGGGCCCGCGACATTAAAGTGGTGGCAGCGTCGGGATGAAAGATTGTCATAAAGTGGTGGTCACATTGAGATCAAAGATAGATCTAAAGTGTTGGCAAGAAGTGCCAAGGTACATGAAGGATTTAAGGGTGACGCATTGTGTGAAGTGTGAGGCTTAAAGAGGATTTAAGCAAACTTCAGTGAGACTCTACAATCTAGTCAGGAAGGGGATCGCATACACCTGGAAAGGGAGAAGGGGAATTCAGAGAGGAATTACCTGGCCCTAGGGTGTGGTGATAGCGCCTAAGACTGTGAGATTGTGAGAGAGTTACAAAGATACATTGCGTTTGAAACTATTTCAGGCAGAAAGGTTTATAGTGAGAGGTCGGAAAAGTACGCTGGACAAAGTGCACTGAGGTAACTTTAGGCGTGACTTTGGACCTAAGCTGTGGAAACTAAGCCTGGAGAAATAGTTTAATTGAAACATCCTTGATTTAAGTACAAAAATAATACCACCAAATAAATAGAAAATGCCACCTAGGAAGACAAAAACAGCTCTTAGGGACTCACAAGTAGAAAGCTCTGAAGAAGAAAATGGGGTTTCCCAGATTGAGGAAACCAGTACTGAAACAGTTAACAAAAATCCTGCTGAGGGGACGAGTTTTAAAGCCTCAGAGGAATTTGAGAAATGGAAACTAGAACAAGAATATAAACTGAAGGAATTAGAAATGAGATTGCAAGCTGAGGAAAGAGAGAAAAAATTACAAGCTGAAGCAAAAGAGAGAGAATTAAATATTGAGAGAGAGAGAGAGAGAGAGAAAGAGAGGCAATGGCACTGAAAGAGAAAGAAATGACCTTAAAGTTACAAGCTGAGGAAAAAGAGAGAGAACTGAAAGAGAAAGAAATGACCTTAGCTATTGAGAGAGAAAGAGAACGGGAAGAAAGAGAATATTTACTAGAAATGAAAAGACTTGAATTATCAGCTGTAGAAAATAGAAACAACAACAATAGTTCCACACAAAATCCTAGCAGGGTGGATTTAAAAAGATTCCCTGACTTCAAAGATAAAGACGATCCTGAAGCGTTTATCATTTCTTTTGAGAGGGCTTGCGAAGATTTTGAAGTAAAAGATGAGGAGAAAATGCAAATACTGAGAGCGCGTATTAGTGGAACATTAACAGAGATTTATTCTCAAATGCCATCTGATCAATCTAAAGATTTTGAAGCATTTAAACAGTTGGTTTATGTTAGATTCGGAATTACTGCAGAACAACTGAGACAAAAGTTTAGAACAATAAAAAAGTGCGTGAGGAAACATTTGCTCAACTAGGAGCTAAAACTACAAATTATTTAAACAAGTGGCTAGAACAGGAGGGTGCCGATTCGGTGGCGAAAATAAAAGAGGTGATCGCATTAGAACAATTTTATGACACGATTAATAGTCATTTGAAGTATTTAATTAAAGAAAGACGCCCAAAAACCATCCTGGAAGCTGCTAATCTGGCAGATGAAATAAATGAAATCCGAGAACACGCTTATGATGCCCCAAAATATAAGGACAAACAGTGGGAAACAAATAAGTTTAAGAGAATGCAACAGCCCACAAAGTTTACCACAGAAACTGCCAAGAAAATTTTTTCCGCCAATGCAAATGTTCCCCATAACACGCCTATGACAACGGGGGGGGGGGACTGAGGGAAAAGTAAATAAATATAGTGAGGGTAAAAGGCCTGAATTAATCTGTTGGCAATGTGGGAAAAAAGGCCATAGACAACTGGACTGTAGAACTGAACTCAGAACTAGGAGTGCAAATACTATTCCTCAGAAGCAGACATATTGTGTCCAAACTGTGGAGACAGAGCCAACTGCCAACATGGTTGCCACGGCAACCGAGGCCCAGTCAGAGGCTGATGAGTTACCAGAGGCCCAAGTTGTGAGGTGCTATATAATTCAACAAGATGACATGCTATTACACAAAACAGGAGAAGAAATTTGGGTGAATGGTAAACAATATAAAGGCTTAAAAGACACAGGGTCTCAGATTAGTATTGTACATCCTGATTTGTTAAAGCCAGATGACTTTATTAAAGGCAAAACAATCAGTTTAAAAGGAATATCAAAACAGCCAGAAATCTTGCCAGTCGCATTAGTTAATCTGACATATAAACAATGGTCTGGAAAATGGCAAGTAGCAGTTTCACCAGAAATCCCAGCTCCAATGTTAATCGGGTGGGATCTACTTGACCATGTACAGAGTGCATTTGTAATAACTAGGGCACAAAAACTGCGACAGTTACCTCAGGAGGAAAGGCCTGATACAATTGCTGAACTGACACAAGATACAAGTATAATGCCAGTTACAAATAGTCAAGCAGCTAGTTTTGCAGCCAAGCAGAAACTAGATACAGATTTACAGAAATATTTTCAAGCCACAGCCGTGAATACAGTATTAACCCCTGAAAGCCCGGAGCGGTTTATAGTCAACAATGGGTTGCTATACAGGGAGATTCTTTTAAAGCCTAATAGAGGGGGTAATGAGATCCACAGGCAACTGATAGTACCTACTGAATTCAGAACCAAGATAATACAACATGCACATGGCAGTATCTTTGGAGGTCACTTGGGAATCACCAGAACCAAACAAAGGGTGTCCCAAAATTTCTTTTGGCCTGGGATGGGCAAGCAAATAAAGTTATTTTGTCGAACGTGCCATACTTGCCAATTACAAGGACATGGGCAAGATAAAACGAAAGCACAATTATGCCCCTTGCCAATAATTTCCCAACCCTTCCAACGCTTAGCAATAGATATTATTGGACGACTGCCAAAAGCCAGTCGCAGGGGACATCATTATTTATTGACTATTGTGGATTTTGCGACTAGGTATCCGGAAGCGATTCCATTACGAAACATGGAGACTGAAACAGTGGCTTCAGCTCTAATAAGTTATATGTGTCGGCTAGGGTTTGCAGAACAGATCGTGACAGACCTTGGAGCCTCATTTACCTCTAAACTGATGCAGCGTTTGTGGGAGAGGTGTGGGATAAAACATATCACCAGTACCGCTTATCACCCTCAGACGAACGGCTTGGCAGAACGTTTTAATGGAAGCCTGATAAGAATGCTGAGGGCATATGTAACGGAACATCCTCACGATTGGGATGACAATATACAAGCCTTATTATATGCTTATAGATCCATACCCCAGGAAAGCACGGGTTTTAGTCCCTTTGAATTATTGTTTGGGAGAAAAGTCAAGGGTCCCCTAGATTTATTAAGATTTAATTGGGAAGGACGGCCGGTTGGAGATTCGGAGAATGTAGTTGATTACCTATTTAAATTGCAAAACACTCTCAAACGATCACTAGAACTGGCAGGAGAACATTGCAAGGTTGCTCAGCACAAACAGAAAGTTTGGTATGACAAAAAGGCACGTGTGAGATCTTTTGAGCCAGGACAGGATATTTTATTAATCAGACCAGTAAAAGGGAATAAGTTACAACTGACCTGGGAAGGTCCTTTTAAAATCATTTCAAAAATGAATGATGTAAACTATATAATTCAATACGGTGAAGGCAGGCGGGTCGTGCATGTGAACATGATAAAGCCTTATTATAAAGCAGAAGGGTGGTCATTATTTGCTATTAAAGAAGATCCCCAAGACATGCCAATACCTTGTTGGGAAAGGGAGAAGAAACCCTGTCCAATAACTGACATTAAGTTGGACCCCCAACTAACGCAGTCCCAACAAGAAGATGTAAAACAAATTTTGACACACTATGCACCCACGTTCAGCAATAAACCAGGTATTGCTAAAGGGGTAATGCATCAGATTGATACGGGCGATGCCAAACCCATTGCATTGGCTCCGTACAGGATTACAGGCCATTATATAAAGACTGTAACCGAGGAAGTTCAGGAGATTTTAAAAGCAGGCATTATTGTTCCTTCGAGCAGTGCATGGGCAGCCCCTGTTCTTTTATTAGATAAGCCCGATGGAACTATAAGATTTTGTCTGGATTTTCGCCGTCTTAACCATGTGACAAAATCAGATGCCTATCCTATGCCTAGGCTCGACAATTTAATCGAGAAAATTGGAAGCTGTAAATACATATCTAGTTTGGACTTAACAAAAGGATACTATCAGATTCCAATGCACCCAAAAGATAGGGAAAAGACCGCTTTCAGAAGTCCTATCGGTTTATATGAATTTACAGTCATGGCGTTCGGTCTAAAAAACGCACCAGCCACTTTCCAACGCCTCATGGATAAAGTTTTAAATGGGTTATATGACTTTACAATTGCGTATCTTGACGATATCGCCATATTTAGTAAAACTTGGGAGGAGCATAAAGGGCACTTAAAAATAGTGCTACAAAGAATCCAAGAGGCAGGCCTAACCATCAAGGCGGCAAAATGTCACATTGGGGGCAGTTCTATCAAATATTTGGGTCATATGATTGGGGATGGGCAGATTAAACCCTTATCTGCAAAAGTAGAAGCCATCGCGACCTGGCCGAAACCCACAACCAAGAAGAAAGTGAGGGCATTCTTGGGACTGGTGGGGTATTATCGTAAATTCATCCCCAAATTTAGTGAAATAGCTGCTCCTTTGTCTAGTCTGACAGGGAAAAAAATAACAGACCCCATCACGTGGACAGCAGCCTGTCAAACTGCTTTTGACAAGCTGAAGAACGCACTGATATCCCAACCAATACTAGCTACACCTGATTTTGGCAAGCCATTTACGGTCTACACTGACGCGTCTAATGATGGACTTGGCACTGTGTTATGCCAGCCGGGAGCTGAGGACGAACTACATCCGGTCGTCTACCTCAGCAAAAAGTTGTTGCCTCGGGAGAAACATCTGTCGACGATCGAGAAAGAGTGTTTGGCCATCATCTGGGCTCTGCAACGTTTAAAGCCGTATCTGTGGGGACGAACATTTGAACTTTGTACGGATCACTCACCGCTGATCTGGCTACGATCCATGAAGACCAACAGCAAGTTAATGAGGTGGGCATTAATCTTGCAAGACTTTGATTTCACCATCAAATCAGTAAAAGGAACCCTGAACATTGTGGCTGATGCGTTGTCTCGAAAACCAGGGAGCCACGGCTGATCCGAAGACAAGACATCACCACAACGATATTGCATGTCACTGGTACTATGTAATATTGCATGTATATAATGTTCACAACCAGATGTACTTTTACTGAAGATGTAACTGTTTATGTTATAGATAGGTAATATAGGTAAGAGTTATAAAATGTATTGTTTATGTTAATGTTTAAAAATGTTGTTTGTATCAGAGGGATACTTTGGCTAGTAACTCCTCTGATACAAACCTAAAAAGGAGGGAGGTATGTGGAGAACTAGCCCAATGCCAGGTAGGGGTTAATTTTTTCTGACAGTTAGAACCCTCAGGGACGGGCTTAGCCTGGGTATAAAACACCCCTCCCAGTGGGCAGTGAGGCAGTTAAGTGCGGGGAGTTAGAGTTGGAGTTGAGCAGTGTGAGTCAAGAGATAGAGCTGGGAGTTTAGAGTCTTAGGTGGATGTTAGCAGAGAGGATAAAGAGATTGTGAAACGCATTGTTATTGATATTTAGTTTACTATTAGAGGTATTAGGCCGGTAATATTTAGAGGTATTAGGCCGGGATAGGACAACTGTTATAAGCTTATTGAACAACCTTTTATTTATCAGCAACCACAAGCTTTGTACGCAATAAACATCTTTTTAGTTCACAATATCCTCGTCTGTGGTGAATGAAGTAAGCAGGATCCAGCCAGTAGTCTGAGGGGCTGCAGCTGGGGACTGTTTGTCGTTGGTGCAGCACTCATAGACCGTAAAACGTCCGGGGGTGGGCTGTACAGGGCGAAGGGCCCGCGACAGTCGGTGACATCGATGCCAAAGGGGGAAGACAACAGAAACACACCTGTCCATGCTAATGGCTGTCAACAGATATTGACCAGTGTTGTACATAAACATAAAAAATACATGAACAAATCTATATAGGGAAATGAAAATAACTCCAGAAGAAACATTATCATAAGAGAGCATAAGCACATGAGTGTCCCAAGGTCAGCAACAGCCAGATGTAGTATGAAAATGGTGAAAGGATTCCTCTTCATGCAAAAGCCAAGAAACCAGATGACAGTTCCATTCCCCATAAGTCCAAAAATGCTAATAACAAGAATTAAGACAAGGAGAATAATGTATGCTGTAGGATATAGTGACGATTCATGATCAAAACCATCCTGGGGGTTTAGGAGGTCAGTTCCATTTTCTGCTCCAATATCTTCCCATGAAGCATTCAAAGAGGACCAGGATCCCAGGCTATGGTTGCTCATCTTGCTGGATCTCTGCTTTTGAGCTACTCCTTGCACTGCTCCTCCTGCCAGGAGAAAATAAAGAAATGTGAAGTCTGTTTTGGCTTCGAAGCCCGACCATATTAAAGTGTGGTACTCAGTCAATAATAAAAGAGAAATGCTATAGCAGGAATTCATGACTGATAAACAAACACTTTAGGAATATTTTTCATTGGGATGTTAGTCACAAGTTATCAGTTTAAAAGGCTTAGGGGAGAAATGGAGTTCGCCAATGTGTTGTGGATTTTTCCTCCAAGTAAAAAATCTGCAGGCACAGCATCAGTAAGCACATCGTTTTTGAACTAAAATTCCCTTTTCTGCTCTCTGAGTCATCCTTGACATCTCAAACTAACGTATTGTGCCCTAAACACTGGGAGTGGGTGGTTGGATGGGCTCAGTGCTTCAAATCAGGAGTGGAGAAGAGGAACAGGAGAAGGAGTTGAGCAGTCATAGTGACCAGCAAAACAAAAACCATTATGATTATTGGTACCCCACACATCTGACTGCGTTCCCCAGCCTTACTGGAAAGCTTTCAACATAAACAAAAACATAAGAAAATGATGCTTTGGGAAGGGATGTGTAAGTTTGTATTATTATTAAAATGTGACATTTAACAAGACCAGATTAAATAAAAACAAAGGGAAATCCACTGTCCTGGTCTCACAATGACCAAACAGATGCTTAAGGGAAACCTACAAACAGCTCTGTAACGCAACAGTTGTCTCCACTCCTGTGGTTTTCTGCTGGCCCACCAGCTCTTTAATTTCCCAACTCGGGGCTACTTTGAAGAGCAACCTGTTTTTTGTGGGATATGGGGACACTTCTGTTCAGTCCCAAATACATTGACATACCCACGAACATTCCTATGATGAAAATTGGGTCATTTTTAACTCCTCTCCTATTGACCCTCCTCAAGCCCCATTCTTTGTCTCTCATATAGCATTTCCTATCATAAGAAGGACAATTGCCACTACCAGTAAACTGTTGTATCCCTACTGTAGAGCACTTGTGAGGCAGATGATTTGTTTCTCCAGCCCAGTATTCCCTTCTCCAGGGATTTAACCTGCAATGCATGTACACTTCTGCCTTTGCTTCCTCTCCCACTTTTGCAAATGTACTCTGTCAACCTGAGACATTCACATACCTGTGAGCCACTGTTGATCAGCAGTCTGAAGACAAGGTGAGTTGGAGGCAGCAAGAAGCACAAAATCATGTGCTGGAATGAGGAGGTAGTCAGAAGATTGGTAGAATTGACTACAACCCCAAGGATGAGAAAACAGATGTATCGCCAAGCTCTCCGCAAGATGTAACACTTCACCCATAACACTTCATCTGTTCTTAAGCAATTTGCCAACATCCTGTGGTAAGAAGAATTTTGTTCATTGGTTGTCAAGAGAGCTGATTAAACAGGAGGTTCTTGCTTCCAAAGTCTTGATGTCATAGAGAAGCATTCTTGAGAAAAGTAAGTACCGGTAAATAAGTTGCAGGGAGGAACTGGGTGAGGGTCAAAACTACAGTCCCTGTTATTCTTTGGGGGAAATCGGGTCCTCCATTAAAGAGGGCATGTGTTACGGTGCCACCTGGTCACCTGACCCTATATTTAGGGCTTATGCTTGACCTTGCTATGTCTTTGTGTGTAGCCTGCTTTTGGGTCAGGGGCACGGTAGGAATTTTCCCCACTTGGCTGATTGGCTGGTGCCATTTGGGTTTTGTCCAGGGGACATCAGGGCGGCTGATTGGGGCTCCTCCCAGCAGCTGTCCCTGGTGTTCATCCTTGGCTGTCCTACAAATGTGGCTTTGGGACTGCACTGCCTGTCAGGGTACAGGGAGATAGTTGAATCAGAACCTATGCAACCACTCACTTGGTTGTAATCAATAAATTGCGGCGTATATTCTGCCAAAAACCAAACCAAATATCTGACTCTTGTGTGAATTTATTTGGGGAAAGGTAAAAGTTCTAAACACGCAACACCCTGTGGCAAGCAGAAATTTGTCCATTGGTTGTCAAGAGAGCTAATTTAAGAATAGGTTCTTGTCTCCAAAGTCTTGATGTCATAGAGAAGCATCATTGAGAAAAGTGAGTAAATAAGTTGCAGGGAGCAACGGGGTGAGGGTGAAAACTACAGTGCCTGGGATTCTTTTTTTGGGGGGAGGGGATAATATGCTTTGAATGCATGGTGTGTAGGGAGCCCCACAGGTGTAACTATGGAACTTGGAAGGGGGCATGGGTGGGGCCTTTTGAATGACTAAGAAGTGGACAATGGTTAACCAGGTGGGAGAGCAGAACAGAATGGAATGGTTGGATGAGATGGCACACACACAGACACACACACACACACACACACACACACATATGTAAAGATCTATGTACAGTAAATAACATGGCATGTTGTGGCTATTTTCATTGTTCAAATTGAGGGATCGTCCCCCCTTCCACCAGTCATATTCCAAAATGGCAAAGTTTCACACAGTTTCCAGGCACATTCCAGGCACCTCTCCGAGTGACCTTGCCTTTGCTGTCGAGATTTCCCCTTAAAAACATGCTCGTTGCCTCTGAATTGGAATGAACAGCAATCTGCAGAAAACCCAATGTCATTTGTTTCGATTCAGCAGTAAAGAGAGGGTTTTCCTGGTGGGAAATGGAAGGCCAAATGAAGTATGGAGGAGCCCCGAGAACCTGTTTTTTATACTTCCCATGGGATGTTACCGGGTCAGCCATAGACATGACTGAAGACATTTCAAATTTTGTGTTGTTTGAATTGGGCAGACATGGCCATTATTTATTTTCACAACACATATATCAAAAAATAGTTGGGGGGGAAGACACAAATGGAGTGGGGACCCTCAAATAAACCCAATGCTCATTGAGCTCAATGGGATTTTGCGAAATGACATCAAAGAAACAGGGAACTGGTTACTTGAAATACTCACCTATTGTTCCAGCCAAAACCCTAGACATTTGCCTCTATGTTCCAAGTATACATCTTGTGTTTCTTTGGATTTCAAGCATGCACAAAGTGCATCTAACTGTGCTGTTCCTTCTGCCGCTAGTTCCTCTTTTGTCTTCTTGCTGCAACCTAGTTGCAAAACTAACCACCATTTCCCATTCTGATACAATCAGAACTTAGCTGTTAAGTGTGAAACAGAAATCTGATAACAGATGTCACAGAGTTGTGCCAGAGCACCAAGAAGAATCTCAGTTGTGGATCTAAAGACTTCCTTTGATTTCTTGGTTCTCAGTTTTGTACCTACAATCTGGTAGGATAACAAAAGTGAGGCAATGTACAGTATTGGGAAAACAACAGTAGCAGGGACAAAGAGCATACGTAACTTTTATTACTACCGGTATTTATCCAATTTTGTTTCTTAGAGTAACACATCTGGGTCTGTTCCCATATCCACAAGTTAAATACAGAGGTACCTCGGGTTACATACGCTTCAGGTTACATACTCCACTAACCCAGAAATAACACTTCAGGTTAAGAACTTTGCTTCAGGATAAGAACAGAAATCATGCTCTGGCTGCGCAGCAGCAGTGGGAGGTCCCATTAGCTAAAGTGGTGCTTCAGGTTAAGAACTGTTTAGGTTAAGAACGGACCTCCAGAACGAATTAAGTTCTTAACCCGAGGTACCACTGTACACAGACAAATAATCCAATCAGTCATGGCTCACATATGAAAAAACAACGACATTTTAATCTACAGTTTATTGTACCCTAGTCTGCTCTCATCCGGGCTCTCTATTCACAGGATGCATATAGTAAAGCAGTGTTTTTCAACCTTTTTTGGGCAAAGGCACACTTGTTTCATGAAAAAAATAATGAGGCACACCACCATTAGAAAATGTTAAAAAATTTAACTCTGTGCCTATATTGACTATATATAAAGTAATTTTTCAATTTTTGCCACGGCACACCAGGCAACATCTCGCGGCACACTAGTGTGCCGCGGAACAGTGGTTGAAAAACACTGTAGTAAAGTATAACAGGAAGGCCTTTTAAGTCACAAAGAAACTGGTATCTCTTCAAGAGTATTCTTCCTGCATGCACACCTCTGCCACCCAATTACGGTTCCCCTCTTGCTTTTGCAAATAAACTGCATCAACTTGAAACATTTGTATACCTGTGAGAAACTCTTGATCAGCAATCTTCAGAGATGGAGTGTGGAATGCAGAAGGAAGTACAATATCCTGTGCTGGAATAAGCATGGTGGGGGGGGGGGGGTCAGAGAATTTTCAGAAATGAATGTAACTCCAAAGAAACAGGAGATGATTTATCAAGATTTCAGCTAGCTGTTCAGGGCTCCACTCACTATTTTTTTAACTGTTCTTCAGCAGTTTGTCAATATCATGTGGTAAGATTCCAACATTGGTTATAAAGATGTTGTCTCCACTTTCAGTTCATAGTCTTTTCCATGGCTTGCTTCCCTTCCCTTCCCTTCCCTTCCCTTTCCTTTCCTTTTTGCAGTCATCAGATCTGGGTTTGGACCTGAATGTTTTCCTTCTTTCTGCAACCTTCCTCCTCCTTGAAAACCCTCTAGAATATGACCTTAAAGTTCTCCCTTGACCGACTGTGTTTCTTTCTTCCAACCAGGAAATAAATCAGTGGGTTAATACTGATGTTTAGGCAGCTGCATAAGAGCCCAATAATCTTTTCAGTATCATTTACATCTTTACTGGAAAATTGGATTAATAAAATGCAAGTAAATGGGAAAGAAAAGAAGAGGAAGAAGAGGAGGGCAAGTAGGATGGCTGTTACAGCTTTTCCCTTCTTCCTCTGTTGTGATCTAAAGTAAACTTTTATAAACAGGACCAGAGTGGAAAGAGTCATGAGTGGGAGGCAAAGTATAGCATTCATTAGAAGCTGTTGGAAAATGGGATTCAGTGTAACAATAAAAATAGAAAGTATAATGCCAATTACAGTGAGCAGGAAAGAAATGATCCATATTGAGGCACACACAAGGGTGGAAAAGTGTGGTGGTCGGTGGCATCGATGACAAAGGGGAAAGACAACAGAAACACACCTGTCCATGCTAATGGCTGTCAACAGATATTGACCAGTGTTGTAAATTAAGAAAAACAAACAATTATCAACACATAAACATAGATAATTGCGTCTGAATATGAACTCAGAATTCTCATAATCAGAAGTAAAGATAAGCATATGAGTGTCCCAAGGTCAGCAGCAACCAGATGTAGTATGAAAGTGGTGAATGGATTCCTCTTCATGCAAAAACCAAGAAACCAGATGACGGTTCCATTCCCCATAAATACAAAAATGCTAATAACTGGAATTAAGGGAAAGAAGATAATGTCTGCTATATGATATAGTGATGATTCATGATCAAAACCACCCTGGGGTTTTAGGAGGTCAGTTCCATTTTCTGCTCCAATATCTTCCCATGAAGCATTCAAAGTGGACCAGGATCCCAGGCTACCATTGCTCATCTTGCTGGATCTCTGTTTTTGAACTAATGCTTGCATGGCTCTTCCTACAAGAAGAAAATAAATAAATGTGGATAAAAAAAAATAGCTATGAAGTTCAACGATAGTAAGGCGATACACTCAAACAATAACAAAAGAGACATGCTATAGTGGGAATTCATGACTGATGAACTAACAAACAATTTAGGAATATTTTTCATTGGAATGTTTGTCAAAACTTAACAGCTTCAAAGGCTGGGGTGTGTGTGTGGAGAATGCAGTTTACCAATGGGTTATGGATTTTCCCTCCAATTAAAAAATTCTGCAGGCACAGCATCAGTAAGCATATCATTTTAGAACTCAAATTCTCATTTTTTGGTCTCTGACTCAGCCTTAAGATCTGAAATTAACTCTTTTGTCGTAGACATTGAGAGTGGGGTGGTTGGGTGGTGAAGAAGAGGAGTGTGAGAAGGAGCTGAACAGCTCTTGTGGTTGGGGAAACAAAAACCAGAGTGAATTGGGAAGGCATGTGTAATTTATTATTATTAAAATGTGATATTTAACAAAAGTGGATAAAAACAACTCAAGTTAAATTGAGATTGATAAGAAATATGAAAATAAGAAAAAGACCCACAATAGATTAGCCAAACAGCAAGATTTTTTACAATGTGGAATGTATTAGACAAACCTTTAGTCTATCCACTTAGTACTTTCTGCTCTGACTGGATATGGAAACCAAAAATTCCTGCCATCTTCATCAGCTATCGACCTGGTATCCTTCTAAATCAAGACACCAGGGATTTAGCTTGGCTCACCTATCTCCAATGGTGCACAGCATTGCCATTCAGCTACAGATCCCCTCCTACCT
This sequence comes from Lacerta agilis, assembly GCF_009819535.1. Lineage (NCBI taxonomy): Eukaryota > Metazoa > Chordata > Lepidosauria > Squamata > Lacertidae > Lacerta > Lacerta agilis. Next base: position 79,666,492 of record NC_046318.1, on the reverse strand, counting down.
TTGCTAATGAATGAGATCAAATTTAGCTATTCACATACCTGTCAAAAACTTTGGATCAGCATCCCTCAGGCATGGTGAGTGGGAGCAGCAAGTGGTGCTGGAATAAGCAGGTAATCTGAAGATTTGCAGAAATTGATAAGATTCCTCATCTGTTTAAGGTCAATAAAGGCCACATGAAGAACCTTTGGGGCTTCGTCAGCATACTTTTCCGCCAGATGATTCAAGGTTAGTATTTGATCTGTTGTAGATCTTCCAGGGCGAAAACCCGCCTGTTCATCGGCAATGATATTGTCATTCTCCATCCAGTTTGATAGTTTGTTTAGCAAGTACCCGGAGTAGATTTTCCCAATGGCATCTAGCAAGCTGATCGGCCTAAAATTGCTGGGCTCGGTGTGCGGGGCCTTCTTATACAGGTGAAACTCGAAAAATTAGAATATTGTGGAAAAGTCCATTTATGTAAGTAATTGTTTTCATTAGCTACTGGAGTTTAATATATGAGATAGACTCATGACATGCAAAGTGAGATATGTCAAGCCTTTGCTTGTTATAATTGTGATGATTATGGAGTACAGCTGATGAAAACCCCAAAGTTGAAATTGTTAATTTGGGGTTCTCATCAGCTGTACGCCATAATCATCACAATTATAACAAATAAAGGCTTGACATATCTTACTTTGCATGTCATGAGTCTATTTCAAATATTAGTTTTACCTTTTAAGTTGAATTACTGAAAGAATGAACCTTTCCACGATATTCTAATTTTTCGAGTTTCACCTGTATATTAGTACAATCAACACAGAGCTCCAGCTGAAGGGAAATTTTGCTGTTTTGTTTATATACGTATAAAGTGCTGATTTATGTAAGCATAAATGTTTTTATCATATGTATGAAAGAGTGTTTGAATGAGTGTTTATAAAATGTATGTATTATTGCTGAACTTTTCAATAAATTTAATTTTAAAAAAGAATCTGTTTTCTATACCATTTAGTCATCCCACTCAACTCACAGTCTGTTGAAGCGGCATTTATTTTTATTTCATTTTCTAAAACATATAAAAGATTTATCTTGCAAAATAGGCAATCCAAGGGGCTTTTAACGATACTGTTAAAACGAGGACAAAAATTAACAGAGTAAATGAATCCAAAATAATAAAATAGTGAGTACAGAAGAAAACAAGTACCAAGAATTACACCAAGAGATAAAAAGGGAAGCTTTCTGAGCTATTTTGAAGTCTTCACATCCGGGATTGTACTGGAACTTCTCGCTTCTCTCTGCAATCTTCCTCCTCTTTGTAAAGTCTCTGGAGTACGACCTTCATGCTCTCCCTAGATCGAGCCCTCTTGTTTCTCCCAATCAGGAAATAAATCAGTGGATTAATACTGCTATTCAGGCAGCTGCATAAGAGCCCAACAGGTATTGCAACAAGTGGTATTTTATAGTTTATAAGTGGAGTGAAAAAATTGATTAATAAAATGCAAGTAAATGGGAAAGCTAAGAAGAGGAAGATGATGAGGGCAAGTAGAATGGCTGTTAAAGCTTTTCCCTTCTTCCTCTGTTGTGATCGAAAGCAAACTTTTATAAACAGGATCAGAGAGGAGACAGCCATAAGTGGGAGGAAAAGCACAGCATTCATCAGAAGCTGGTAGAATTGAAGGTCCATCATAATATTAAAACTAAAAAGAATCCAGCAGATTACAGTGAGCAGGAAAGAAATGATCCATATTGTGGCACACACAAGGGTGGAAAAGTGTGGTGGTCGGTGGCATCGGTGCCAAAATGGGAAAACAACAGAAACACACCTGTCCATGCTAATGGCTGTCAACAGATATTGACCAGTGTTGTACATGAACAACAAGAAAAACTGGGAAAACTCTACAAACATATTCAAAGGTACGGATGAGAATGACATCAAATGGTACATAATCAAATAAGAAGATAAACCAATGAGAACCCCAAGGTCAGCAACAGCCAGATGTAGTATGAAAGTGGTGAAAGGATTCCTCTTCATGCAAAAACCAAGAAACCAGATGACAGTTCCATTCCCCATAGATCCAAAAATGCTAATAACTAAAATAAAGACATAGAGAACAATTTTTGCTGTAAAATAAAGTGATAAAACAGGATAAAAACCATCCTGGGGTTTTAGGAGGTCAGTTCCATTTTCTGCTCCAATATCATCCCCTGAGGCATCCCAAGTGTACCAGGATCCCAGGCCACCATTGCTCATGTTGCTTAATCTCTGCTTCTGAGCTACTCCTTGCATGGCTCTTTCTACCTGGAGAAAATAAAGAAATGTGGAGTCAGTTTTGGCCGTAAAGCTCAACCGTATTAAACTGTGTTACTGAATCAATAATAAAAAGAGACATGCTATTGTGGGAATTCATGACTGATAAACAAACACACAAATGCAAGAAAGCAAAGTGGCTGTCCAGTGAGGCCTTACAAATAGCGGGGGAGAGAAGGCATGCAAAATGCGAGGGAGATAGTGAAAGATACAGGAAATTGAATGCAGATTTCCAAAGAATAGCAAGGAGAGACAAGATGGCCTTTCTAAACGAGCAATGCAAAGAAATAGAGGAAAACAACAGAATGGGAAAAACCAGAGATCTGTTCAAGAAAATTGGAGATATGAAAGGAACATTTCGTACAAAGATTACCACAATTAAGGACAAAAGTGGAAAGGACCTAACAGAAGCAGAAGACATCAAGAGGAGGTGGCAAGAATACACAGAGGAACTATACCAGAAAGATATGGAGGTCTCATACACCCCAGGTAGTGTGGTTGATGACCTTGAGCCAGACATCCTGGAGAGTGAAGTCAAATGGGCATTAGAAAGCCTTGCTAACAACAAGGCCAGTGGAAGTGATGATATTCCAGCTGAACTATTTAAAATCCTAAAAGATGATGCTGTTAAGGTGCTACACTCAATTTGCAAACAAGTTTGGAAAACTCAGCAGTGGCCAGAAGACTGGAGAAGATCAGTCTACATCCCAATCCCAAAGAAGGGCAGTGCCAAAGAATGCTCTAACTACCGCACAATTGCACTCATTTCACACGCTAGCAAGGTTATGCTTAAAATTCTACAAGGCAGGCTTAAGCAGTATGTGGACCGAGAACTCCCAGAAGTGCAAGCTGGATTTCGAAGGGGCAGAGGAACCAGAGAACAAATTGCAAACATGCGCTGGATTATGGAGAAAGCTAGAGAATTCCAGAAAAACATCTACTTCTGCTTCATTGACTATGCAAAAGCATTTGACTGTATCGACCACAGCAAACTATGGCAAGTTCTTAAAGAAATGGGAGTGCCTGATCACCTCATCCGTCTCCTGAGAAATCTCTATGTGGGACAAGAAGCTACAGTTAGAACTGGATATGGAATAACTGATTGGTTCAAAATTGGGAAAGGAGTACGACAAGGCTGTATATTGTCTCCCTGCTTATTTAACTTATATGCAGAATTCATCATGCGAAAGGCTGGGCTGGATGAATCCCAAACCGGAATTAAGATTGCCAGAAAAAATATCAACAACCTCAGATATGCTGATGATACAACCTTGATGGCAGAAAGTGAGGAGGAATTGAAGAACCTTTTAATGAGGGTGAAAGAGGGAAGCGCAAAATAAGGTCTGAAGCTCAACATAAAAAAAAAAAACTAAGATCATGGCCACTGGTCCCATCACCTCCTGGCAAATAGAAGGGGAAGAAATGGAGGCAGTGAGAGATTTCACTTTCTTGGTTTCCATGATCACTGCAGATGGTGACAGCAGTCACGAAATCAGAAGACGCCTGCTTCTTGGGAGAAAAGCAATGACAAACCTAGACAGCATCTTAAAAAGCAAAGACATCACCTTGCCGACAAAGGTCCGTATAGTTAAAGCTATGGTTTTCCCAGTAGTAATGTACGGAAGTGAGAGCTGGACCATAAAGAAGGCTGATCGCCGTAGAATTGATGCTTTTGAATTATGGTGCTGGAGGAGACTCTTGAGAGTCCCATGGACTGCAAGAAGATCAAACCTATCCATTCTCAAGGAAATCGGCCCTGAGTGCTCACTAGAAGGACAGATCCTGAAGTTGAGGCTCCAGTACTTTGGCCACCTCATGAGAAGAGAAGACTCCCTGGAAAAGACCCTGATGTTGGGAAACATGGAGGGCACAAGAAGAAGGGGACGACAGAGGATGAGATGGTTGGACAGTGTTCTCGAAGCTACTAACATGAGTTTGGCCAAACTGCGGGAGGCAGTGAAGGATAGGCGTGCCTGGCGTGCTCTGGTCCATGGGGTCACGAAGAGTCGGACACAACTGAACGACTGAACAACAACAAACAAACAAACAAACAAACAAACAAACAAACAAACACTTTAGGAATAGCGTTCATTGGAATGTTTGTCAAAACTTATCAGCTTCAGAGGTTTAGGGGGAAATGCAGTTCGCCAAGAAGTTATGGATTTTTCCTCAAAATAAAAAATCTGCAGGTACAGCCTCAGTAAGCATGTCATCTTTGAGCTAAAATTCCTCTCTTCTGCTCTCTGAGTCATCCTTCACATCTCAAAGTAACATATTGTGTCCTAAACACGGGGAGTGGCGTGGTTGGATGGGCTTGGTGCTTCAAATCTGGAGTGAAGAAGAGGAACAGGAGAAGGAGCAAAGCCGGTTGGAGGATGGAAGGCAGCTAACAGATTGGGGTTGAATTCTGACTTTAGGAATATTGACGAACGAACAAACATTGGAATGTTTGTCAAAACTTATCAGCTTCAAATGCTGGGGGGGGGATGCGGGGAGAGAATTCAGTTTGCCGATGGGTTATGTTTTTTTCTTCCGATTAAAAAAATTCTGCAGGCACAGCATCAGTAAGCATATCATTTTAGAACTGAAATTCTCATTTTCTGGTCTCTGACTCAGCCTTAAGATCTGAAATTAACTCTTTTTCTCAAAGACATTGAGAGTGGGATGGTTGGGTGGTGAAGAAGAGGAGTGTGAGGAGGAGTTGAACAGCTCTTGTGCCAGAATGTATTAGGAAGGCATGTGTAATTTATTATTATTAAAAAGTGATTTTGAACAAAAGTGGATAAAATAAAACTCAAGTCGAATTGAGATTGATAAGAAATATGAAAATCAGAAAAAGACCCACAATAGATTAGCCAGACAGCAATATTTTTTTACAATGTGGAATGTATTAAACAAACCTTTAGTCTATCCACCTAGTACTTTCTACTGTGACTGGATATGGAAACCAAAAATTCCTGCCATCTTCACCAGCCATGTACCTGGTAACAGAAGACTCCGTGGAGTTAGCTTGGCTCACCTATCTGCCAAAGGTGCACAGCACTGCAATTCAGCTACAGATCCCCTCCTACCTTTGCTAATGAATGAGATCAAATTTAGCTATTCACATACCTGTCTAAAAATAAGCAGGTAATCAGAAGATTTTCAGAAATTGATAAGATGCCTCATCTGGTTCTTAGCAAGATGTGTAGGCTCCTGCCCATGTAATCCATTTGCCAGCATCATGTGATATGATGGTTGTATTCTACATTGGGTCTCAGGATAGCATTTCACAAACTCGGGAGGAGATTCTTGCCTTCCAAAGCAAGCACTCTTGAGAAGAGAGAGTTTGCAAGCGTTAAGCAAGTCCAACTTCTCTTTTTCCCTATCTGGAGAAATATCTTTATTGATTAGAGTGTCACCTGACCCATTAACAGAAAGACTAACCAGTGTATTCAGGGAATGATCAGCTTGCTGTTGATTCTGCTACGGAAGAACATAGGCTGGGCTGCAGAACTATATCTGAAGAACAAAAGGAGAGTCCTGCTAGATCAGATCAGTGGCCCATGCCACTGTCATTGTCTCACAGCAGCCAAACAGATGCTTCAAGGAAGCCCACAAACAGCTTCTGAACAAAATAGTACTTCCTTCCCCGTGATGTTCTGCTGGCAGGCCTTAAACTCCTTAATTTTCCAACCCTGTTGGGAAAACTTTGACATGTGTGGGAGGCCAATCTGTGTTTTTGTCTGTGACTTGGGCACACTTCTGCCCAATCCCAGATGCCTCATTTCTTTAAAGCCTCTATTATTATTTTTTATATGTAGTAATCTTCCTTCCTTCCTGGCGACAAGGAAAAAATAAATTCTCAATCTGAATAAAGCTCCAATATAGCCGGACCAAGAGATTGTATCTCTCTCTCTCTCTCTCTCTCTCTCTCTCTCTCTCTCTCTCTCTCTCTCTCTCTCTCTCTCTCTCTTTCCCTCAATTCTAGCCCGATGAAAGTTCTTCATAAAAGCTCACATAAAAGGCTAACAAAAAATAAGCCTGAGCAAGTAACACTCATCATCAGAATGGCACAAAACATCCGTTGGGTGGCAGGGAGAAATTACAGTACTGTCTTCAAACCAAGCTCCTGCAGTCTCTCTCTCTCTCTCTCTCTCTCTCTCTCTCTCTCCTCTCTCTCTCTCTCTCTCTCTCTCTCTCTTTCTTTGTGTGTGTGTGTGTGTGAGAGAGAGAGAGAGAGAGAGAGAGAGAGAGAGCTGCTGCATGCCCCCTTCCACCCGGTTCTCTGTTTTTTTCCACTCACTAATTCCATATCCCATGCCGCTGAATTTTTTTCAGGTTGTTCTGTGGGTTTTATGCCCCTCTCAGAGCTACTGAACCATGCATCTTATGCAATGGTGGTATAGTTTTGGATACAGGAGCCCAAACATGGGATGTATCAACTTGATATTACTGCACATGAGACTTAAGTATGTGATATAGAAGACTCTGTATGAGAGTGGTATGCTGGGAACATGTTCATGACCGTTAAATGCCACGACATTGTTATCTGCCACCATAGCTATCTTGCTTGAACTTCTGCAGAAGATAGTTGAGTGTGTCCTGTGAGAGGAGACAGTTACAAAAGCATCAAACCCCAAACTTATATTATGGGGGAAATAACTATATATGCAGTAATGATATGCAAAAGCATTCCAAAACATTATGGGGGTAATTAAAGTTCTGGGCCTCAGACCACATCCAGTTGTCTATCCTTGGGCTCAATCCTTCTGCGGCAGTCCAACAGGAAGTTAATTCCTCTCTTTTCAGACATGAGATTCACTTTCATTAATTCCATGCCTCAGGCTGTTTTTTGGTTAGCCTTTTATGTGAGCAGTTTGCTGCCTCTCAATTGCAATAGAGCATTTGCACATTGTGGTGGGTCAATTGGGTTGTGCCAGTGAAAAGCTAATGAGCTTAAGGGGAGCCCAGTCATCTTCTCCCCTGCTCAGAGGTGACTCTTTGCTCTCCAAATGAAGAGTATACTGCACTGTTTCACCTGACAGCTTTATTCTCATGCCCCATCCCAATCCTTCTTAATAAGTGTTGATTAGAATGATGTGTCAAGGTGAGTCTTTATCCATGGCGATTTTGGTTCTTCACCATGCAAAGGAGTCTAGTGTATGCATCAAGATATAGGCTTGATGGCTAGCATTGAGTGGAAAATCCATTGTGGCATGATATGGAACCATGTCCCCCCTGTATCCTCTGGTGTTTCCCCCCCAAAAAAACTTTATTGGAAAGAGAGAGAAACATTGACGTCATGAATCACTTCTGCGAATTGTCACATTGCCCTATAAAGGTGTAGATGGTAGAATTTTGAATATTTTTATGCACATAGTTATAATCTCTATATCACTTCCTCCATATAATAAGTAGTGCTCCTTTTCAGCAGGAACGCACCGGAACTCAGTTCCGGCAACTCTCATGTGTGTGCCATTGCAATTATAGGAGAACAAGGGAGGCCTTTATGGTGAGTTTCTGTACCTGTTTTTCTAGAAAAATAGCACAGAAAATAGGGATTATAGTGGTGGAATGTTCCATCATGCACATTTTTAAAAATCTGGGTGAAATCTTTTATTCTGTTTTCTTCAAACATTTGGGCTCTAAATGTGTAGATTAAGTTATTTCATTCCCTACAGCAGTGAATCTGTTTTCTATACCATTTAGCAAGGCATCCCACTCAACTCACAGTCTGTTGAAGCGGCATTTATTTTTATTTCATTTTCTAAAACGTATAAAACATTTATCCTGCAAAATAGGGAATCCAAGGAGCTTTTAACGATACTTCTAAAATGAGAACAGAAATTAACAGAGTAAATTAATCCAAAATAATAAAATAGTGAGTACAGAGGAAAACAAGTACCAAGAAATACACCAAGAGATAGAAAAGGAAGCTTTCTGAGCTATTTTGAAGTCTTCACATCCGGGTTTGAACTGGAATTTCTCACTTCTCTCTGCAATCTTCCTCCTCTTTGAAAAGTCTCTGGAGTATGACCTTCATGCTCTCCCTAGATCGAGCCCTCTTGTTTCTTCCAATCAGGAAATAAATCAGTGGATTAATACTGCTATTCAGGCAACTGCAAAAGAGCCCAGCAGGTATTGCAACAGATTGCACTTTATAGTTTATAAGTGAAGTGAAAAAATTTATTAATACAATGAAAGTAAATGGGAAAGCTAAGAAGAGGAAGATGATGAGGGCAAGTAGAATGGCTCTTAAAGCTTTTCCCTTCTTCCTCTGTTGTGATTGAAACCAAACTTTTATAAACAGGACAAGAGTGGAAACAGTCATGAGTGGGAGGCAAAGTACAGCATTCATCAGAAGCTGGTAGAAATGAAGCTCCATCATAATATTAAAAATATAAAGAATCCAGCAGATTACAGTGAAAAGGAAAGAAATGATCCATATTGTGGCACACACAAGGGTGGAAAAGTGTGGTGGTCGGTGGCATCGGTGCCAAAATGGGAAAACAACAGAAACACACCTGTCCATGCTAATGGCTGTCAACAGATATTGACCAGTGTTGTACATGAACAACAAGAACACCTCGGAAAACTCCACAAACATATTCATAGGTAAGGATGAAAATGACATCAAAAGATACATAATCAAACAAGAAGATAAACAAATGAGAACCCCAAGGTCAGCAACAGCCAGATGTAGTATGAAGGTGGTGAAAGGATTCCTCTTCATGCAAAAACCAAGAAACCAGATGACGGTTCCATTCCCCATAAATCCAAAAATGCTAATAACTAAAATGAAGACATAGAGGACAATTTTTGCTGTAAAATAAAGTGATAAATCACGATAAAAACCATCCAGGTTGGTTAGGAGTTCAGTTCCATTTTCTGCTCCAATATCATCCCCTGAGGCATCCCAAGTGTACCAGGATCCCAGGCCATCATTGCACATGTTGCTTAATCTCTGTTTCTGAGCTACTCCTTGCATGGCTATTTCTACCTGGAGAAAATAAAGAAATGTGGAGTCAGTTCTGGCCATAAAGCTCAATCATATTAAACCGTGTTACTCAATCAATAATAAGAAAGATACATGCTATTGTGGGAATTCATGACTGATAAACAAACAAAGAAACACTTTAGGAATAGTGTTCATTGGAATGTTTGTCAAAAATTATCATTTTCAGAGTTTTAGGGGGAAATGCAGTTCACCAAGGAGTTATGGATTTTTCCTCAAAATAAAAAATCTGCAGGTACAGCATCAGTAAGCATGTCTTCTTTGAGCTAAAATTCCCCTCTTCTTCTCTCTGAGTCATCCTTCACATCTCAAAGTAACGTATTGTGTCCTAAACACTGGGAGTGGGTGGTTGGATGGGCTTGGTGCTTCAAATCTGGAGTGGAGAAGAGGAACAGGAGAAGGAGTAGAGCAGCTCTGGTGATCAGGAAAACAAAAGCCGGTTGGAGGATGGATGGCGGCTAACAGATTGGAGTTGAATTCTGACAAGACAGAAGTACTGTTTTGGGGGGACAGGAGGCAGGCAGGTGTGGGGGACTCCCTGGTCCTGAATGGGGTAATTATGCCCCTGAAGGACCAGGTGTGTAGCCTGGGAGTCATTTTGGACTCACAACTGTCCATGGAGGCGCAGGTTAATTCTGTGACCAGGGCAGCTGTCTACCAGCTCCATCTGGTATGCAAGCTGAGACCCTACCTCCCTGCAGAGTGTCTCGCCAGAGTGGTGCATGCTCTGGTTATCTCCCGCTTGGACTACTGTAATGTGGTCTACCTGGGGCAACCTTTGAAGATGACCTGGAAACTACAAATAATCCAGTATGTGGCAGCTAAACTGGTGAATGGGAGTGGCCGCCGAGACCATATAATACCAGTCCTGAAAGACCTACATTGGCTCACAGTACCTTTCTGAGCACAATACAAAGTGTTGGTGCTGACCTTTAAAGTCCTAAATGGCCTCAGTCCAGTATACCTGAAGGAGCATTTCCACCCCCATTGTTCTGCCCAGACACTGAGGCCCAGTGCCAAGGGCCTTTTGGCAGTTCCCTCACTGCGAGAAGCCAAGTTACAGGGAACCAGGCAGAGGGCTTTCTTGGCAGTGGCACCCACCCTGTGGGACACCCTCCCACCAGATTTCAAAGAGAAAAACAACTACCAGACTTTTAGAAGATATCTGAAGGCAGCCCTGTTTAGTGAAGCTTTTAAGGTTTAATAGATTATTGCATTTTAATATTCTGTTGGGAACTGCCCAGAGTGGCTGGGGAGACCTAGCCAGATGGGCGGGGTATAAATAAATTATTATTATTATTATTACCCCAACCTTCTGCCTGAGTTCCCCAGCCACAGTGAAAAAATAACAAAACAATGCATTGGGGAGGCATCTGTAAATTTTTAATATTATTTAAGTGTGATTTCAAAAACAAACAAACCCCAGATGAAATAGAACTCAAGTCAAATCCATTGTTCTGATCTCACAGTGGCCAAACAGATGCTTAAGGGAAGCCTGCAAGCAGTTTCAGAACATAATAGTACTCTCCACTTCTGTGATTATCTGCTCTTTAATTTCTCAACCCCACTCAGACCAACGTTGACATTTGTGGGAGACCTACCTGCTTTTTTCAAGGGCATGGGGACCCTTCTGTTCAATCCCAGATAAATTAACATACCTCCCCCCAACATTCCTCAGATGTAAATAGGGACATTTTTCACACCTCTCTTATTGACCCTCCTTGACCCCCATTTTTTTTGTCTCTCACATAGCTTTACTAACTGAAGAAAGACAAGTGTCACCACTAGTAAACTGTTTATGAAAAATACCAATATGAATTATAACAGAAAAATAAAACAGAAGTTAAAGTGAATTCAAACAGCAAAATGAGAACTAGTAAATGTATATATAGAGAGTGATGCTGATGAGCCTGACCTTGAGATTTTTTTATAAAATAATGTTGTATCCCTATTGTACAGCACTTCTGAGGCAGATGGTTGGTTTCTCCAGCCCAGTATACCCTTCTCCAGGGATTCAACCTGTTTTTTTTTGTTTTTTTTACTGCAATGCATGTACACTTCTGCCTATGGTTCCCTTTCCACTTTTGCAAATGAACTATGTCAACTTGACATATCCACATACCTGTGAATAACTGTTGATCAGCAGTCTGAGAACATGATGAGTTGAAGGCAGGAAGAAGCTGAAATGAGGAGGTAGTCAGAAGATTGGCAGCCCCAAGGAGGAGAGAAAGGATGTATCGCTAAGCTCTCCGTAATATGTTCATGGCTCCACCCATTAATCTTCATCTGTTCTTACTCAATTTGCCAACATCCTGTGGCAAGAAGAATTTTGTTCATTGGTTGTCAAGAAAGTTAATTTAAGAGGAGGTTCTTGTCTCCAAAGTCTTGATGTCATAGAGAAGCAATCTTGAGAAAAAAGTTCCACGGAACAACTGGGTGATTGTTGAAACAATACGGTAGTTCCTGGGATTCTTTGAGGTGGGATGATATGCTTTGAATCCACAGGTAAAGAAGGTAAAGGACACCTGGACGGTTAAGTCCAGTCAAAGGCAACTATGGTGTTACGGCGCTCATCTCATTTTCAGGCCGGGAGCCGGCTTTTCTCCACAGACAGTTTTCCGGTTCATGTGGCCGGCATGACTAAACCGCTTCTGGTGCAACGAAACACCATGATGGAAACCAGAGCACATGGAAACACCTTTTACCTTCCTGCCACAGCAGTACCCATTTATCTACTTGCACTGGCATGCTTTCTGGGGACTTCTGAATGACTAAGAGGGGGGAATATGGAGAAGCAGGTGGGAGAGGAGAACAGAATGGAATGGCTGGATGATATGACAGACACACAAATGTTTGTATAGATCTATGTACAGCAAATAACATGGCACATTCTGGCTCAATCATTTTCCTTGTTCAAATGGAGGGCTTTTCCACCCTTCCACCAGTCCCATTCCAAGAAGCCATTTCCAGGAACCTTCCAGGCAGTGGTCCAAGTGGCCTTGCATTTGCTGTGCAGCTTTCCCCTGAAAAACACGCTCTTTGCCTCTGAATTGGAATGAACAGCAATCTTCAGAAAATCCAATGGTCATTTCTTTCGATTCAGCAGTAAAGAGAGGGTTTTCCTGGTGGGAAATGGTGGGCCAAATGTGCTGTGGAGGAGCCCCAAGAACCAATTTTATATGTCCCGTGGGATGTTAGAGCAGTGGTTACCAAACTTGGTCCTCTAGCTGTTTTGCGACTACAATTCCCATCATCCCTGACCACCGGTCCTGTTAGCTAGGGATGATGGGATTTGTAGTCCCCAAACAGTTGGAGGGCCAAATTTGGCCACCACTGCATTAGAGGGTCAGCTATAGACATGAATGCAGACATTTGAAAATTTGTGTAGTTTGCATTGAGCAGATATGGTCATTATTGATTTTCACAACACATGTATCAAATAAATAGCTGGGGAGAAAGACACAAATGGAGAAGGGACCCTCAAATTAACCCAATGCTCATTTAGCTCAACGGGGTTTTGCAAAATGACAGTGAAGAAACAAGGAACTGATTACTTGAAATACTCACCTATTGTTCCAGCCAAAACCCTAGTCATTTGCCTCTATGTTCCAAGTATACATCATGTGTTTCTTTGGAATTCAAGCATGTACAAAGTGCATCTAACTGTGCTGTTCGTTCTGCCGCTAGTACCTCTTCTGTCTTCTTCCTGCAACCTAGTTGCAAAACTAACAAGCCCTCTTGAGTATGACCTTCATGCTCTCCCTAGATCGAGCCCTCTTGTTTCTCCCAATCAGGAAATAAATCAGTGTATTAATACGGCTATTCAGGTAGCTGCATAAGAGCCCAACAGGTATTGCAACAAATTGCACTTTATTGTCTAAAAGTGGAGTGATAAAACAGATTAATGAAATGAAAGTAAATGGGAAAGCTAAGAAGAGGAAGAACATAGGCTGGGGTGGAGAACTATATCTAAAGAACAAAAGGAGAGTCCTCCTAGATCAGGTCAATGGCCCATGCAGCTAACTGTCCTTGTCTCACAGCGGCCAAACAGATGCTTCAAGGAAGCCCACAAACAGCTTCTGAACATCCTTCCCTGTGATGTTCTGCTGGCAGGCCGTAACCTCCTTAATTTTCCAACCCTGTTGGGAAAACTTTGACATGTGTGGGAGGCCAATTTGTGTTTTTGTCTGTGACTTGGGCACACTTCTGCCCAATCCCAGATGCCTCATTTCTTTAAAGCCTCTATTATTATTTTTTATATGTAGTAATCTTCCTTCCTTCCTGGAGATAAGGAAAAAAATAAATTCTCAATCTGAATAAGGCTCCAATATAGCCGGACCAAGAGATATTCTCTCTCTCTCTCTCTCTCTCTCTCTCTCTCTCTTTTTCCCTCAATTCTAGCCCGATGAAAGTTCTTCATAAAAGCTCACATAAAAGGCTAACAAAAAATAAGCCTGAGCAAGTAACACTCATCATCAGAATGGCACAAAACATCCGTTGGGTGGCAGGGAGAAATTACTGTCTTCAAACCTAGCTACTGCAGTCTCAATCTCTCTCTCTCTCTCTCTCTCTCTCTCTCTCTCTCTCTCTCTCTCTGTGTGTGTGTGTGTGTTTGTGTGTGTGTGTGTGTGAGAGAGAGAGAGAGAGAGAGAGAGAGAGAGAGAGAGAGCTGCTGCATGCCCCCTTCCACCCGGTTCTCTGTTTTTTTCCACTCACTAATTCCATATCCCATGCCGCTGAATATTTTTCAGGTTGTTCTGGGGGTTTTATGCCCCTCTCAGAGCTACTGAACCATGCATCTTATGCAATGGTGGTATAGTTTTGGATACAGGAGCCCAAATATGGGATGTATCAACTTGATATTACTGCACATGAGACTTAAGTATGTGATATAGAAGACTCTGTATGAGAGTGGTATGCTGGGCACATGTTCATGACCGTTAAATGCCAGGACATTGTTATCTGCCACCATAGCTATCTTGCTTGAACTTCTGCAGAAGATAGTTGAATGTTTCCTGTGAGAGGAGACAGTTACAAAAGCATCAAACCCCAAACTTATATTATGGGGGAAATAACTATATATGCAGTAATGATATGCAAAAGCATTCCAAAACATTTTGGGGGTAATTAAAGTTCTGGGCCTCAGACCACATCCAGTTCTCTATCCTTGGGCTCAATCCTTCTGCGGCAGTCCAACAGGAAGTCAATTCCTCTCTTTTCAGACATGAGATTCACTTTCATTAATTCCATGCACGCACGCACGCACACACACACACACACACACACACACAGAGAGAGAGAGAGAGAGAGAGAGAGAGAGAGAGACTGACTGAAGGAGCTGGGTTTGAAAGAAAGTAATCTTTCTCTGCCACCCATCAGGTGCCATGTGCCATTCCGATGATGAGTGTTACTTGCTCAGGCTGTTTTTTGGTTAGCCTTTTATGTGAGCAGTTTGCTGCCTCTCAATTGCAATAGAGCATTTGCACATTGTGGTGGGTCAATTAGGTTGTGCCAGTGGAAAACTAATCAGCTTAAGAGGAGCCCAGTCATCTTCCTCCCCTGCTCAGAGGTGACTCTTTGCTCTCCAAATGAAGAGTATACTTCACTGTTTCACCTGACAGCTTTATTCTCATGCCCCATCCCAATCCTTCTTAATAAGTGTTGACTAGAAGGTGAGTCTTTATCCATGGCGATTTTGGTTCTTCACCATGCAAAGGAGTCTAGTGTATGCATCAAGATATAGGCTTGATGGCTAGCATTGAGTGGAAAGTGCATTGTGGCATGATGAGGAACCATCTCTCTCTCCCCACCCCCCGCCCCGGTATCCTCTGGTGTTTCCCCCAAAAAAACTTTATTGGAAAGATAGAGAAACATTGATGTCATGAATCACTTCTACGAATTGTCACATTGCCCTATAAAGGTGTAGATGGCAGAGTTTTGTGTATTTTTATGCACATAGTTATAATTTCAATATCATTACATCCATATAATAAGAAGTGCTCTTTTTCAGCTGGAACTGACCAGAACTCAGTTCCAGCACCTCTTAGGTGTGTGCCATTGCAATTATAGGAGAACAAGGGAGGCCTTTATGGTGAGTTTCTGCACCTCTTTTTCTAGAAAAACAGCACAGAAAATAGGGATTATAGTGGTGGAATGTTCCATCATGCACATTTTTAAAAATCTGGGTGAAATCTTTTATTCTGTTTTCTTCAAACATCTGGGCTCTAAATGTGTAGATTACTTTACTTCATTCCCTTCAGCAGTGAATCTGTTTCCTATACCATTTAGCAAGTCATTCCACTCAACTCACAGTCTGTTGAAGCAGCATTTATTTTTATTTCATTTTCTAAAACGTATAAAACATTTATCCTGAAAAATAGGGAATCCAAGGAGCTTTTAACGATACTGCTAAAACAAGAACAGAAATTAACAGAGTAAATGAATCCAAAATAATAAAATAGTGAGTACAGAGGAAAACAAGTACCAAGAAATACACCAAGAGATAGAAAATGAAGCTTTTTGAGCTATTTTGAAGTCTTCACATCTGGGTTTAAACTGGAACTTCTCGCTTCTCTCTGCAATCTTCCTCCTCTTTGAAAAGTCTCTGGAGTACGACCTTCAAGCTCTCCCTAGATCGAGCCCTCTTGTTTCTCCCAATCAGGAAATAAATCAGTGGATTAATACTGCTATTCAGGCAGCTGCATAAGAGCCCAACAGGTATTGCAACAAAATGCACTTTATTGTCTAAAAGTGGAGTGAAAAAACGGATTAATGAAATGCAAGTAAATGGGAAAGCTAAGAAGAGGAAGAAGAGGAGGGCAAGTAGAATGGCTGTTAAAGCTTTTCCCTTCTTCCTCTGTTGTGACTGAAACCAAACTTTTATAAACAGGACAAGAGTGGAAACAGTCATGAGTGGGAGGCAAAGTACAGCATTCATTAGAAGGTGATAGAAAATGGCATACATGTAATGCAGAAAATTAGAAAGAATCATGCAGATTGCAGTGAGCAGGAAAGAAATGATCCATATTGTGGCACACACAAGGGTGGAAAAGTGTGGTGGTCGGTGGCATCTATGCCAAAGGGGGAAGAGGACAGAAACACACCTGTCCATGCTAATGGCTGTCAACAGATATTGACCAGTGTTGTACATGAACAAAATGAAAAACTCGAATACTGTGAACACATACATATACAAAGGTAAGAGTGAAAATAATCCCAAAATACTGATAATCGAAAAAGAAGATGAACACATGAGAGCCCCAAGGTCAGCAACAGCCAGATGTAGTATGAAAGTGGTGAAAGGATTCCTCTTCATTGAAAAGCCAAGGAACCAGATGACAGTTCCATTCCCCACAAGTCCAAAAATGCTAATAATGAAAATGAAGACATAGAGTACAATTTCTGCTATAAAATATAGCGATGACTCGTGATCAAAACCATCCTGGGGGGTTAGGAGGTCAGTTCCATTTTCGGCTCCAATATCTTCCCAAGAGGCATTCGAAGTGGGCCAGGATCCCAGGCCATCATTGCTCATCTTGCTGGATCTCTACTTTTGACCTACTCCTTCATTGCTCTTCCTATCAGGAGAAAATAAAGAAATGTGAAGTAAGTTTTGGTTCTAAAGCTCAATCATATTAAACCGAGACACTCAAACAATAATAAAAGAGAAATGCTATCATGGAAATTCATGACCGATAAACAAACAAACAAACATGCCCCCCCCCAACATTCCTCAGATGAAATTAAGGAAAAAAATTACTCCTCTCTTATTGACCCTCCTTGACCCCCCATTTTTTCCTCTCTCACATAGCATTTACTAACTTAAGAAAGACAAGTGCTACCACAGTACACTGTTTATGAAAAAAACAATATGAACCCAAAATAAAACACAAGTTTAAAGTGAATTCAAACAGCAATGTGAGAACTAGAAAATTTATATATAGAGAGAGATGCTGATGAGCCTGACCTTGAGATTTTTATAAAATAATGTTGTATCCCTATTGTAGAGCACTTGTGAGGCAGATGATTGGTTTGTCCAGCCCAAGTATTCCCTTCTCCAGGGATTCAACCTGGACTTTTCTGCCAGCAATGCATGTACACTTCTGCCTTTGGTTCCCCTTCCGCTTTTGCAAATGAACTTTGTCAACTTGAGACATTCATGTACCTGTGAGCAATTATTGATCAGCAGTCTGAAGGCAAGGTGAGTTGGAGGCAGGAAGAAGCACAAAATCTTGTGCTGGAATGTGGAGGAAGCCAGAAGATTGGCAGAATGGACTACAGCCCCAATGAGGAGAAAATAGAGTTATCACCAAGCTCTCCGCAAGACGTTTAGGACTCCACCCATTACAGATGAAGTTCTTAAGCAGTCTGTCAACATCATGTGGCAAGAAGAATTTTGTTCATTGGTTGTCAAAAAAGCTAATTTAAGAGGAGGTTCTTGCCTCCAAATTCTTGATATCATAGAGAAGCATTCTTGGGAAAAGTGAGTAAATAAGTTGTATGGGAACAACTGGTGAGGGTAATACTGGGATTCTTTGAGGGGAATCACATGCTTTGAATTCATGGTGTGTATGGAGCCCCACAGGTGTAAGTTTGGAAACTGGAAGGGTGCAGGGCGGGCTTCTGAATGACTAATAGGTGGAAAATGGTTAACCTGAAGAGGGAGAGTTTTAATTCTCTAGTTTATAAGTTTATAAGTCTGTTTGTAACCAAGCTTTCTTGGTTAGCTTTCTCTCTCTCTGTATAACTTGAAAAAAAAAGTTTTTAGCTAAGAGCTCGTCTGCTAATGCATTCTTTACTGACATACTGTTAATCAAGAAGCGAGCAGCTAAGGGGGCTTCCCCCTCCTCTTCCCCCTCCTCCTCTTCTCTCTCCTCTCCCTTATCTATCTCTTACCTGGCTCTGAGTGGAATGAGGAGGCCCCTCTGAATAACTGGAGCTTTCAACTTTCCTTGAACTGAAAGTCAGTTTGTTTTTTTTAGTGGCTCAGAGCCGCGCATTCAGTTTTCTCTGAAGGACAGTCTCTGAACAGAGAGAGAGAGAGAGCTTTTAATTTTGAGCTGGATTTTCTGGGCTGAAAAACTTCCTTTTTTTGGAAAAGAAAGAGACCCCCCTTCTCCCTGAATACAGGTAGCTTCTTCTTCTGAAAGACAGTCTTTTAATTTGCTACCAAGGAGAGATTCCTTCTTTGGAGGTCTTTAAGCAGAGACTTGACAGCCATTTGTCATGCATGCTTTGATGGTGTGTCCCCCCTTAGCAGGGGGTTGGACTGGATGGCCCTTGTGGTCTCTTCCAACCCTATGATTCTATTCTGTGATTCTATATTGAAAGCCTCCTGGAAAGCCTGATGTAAGTTCCCCTTTTACCTTGTTCTTTATGCAACTAAGTCCTTTTAATGGACTTTCCTTTCTCTATGCCAGTAACTGACTTTCCTTTCTCTATGCAAGTCTCTTAAGTCCTTTTTTTAAACCTTCCTTCTCCCTTTTAAGTCTTTTTAAACTGAGATTCTTTCTCTCTCTCTCTCTAATGTTTTTTTAAGTTCTTTTATTTGACATGTAGCTTCTACTGATGTGTAGCATTCCTAGCCTCTCTATAAATGATATTTAGACTTTGCCTGAGTTTGTAAAACTTTAGCCCCTTTATTTGATACTATTTGCCTGGCCTTTTATATTTTTATGTTATTGGTATAATATTTTGCTTTTTCTGTAAGCTCTCTTTGTGCAACTTATTCTGTTAGTGCATACCTTTCTTCGCTGGCATATCATTAATCAATGAAAAACGCCCCTTCCCTGGAGCGCCCCTTCCCTGGATGGCACAGGAATTACTGGCCGAGGGATGTGAGAGTTGCCAGATAGCCAGAGACAGGATAATTCTTTGATGGATGGTCCTGCCGGTTGGAGGGAAAGGCGGGAGGTACCAGGGGCAGCCAGAGGCTGCTTAACCCCCACTTTGAGATAAGAGTGTGAGACAGGAACTTTCACCCAATAATGAACTCAAGGCTGAAACCCTTTAAGTAAAAGCTTTTCTGTAAACTGTTTAGATGAAAACTTTTCTGTTAGAAATGAACCTTGATTAGTAGTGTATTCCTTACTGGCATATTAAATCAGGAAAGGAATAGATCAAGAGGGGCCCACTCAAGGAGATAGGAATGGCTGTAACTAGTACCTGAAGATAACAGTGGAATGGGGATCTTGCACAGGGGAGTAAGGGCTGTGTTGGCCTTGAAGATAAGATTGTAAGAACAGGAATTTTCAAGGATGTTACTAATGGTGTGACGTGCAAGAAGCAGATTCCTGGGGAGGGGGAATGAGAGGTTTGAAGATTATATAAACTGTATGCAACTGATGCTTGGTGCAGTTCGCTGTGAATTATCACGCGGGTGCCTTCCTGCCATTCTAAATGACAGGAATAAAAAAACTCTTTCTCTATTTCAAATCCTCAGTGTCTTTTTTTGACTCCTTCCTCCCTCACTCCCCCCCGGGTGCAACAAAGAACCCAAGGTTAACGGAAAGGTCTGCAATAAGGCTACAAACCAGGTGGGAGAGGAGAACAGAACGGAATGGCTGGATGAGATGGCAGACATACGTATGTATGTAATGATCCATTTACAGTAAATAACATGGCATGTTCTGGCCTGATCATTTTCAGGGATCTTCCACCCTTCCTCCAGTCCCATTCCTAAAACAATCAGTTTCAAGCTCTTTCCAGAGACCTTCCAGGCATCAGTCCGAGAGGCCTTGCATATGCTGTGCAGCTTTACCTTGAAAAACACATTCATTGCCTCTGAATTGGAATGACTAGCAATCTGCAGGAAACCCAATGGTCATTTGTTTCCATTCAGCAGTAAAGAGAAGGTTTTCCTGGTGTGAAATGTTGGGCCACATGAGCTAATGGGCAGGAAAGAGCAGGATGGTGGTACAGTAGGGATACAGAACTTTTTTCCAGCAAGAGGACCTCATTCTTTTCTGGGAAAGCTCCTAGAAGGGAATACATATAGCCAATCTACTCCCACTTGTAAGCAGAGAGTTCTGTTTTTGTTGCTGTTATAAGTTCATTTCCTGAACACACAGGAGATTTCTGAAGTATCTAGGCTGAGGGGGGGAAAAACCTGCCCATGACTAATTGGAACATCAACTAGTGGATATGAACATTTTAATTAGCCCTACCTGGCAGAGACTGAATCTATAATCTTCTGCATGCAAACTACTCAGCCTCAGATTTTGGATACTAAACTCTATGTATAACTCTATAACATTCATTGAACAGTGATTTCTATTCAAGGATATGAGAGGTTATGTTCCATTGCTTTTCCCCAGGAAAACCTGCTCTTTACTGTTGATTTGTGACAAACATCAGAAGGGTCTTTGAAGGGACATTCAAAATCCTAGTGTTAGACCTGAAGCTACTAAGGCTATCAGGCACTGAGATCTCCAGAACTCATTCTTTCCTAGCCTGCCAATTGGGATCCCTATAACTCTCTTCGTGTCAGTATGCAAAATGCTTGCTAATTATCCCACTGAGGAATGGCTCTCCTGCTACCCTTGCAGATGAAGGGTGTTCACAAAACTGTGAGAATCTGTGGCTCAGATATCCTGAGCGGGAGGAAACAGGAGTAACAGCTGGGGAAAGTAGGCAATCAGAGGATTTGCAGGAATCAATGCAATCCCCAAGTCTCAAGGAAAACTTGTAAGTCTGACCAAGCTGAATTCAAGATGTCCTGTAAATTACCCTCTTCTCTTTTTCTGTGCTTAATCAGTTTGCCAATATCTTGTAACATGAAGAAACTGATTCTTTACTGGTGATCAAGAAAGCCATCAGCAAAATTAGGAGGAGGATGTTGCCCTCTAAGTCTCACTGTTGTAGAAAGTACTGTTGATAAAATGTGGTTTCCTAGTCATCCGGAAGCGGGAAGCAGCTAAGAACTCTGTAACTTGATCGAGTGATATTTGTTTATTGATTAATAGCATTATTTCTCCTTCTACCCTTATTTCCCTTTATCCCCTTAAATTCCTTTTTCAAAAAAATCTTCCCTTCTCCCCCTGTTGGTTTGCGCATTTGGTGGGTTGGGGGTTAAACCCCCCATTACCAGGGGCCTTTTGGCCTTACCGGCGGGTATTAATCACGTTCCTGTAGCCCGCTCTGAGGTGAGACCTTTTGGAGAGTGGATTTGACAGGGCGTCTTCGTAGTTAATGGTCTTTGCCCTTATTCTCCATGGCTGAAATATTATGTAAACCACGAAAGCAATAGCCCCACTGAACATAGGTCAACAAGGCTAAATACAATGCAACACAAACTTATGGGCTCAGTCTAACAACAATAATGTTTTTAGAACTATAATGATACATATAGACATGATTATCTTTTGGAACTATCATAACTGTGTTTCAGCGGTGGTCTCCTCTTCCTCTGGAGAGTTTTCCTCATCTCTGAAAGCATTCTGGAGTATGGCCTTCATGTTTGTAATAGGTCTGCCTCTTTTCTTTCTCCCAACCAGGAAATAGATGAAAGGGTTAACACTGCTGTTCAGAGAGGCACATAAGAACCCATAAAATGCAAGAAGGGGAGTTTCTGAATGGAAAATATAATCGGCAATGTAAAAGGCATTAAGAGGAAAAGAAAAAACAATGAAGAAGAGAAGAGCAAGCAAGATGATTACTATAAGTTTCCCACGCCTCCGCTGTCGTGGTTTAAAGTAGACTTTGATGAACAGGATCAGTGTGGAGATAGTCATGAGTGGGAGGCAAAGGAGGCCACTCACAATCAACTGAAAGTTTACTATGTTATATGATGTCAAATTATTCAGGTGGAGAATTAAGTGAATTCCAGGGGAAAGGGAAGA
This sequence comes from Lacerta agilis, assembly GCF_009819535.1. Classification (NCBI taxonomy): domain Eukaryota; kingdom Metazoa; phylum Chordata; class Lepidosauria; order Squamata; family Lacertidae; genus Lacerta; species Lacerta agilis. The sequence continues at coordinate 79,644,372 of NC_046318.1, read as the reverse complement.
AAGGCCCCATATTAAAGCACATATAGTCCTGGTTAAATGTTGTGGTCTGTGGCATCGATACAAAATGGGGAAGAGGACACACACACATCTGTCAATGCTGATGGCTGTCAATAGGAATTGGCCAGTGTTGTACGTGAAATAGAAGATATGATCAAATACGTCACATAGCAGGCTATCGTAAGAGTATTTTGCCATCCAATGTATTTCTGTAATAAAGTTAGCAGTGAGTAAACCAGTGTCAGCAATGGAGAGGTTCAGAATGTAAGTGGTGAATTGATTCCTCTTAATGCAGAAGCCAAGAAGCCAGATGACAGTTCCATTTGCAATAAAGCCAAAAATGCAAAATAAAATTGTAATGATGGTTGTAATATCCTTTTCTAATGAAGAATCTGGAGTCGGTTCTATATAATTATTACTGTGGCTCTTGTTGAAGCCTGGAATGTCATCATATGTCATGTTATATTCTTCTCCAGGATTCCAAGGGAAGGAGGATGCTAAGCTGAAACCGCTCATTGTGCTCAACATTGGTTATGTGCTTCTTCTGCTGTAGATTTCTTCTAATGGAAGAAATGAGACAAGGGTGGATTTAGTCTTTATTAATAAACAAAGAGCAAGCTATTTCAGCCTCAACTTCCTTGGTTTTTTTAAATAATATATTGTTATATCGTTCCGGGAACCTTAGTTCTTAAAATAAATGCCAAACATGGGATTTAGGAGAAATCAAGAGTAAGCGTTTTATTGCTGAGCAATAGGTCCAGGGAGTCATCTCCAAAAGACTGGACATCAATCACAGGTATCCAAAGGTTTTTATAGATCCTTCAAATGTTACATATTCATGTCTTGCATTAAGTATCAAGCCAATGAGCATATGACAGCAACCCAGAAAACCAACCCTCTTGTCCCCAGAAGACTCTCTGAACTTCACCCTAGTTAGCTGAGGCAAGGAGATTCACTTCTACTTTCTTGTAACGACCTTCTACCCCTGTGAACTCTCCCCAATTCCTTTCGTTGGGCCATTGTTTTAGCTTGGTAAGCATATAAATCTCATTATGTCAGACTTGGTCAAACTCTATATGTATCTCAAACACCCAGAATATTCTGCAGACATCCTGTTTCTCCTAACATCCTGACTCACTTGGGGACATAGGACCCATGACATAACTTATATCTTCTGCGGTCAACCTGCCTAGCTAGATATTTTCTGCTTGGCTCAGCTGTAACCCACAAACTCTTTGTAAGAAGCATTCCTTACAAGGCACAGTCTTAACGCATAAGCATACAGAATAAAGCAAAGGTGAGATTATATGTTCCCAGGTTACAACAATATCATTCTTTTTATCCATATAGAAAGTTAGATTTGTTACTCAACAACTATATTCCAATGCAACAAAACTAGTGACTTCCTACTCACCCAACATCAATGTTTACAACGCAAATTACATACAATAAGGTTCTGTATTATCTAATACAGAATTGCGAACATGCGCTGGATTATGGAGAAAGCTAGAGAGTTCCAGAAAAAGATCTACTTCTGCTTCATTGACTACGCAAAAGCATTTGACTGTGTCGACCACAGCAAACTATGGCAAGTTCTTAAAGAAATGGGAGTGCCGGATCACCTCATTTGTCTCCTGAGAAATCTCTATGTGGGACAAGAAGCTACAGTTAGAACTGGATATGGAACAACTGATTGGTTCAAAATTGGGAAAGGAGTACGACAAGGCTGTTTATTGTCTCCCTGCTTATTTAACTTATATGCAGAATTCATCATGCGAAAGGCTGGACTGGATGAATCCCCAACCGGAATTCAGATTGGTGGAAGAAATATCAACAACCTCAGATATGCTGATGACACAACCTTGATGGCAGAAAGTGAGGAGGAATTAGAGAACCTTTTAATGAGGGTGAAAGAAGAGAGTGCAAAATATGGTCTGAAGCTCAACATCAAAAAAACTAAGATCATGGCCACTGGTCCCATCACTTTCTGGCAAATAGAAGGGGAAGAAATGGAGGCAGTGAGAGATTTTACTTTCTTGGGCTCCATGATCACTGCAGATGGTGACAGCAGTCACGAAATTAAAAGACGCCTGCTTCTTGGAAGGAAAGCAATGACAAACCTAGACAGCTTCTTAAAAAGCAGAGACATCACCTTGCCTACAAAGGTCCGTATAGTTAAATCCATGGTTTTCCCAGTAGTAATGTATGGAAGTGAGAGCTGGACCATAAAGAAGGTTGATCGCCGAAGAATTGATGCTTTTGAATTATGGTGCTGGAGGAGACTCTTGAGAGTCCCATGGACTGCAAAAAGATCAGACTTATCCATCCTTAAAGAAATCAGCCCTGAGTGCTCACTGGAAGGGCAGATCCTGAAGTTGAGGCTCCAGTACTTTGGCCACCTCATGAGAAGAAAAGACTCCCTGGAAAAGACCCTGATGTTGGGGAAGGTGGAGGGCACAAGGAGAAGGGGATGACAGAGGATGAGATGGTTGGACAGTGTTCTCGAAGCGACTGGCATGAGTTTGGCCAAACTGCGAGAGGCAGTGAAGGATAGGCGTGCCTGGCGTGCTCTGGTCCATGGGGTCACAAAGAGTCGGACACGACTGAACGACTGAACAACAACAACAACAACAATTGTTCATTGGAATGTTTGTCAAAACCCATCAGTTTCAAAGGCTTAGAGGGGAAATGCAATATTCTGGTGGGTCATGGATCTTTCCTCCATGTAAAAAAATTGAGATTCAGCATATCATTTGGTAAGTCAAATTCTCAACTTCTGGTCTCTGACTCAGACTCCAGATGTGAAACTAATCTCTTGTGTCGTAGACACTGAGAGTGTGATGGTTGGGTGGTTGAGAAGAGGTGTGTGAGAAGGAGTTAAACAGCTCTTGTGATTAGGGAAATAAAAGCCAGAATGAATTGGGAAGGCATGTGTAATTTTATTATTATTAAAATGTGATTTTTAACAAAAGTGGATAAAATAAAAGTCGAATTGAGATTGATAAGAAATATGAAAATCAGAAAAAGACCCACAATAGATTAGCCAGACAGCAAGATTTTTACAATGTGGAATGTATTAGACAAACCTTTAGTCTATCCACCTAGTACTTTCTGCTCTGCCTGGATGTGGAAACCAAAAATTCCTGCCATCTTCACCAGCCATCCACGTGGTCTCCTTCTAACTCAAGACTCCAGGGATTTAGCTTGGCTCACCTATCTGCCAAAGGTGCACAGCATTGCCATTCAGCTACAGATCCCTTCTTACCTTTGCTAATGAATGAGATCAAATTTAGTTATTCACATACCTGTCAAAAACTTTGGATCAGCATCCCGAAGGCATGGTGAGTGGGAGCAGAAATTGGTGCTGGAATAAGCAGGTAATCAGAAGATTTGCAGAAATTGATAAGATGCCTCATCTGGTTCTTAGCAAGATGTGTAGGCTCCTGCCCATGTGTCTTCAGTTCTTTGTAGTCCATTTGCCAGCATCATGTGATAAGGTGGTTGTTTTGTGCATTGGGTCTCAGGATATCATTTGACCAAGTCAGGAGGAGATTATTGCCTTCTAAAGTTCAGTGTCCCAGTCAGGCACTATTGAGAAGAGAGAGTCTGCTAGCGGTAAGCAAGTCCAACTTCTCTTGGACCTTATCTGGAGAAATATCTTTCATGATTGGAGTGTCACCTGACCCATTAACAGAAATAGTAACCAATGTATTAAGAGAGCAATCAGCTTGCTGTTGGTTCTGCTACGGAGGAACTTAGGCTGGGGTGCAGAACTATATCGGAAGAAGAAAAAATAGAGTCCTTCTAGATCAGGTCAGTGGCCCATGCAGCTAACTGTCCTTGTCTCACAGCAGAGAACAGATGCTTCAAGGAAGCCCACAAACAGCTTCTGAACACAACAGTACTCTCCTCCCTCGTGATGTTCTGCTGGCAGGCCTTAATCTCCTTAATTTTCCAACTCCTTTGGGACAACTTTGACATTTGTGGGAGGCCAATCTGCATTTTTTGGTGGGGCATGGGAACACTTCTGTCCGATCCCATATGCACCAGTTCTTTAAAGCCTCTATTTATTGATATTGAGTACTCTTCATTCCATCCTGGGGGTCATGGGGGAAAAAAATATCTCAGTCTGAACAAGGCTTAGCCATTCCATAAGATGTTATTTCTGGCGTATTTTTGTGGGAGAGAGAAAAAGAAAGGAGAGAAAGCCACTCCATTCTATGCCATTCCAACCCATTATCGGTCCCTCACTCCCTCATTCAACATTCCATCCCACTGAGTTTTCATTGGGGAGTTCAGAGGTTTTTATGCCCCTCTCAGAGCTACCCAAATCTACCACAGCATGCCTCTTATGTAAAGGTTGTACAGTTTTGTCTACAGGAGCCCAAATACGGGAAGTATCAACTTGGTGTTACTGCATATGAGACTGATATATTTGAATACGTATGACATACTGGGCACATGTTCTTGGCAGTTAAACACCAGGACATTATTATCTGCCGTCAGAGTTATCTTGCTTGGGCATGTGCAGATGATAGTCAGGTGTTTCCTGTCGATGAAGATAGTTGCAATATGTCATGTGAAAAATAACTATATACAAAAACATTCCCAAGCAGACTTCTGCATGATAATAATTAATTAATAATAATAATAATAATAATAATAATAATAATAATAATAACCACTAATCTTGTCAAAACTCTTTTGACTCATCTCAAAGTTTTTCCTAAGAAAACCATGAACCTTTTCCTTCCTTGCACATTTGCATTCCAGAATCATGCACTGAGGTCAAATTTAGAGTGCTGGACTAAGAGTCTAGAGAGCTGGATTGAAATCACTATTTAGCAATGGCACTTAGTGAGTGCCCTTGATTCAGTCACACACTCACCCTAACCTACCTCACAGAATTGTTGTCAGGATAAACTGAAAGGTGATGTGTACCATGTATACCCTATTTTAAGGGACACAGGTGGCTCTGTGGTCTAAACCACTGAGCCTCTTGGGCTTGCCGATCAGAAGGTCAGCATTTTGAATCCCCCTGACAGGATGAGCTCCTATTGCTCTGTCCCAGCTCCTGCCAACCTAGCAGTTTGAAAGCATGCCGCTGCAAGTAGAAAAATAGGTACCACTGCAGTAGGAAGGTAAATGGCATTTCCATGCAATCTGGTTTCTGCCACGGTGTATCCCCATGCCTTTGCATGCTGGTGAGGCGTTCCTTATCCTGCTCCTAAAAGCTATTGCTAAACAAATACTGCTGGCAAGAAGCTTTGGGGAAGAGGTAAATTAAAGCTTGCTCCCCTCGTGTGCACCATTTGCATGTCAGTTGGGAGCAGGGGCAGAAAAAGAGAGCCAGTGTGGTGTAGTGGTTAAGAGCGGTAGACTCGTAATCTGGGGAACCGGGTTCGTGTCTCCGCTCCTCCACATGCAGCTGCTGGGTGACCTTGGGCTAGTCACACTTCTCTGAAGTCTCTCAGCCCCACTCACCTCACAGAGTGTTTGTTGTGGGGGAGGAAGGGAAAGGAGAATGTTAGCCGCTTTGAGACTCCTTCGGGTAGTGATAAAGCGGGATATCAAATCCAAACTCTTCTTCTTCTTCTTCTATCTGATATGTCCAGATGCAATTACATGACATCACCACAGAGTTCTCTGTGTTGACTTTTAGACAGGGTGAAGCATAGAGTCTCATGCAAAGTGCTCTCAAAGTGTTTGATTAATAATGCTCTGATGTTACCTTCCACATATGCAGCACCATAGCTGGTGGGGGGGGGGGGTTAAGCCAGGACTTTTGCCCTGGCTGAAATCTCCAAGGGGTACCATTGATGCTCCTAGCCTGCCAGTCATATTACTGTCTGGGTTGTAGAATAGTTCTCCTTGCACCTCTCTTTGTGTGAAACCAAGATTGGGAATGTAGGGTGGGGAGAAGACTCTTTCCAAATCCTTTTCTTGCTCCTTCCTTTTCTCCCACCCAGATTCTGGACCTCTCTCTGCGACAGTCTCTTCCTGCTCACTAAACCCTGTTACCTCTTCAGCTTCCAACACCTCCTCCTCCCAGTCTCCTCCCTCTGACCACTCATGGTGGTCCCACCACCAATCCCCTGGCTCTGAGCCAGTGTGGTGTAGTGGTTAAGAGCAGTAGACTCATAATCTGGTGAACCGGGTTTGCGTTTCCGCTCCTCCACATGCAACTGCTGGGTGACCTTGGGCTAGTCACACTTCTTTGAAGTCTCTCAGCCCCACTCACCTCACAGAGTGTTTGTTGTGGGGGAGGAAGGGAAAGGAGAAGGTTAGCGCTTTGAGACTCCTTTGGGTAGTGATAAAGCGGGATATCAAATCCAATCCTCCTCCTCCTCTTCTTCTTCTCTGGGGGTTCTTCAGCTGGTGCCTCCCACCACTTCTCTGCCCCCACCCAGTCCATGACAGCATTTTACAACAGCAATGCACACAAATATAGACATGTTACAGCTAGATGCAAGCTTGTATTAGAAACAGTGGCTTACAAAGCAATACAAGGGGTGATTATACATACAAGATTATATAAAATATAGATGAGGGGGTTTTGTGCATTCATGATTCTGGTAACTAGTTGTAAAACAGAGACATGGATTGATGGTATAGCATGCTTTGCTTCATAACTCTACAATACTTAAGAGCTTTGGAGTTCATCTAGTTCACCCACCTGCTGAAATTCTAAACAGCTCCTGGAATCAATAGCCCACACTGAATACAGGTCAAAAAAAGTACTGCTAATGGAAACCAAAATTACACAGGTGTGCTTCAAAGAAACTAGGATTATAAATCTTTGGGAGCCATCAAAACTTAATCTCAGCAGTGGAATACAAATATACACTTGTTTACTTAGTAGGAGCTAGAACAACTTATGGTATAGCTATAAGTTGTACTCTTTCAAAGCCATCACAAGGGACTTAAAACACAGGTTTCCACTTCCTCTGTATGGTTTTCTTCTTCCTTGAAAATATTTTGGAGTATGGCTTTCATGCCCTTTACACGTCCGCCTCTCTTTCGTCTCCCAAACACAAAATAGATCAAAGGGTTAGCACTGCTGTTCAGAGTGCAGCACAAGTAACCATACTGCAAGCGATGCAAAGTTGGAATATGGAAAACATAATGGCCAATGTAAAAGGCATTCAGTGGAAAAGAAAGAACGATGAAGAAGAAAAGAGTAAGGAGGATGACTATGATGAGCTTTCCCCGCTTCTGCTGTTGTGTTTTAAAGCAGACCTTGATGAACAGGATCAAAGTGGAGATAGTTATTAGTGGGAGACAAAGGAAGCCATTCACAATGTACTGGTAGAGTCTTATGTGATCGTGATACTTCTTAACAGTCAGGTAGAGAATGAAATGTGTTCCAGGGAGAAGGAAAGAAAGCACCCATATTAAGGCACACACAACAGTGGACAAATATGGCGGTCGGTGGCATCCATACCAAACTTGGAAGAGTATAGACACACACCTGTCGATGCTGATGGCCGTCAGCAGAAACTGACCCGTGTTGTACATGAATTGGAAAATATCTTCAAAGAATTCAAACACCACACCCTCATCCTGTTTGCGATTCTGAAGCCAGCGTATTTCTAGAAAAAGGTCCACGGCAAGTAAACCAAAGTCTGCAACGGCGAGGTTCAGGATGTATGTGGTGAAGGGGGTCCTCTTAATACGGAGTCCAAGCAGCCAGGTGACAATTCCATTCCCCAAGCATCCCAAAATGCAAACTATAATTATTGATACACACACTATATACATTGTTACCGTCCTGTATACAAATTCTGGATCATCATTACTGTGGCTACTGTTGGGGTAAGCGCTTGCGTTGAACACTACATAATATTTCTCTCCAGCATTCAAAGGGGACAGGGATGTTGGGCTGAAGCTGGCCATTGTGCTCAACCCTTCCTTTTTTTCCGTCTGGTGTGGATAGTCCAGCTGGAAGACATGGGAGAAAAGTGGGATTAGCCTTTGCAGTTTGTCAGCAATGATAAACAGTAACACGTTCATTGGATCAGTTACAGGTGGGTAGCCGTGTTGGTCTGCCATAGTTGAAACAAAATAGAAAATTCTTTCCAGTAGCACCTTAGAGCAGTGTTTTTCAACCACTGTTCCGCGGCACACTAGTGTGCCACGAGATGTTGCCTGGTGTGCCGTGGGAAAAATTGAAAAATTACTTTATATATAGTCAATATAGGCACAGAGTTAAAAATTTTAACATTTTCTAATGGTGGTGTGCCTCGTGATTTTTTTCATGAAACAAGTGTGCCTTTGCCCCAAAAAGGTTGAAAAACACTGCCTTAGAGACCAACTGAGTTTGTTCTTGGTATGAGCTTTCGTGTGCATCGCTACTTCTTCAGATATACTGAAACAGAAGTCACCAGATCCTTAAATATAGTGATGGAGTGGGGAGGGGTATTACTCAGAGGGTGGTGGGAATGCGTGATCAGCTGATAGGTTTCTCCATGGTTTTTGGTGATTAGTTGCAATTCAGCCACTTCTCTTTCCAGTCTATTTCTGAAATTTTTCAGAAATAGACTGAAATATTTCTGAAATTAATATAAAGAAATTTCAGAAATAGACTGAAAAGAGAAGTGGCTGAATTGCAACTAATCACCAAAAACCATGGAGAAACCTGGTCTGAACAAAGACATTGGATTCTTATCTCATTATACATAACAAAGCTATCTTTAGCCATCTCACCCCTTGCCTTTCCCTGCAAGACTAATTGCAGCTGTTAAGAGTCGTCAACAGGTTTGCCACACCTATCAGCACACGAAAGCTCATACCAAGAACAAACTCAGTTGGTCTCTAAGGTGCTACTGGAAAGAATTTTCTATTTTGTTACGTTCATTGGAGTCGACAAAGAGACCATGTCAAGAAGGGGCCAGATTGCCAGCAGAAACAGTGAAAGTGGGGAAAAGAAAAATAGTATTCAGTATGAATACTATTCACTGTGGTTAGCAAGTGGGAAAATCATAGCAATAATTTCAGAAGGCTGGCTAATATGCCCACAAGCTTTGGCTGGCTGGCTGGCTGGCTCACTAATTTGTAAGACTATATATAATGCCAGTAGGCTAAACTACCCAAGCTGGCTGCTTCGTGTTGTTTGTTTGTTGTTAGCAATTTCTAATGCTTCTGCTGCTGATAGTAATAATTCTTAGTAATGAGAACAGAATAAAAATATATTTAAAAAATGAAAAATGTTTTGGATTTCTTTCTTTTTTAAGGATGGGAGAATTAATTTGGAAAGGTTAGGAAGCAAACAAAAGCTGGACAAATGACAACAAACACTTTCTAAGAGACAGCATTTGCAAAAGAGTTCTGCATTTAAAAAAAGACTTGATCACCTTACCCCAAGTACTGGAGAGTTTTGGGTAAGGCGATAAGACTTTTAAGCTGGTCTTGCAGATCTCAACAATTAAAACAATAATTAATTCAATTTTGGGTAAAGGCACATAGATTTATTTTGTTTAGGATAAAGATGAAGAGGTCAGGCCAAAAGCTTTAGAGGAAATACTGGCTTTGAGAAGGGGAGTGAAGGAAAAGAATCAAAAGTAACCTCCAAGATGAGGAAATTGTGTCATCAGGAAAAGATCCTCTACAAAACATTCCCTACCTTATTCCAACTGCAGATGTTTGCTCACAAGGTTTGAGATGTTCTCTGATGCTTCTAGGTTATCAGTTGATATCTCTTCTCTGTGTTCAAAATAAAATGCTCATCCAGAAGGCAGCACACATTCTGAGCAGAGAATGCCAAATGGAAGAGTTGTTTGTTCAGCTAGTGTGGGGCAGATAACGGAAATCCTGTTAAAAAGTGCAAATCAATTAGTTGGTGCCCAACTTAGGCACAGATTCTCTTTTACTTCCTGATTCTTCAAGAATCTCCTGTGAGTGGATGTTTCTTTATAACTTATAAAAACCTCAGGAGATATATGCACTTTATACTTGCAAGTGTTTCTAGGGTCACAGCTGATAGTAAAATTTGACAGAGTCTTAAATTTTTGGACCCTGGACAGATGAACTGGGAAATGGGAGATCAATAGCTCAAGTGAACTTTACTCCAGTAAACATGCAATTTCTTCTTTAGTCAATATGTGCATGTGCCTAAGGGAGGAGGAAGTGGATTTAGAGTGAGCTGTTTCTATGCCATGTCCTTTGCCAGACCCCAAGAAGACATATTGGGCAAATGCTGAGATTTGGGAAATGCTGAGAGGCAGGAATCACTAGCTGAGATTCCTGCATTGCAGGGGCTTGGACCAGATGACCCTTGGGGTCCCTTCCAACTCTACAGTTCTATGATTCTATGAAATGCACCATAACATTTTAACCACAAACTGCCAAGCCAGCTCTTTTAGAAGGTAAACATGCTAGTGTGGCTGAGGGCTGAAATATATACAGAGAGACCTATAGCTGGGTTGGATAAGGTCCATTTCATTAAATGTTAGATGTAAACCTGCAGGGAAGAGTCATAGGTGAGGAAACTGACTATGACTAGGAAATCCCATAGCTATTAGGGCAAACAACCTCCTGCTGGGTCAATGGCAAGCCTATCTTCTTACCCCAGCCACACTAGGTTCTGTGCCAACCACCACCCAAAAGTCAACTACAGTATTAAGAATAAAACAGGCACTGGCTAAGGCTACTGCCTGGTGCAACTATAAAGCCCACAAGACCTAACCAGCCATAGGTTATAGGTTTATTAACATCTGGGCCTGAAGTCTTCCTCTCAAAATGATCACAAAGCCAATGCCCTCAACCAGACCCTCCAAGTGTCCCTATTTTCCAGGCATATTCCTGGATTTACAGATGTTGGCCTGGTTTCTGATTTGATCCCAGAATGTCCCACTTTTCCTTAGGATGTCCCTATTTCCACTGGATAAGTGTTGGAGGGTATGGGCTTATGCGATCCTCAAGGCAAAGAGATAAGTAACTATACAACCTTTAGAAAACATCTGAAGGCAGCCCTGTATAGGAAGGGCATATAAAAAGTAATAATAATAATAATAATAATAATAATAATAATAATAATAAGGTCATCCCTATTTCCATCTGAGAAATGTTCAATGTGCTGAAGCCAGGCCTGCTCTAACATGGCTGGCGCTGGGCTCTATAGCTGAAGTGGGTCTAAAATAGCACAGCCACGAGCAGAGCTAATGGGGAAGGGCAGGTGGCTGCAGTGGTAGAGCAAGCTGATTGGGCACCTGGGGCGGTGCGTGTGTCCTGCACCTAGGGGTGGGGAGAGCCAGGGCAGGATGCTCTGTGGGGCCTCCGGACTCTGCCTGCCACCTCCCGCTTAGCTGCCTTACAGGCGGACCATTTGGGGAAGCACGGAGCTTGCGGGCACTCAAGCCACCGCATCACTCCCAGGAGAGACGTGTGGCTCGGGTGCGCTGCAGGCCCTGCGGTGAGTGCTGCCTGGCTTTTTGTCAAACCCCCCCCCATGGTGACACCCAGGGTGGCCCACCCCCACTGGGTGGTTGATGCACACACTCAAATCTGAGAGAGCAATGACCATGGAGCCCTAAACTGCAACACTCGTGGCACAAGCCAAACCAGCCACCAAGGGGACAGCTCTTTGGGGTGTGTGCTGCCCAAGTCCCACATTGTTCTTTCGACCAAGCTGCTCAGCAGGGGCTCACAGAGCAGGAGAAGGTAGCCGAGCTCAAAGCTTGCCTATCTGCCAGCTCAAAAAGTGTCCAGCCGGCTTCCCACGCTAAATGGAGCTCAAACGCCCCAAGAGACACCAGCAGTAAAAACAGAGCAGTGGAGTCAGTAATTTTGAATAGCTATTTTATTAGCAAGCAGATACCTATATAAGTACAATGTCCATCATTTAACACTCTAACTGAATAAGCTAAGCGACTGGCTTGTTCTCAGTAGTCTATTCATCCTAAAGATGCATTAATATATACAGTATTAGCAGTGAGTGCACATGCAAATGATGCTTCAGAATAGGACAGAGGAGGGTGTATGGAAATGGGGCAGGTCTGTGTGCAAGGGAGAGTTGAAAAAAGGAGGGAAGAAGAGGTAGAAAAGGGGGGGTGAACATGATACTGGTGTGCTTGCAAAGGGGGCAGTGCAATAAGAGACAGGGGAAGGCTTTGTTTGTTTGTTTGTTTGTTTGGCAGCCTTCATCTGAATATCACAGGGTGGTTTACAGTATAAAAACACAAAAATACATAAGATAACGACACACAAAGTGATCCCCCCCCCGCATACGCAATTCAAAAGGCCGTAGATTGTTTAATTGGCAAAGGTCTGGGGAAAGAGGAATGATACCTTCCCCCTCCCTCCAGGCACCTTATGGTATGTAAGGAAGGCACCAGGCAAGATTCCCTGGGGAGAAGATTCCACAAGTGGGGAGCCATCACAGAAAAGGTTCATTTTCATGTTGCCACCCTCTGGACTGTTCATGGGGGAGGCAAACAAAGAAGGACCTGATTATGATTTCAGGGTCTGGGTTTGTTCATATGTGGAGAGGTGGTCCTTGAGGTATTGCAGTTACGGGCTGTTGGTTCTCTCTCTCTCTCTCTCTCCCCCCTTTTAAATCCTGTACCTGGATGCTTCTTTAGAGGCCCTCAACCTCCTATTTATGTTCCTCTATGTGCACTCTGTGAGCAGGATGTGCACTCTATGAGCAGGATGGAATGCATCCCAAGAGTTCCTCTTCTCATCTCCAGCTTCTTTCAGATTTCATCTTTCTGCATTAGGCACAGAAATGGGTTGATCTCTGTGAAATGGAGACTGCGGGGGGGGGGAGACGGTGGAGGGGAAAGGGGTGAATGTGAAAATTGGGGTGCTAAGAGGCTTACAACAAAGCAGGGAGGAGGATGCATGGGGATGAGGTTGAGGTTGAGAGCAGAAGCATGAAAAGGATGGAGAATAGGAGGGGTGTGTGTGTGTGTGAAAGAAGGAGGTGCAGCCTCTACATTACTTATTAGATGGTGGCATTTCATCTATCCCCTGCCCCTTTCCTCCGTTCCTCTCTCAGCTGATTTCATGGTATAGTCCCAAATCCTGCAGAGGCAGGTGGGAACGATCTTGAAGAGGCAAGCTCAACGTAGGTTCTACTACACATCATCCCATATTCTTTGAAGAAATGGAAGGTGAATCTTGAGCACAGGGGCTAAGTATGTTTGATTGCATGATTGATAAATCTTTTGGAGCCATCATAACTTAGTTTCAGCAGAGGGCTCCACTTCATCCGAACAGATTTCTTCCTCTTTGAAAACATTCTGAAGTATGACTTTCATGCTCCTCCTAGGTTTGCCTCTCTTTTGCCTCCCAACCAGGAAATAGATAAAAGGGTTGACGCTGCTGTTCAGAGTGGCGCACAAGTAGCCATATTGTAAGCGATGCAAAGTTAGCGACTCAAAAACATAATGGCTTATGTAAAAGGCATTCATTGGAAAAGAAAAAGAAAGAAAGAAGAGGAGTGTAAGCAGGATGACCGTGATCAGCTTTCTCCGCCTTATCCGTTGTGTTTTAAAGCAGAACTTGATAAAAAGGACCGCAGTGGAGAAAGTCATGAGTGGGAGGCAAATGAAGCCGTTCACAATATACTGGTAGCAACTTATATACTTGTGTTCCTTCTTAGCAGCCAGGAAGAGAATGAAGTGAATTCCAGGGAAAATGAAAGAGAATATCCATATCAAGGCACACAAAATGGTAGACAAATGTGGTGGCCGGTGGCATCGATACAAAAGGGGAAACAGGACACAAACACACCTGTCGATGCTGATGGCTGTCAGCAGAAACTGACCAGTGTTGTACATGGATTGGAAAATATCTTCGAAGAATTCAAACACGATGCCTTCATCCTGTTTACGGTTTTGAAGCCAACGTATTTCTAAAATAAAGTCAACAGCGAGTAAACCAAAGTCTGCAAGGGCGAGGTTCAGGATGTATGTGGTGAAGGGATTCCTCTTAATGTGGAAGCCAAGCAGCCAGATGACAGTTCCATTCCCCAAGCACCCCAAAATGCAAACTGTAATTATTGATACACACACTATATACATTGTTACTGTCCTATATATAAATTCTGGGTCGTCATTACTGTGGCTGTTGTTGGAAAAAACACTTGCATTGGATGTTTCATAATATTTCTCTCCAGCATTCAAAGGGTACAGGAGTGTTGGGCTGAAACTCCCCATTGTGTTCAACTTTGGCTTTTGTGTTTTGTCTGGTGTAGAGATTCCTGCTGGGAGAAGTGCGAGAAAAGGTCACGTTAGCCTTTTGCTAACAAGGTGAACAAACCTTTTCAGTCTAGTCTTTCTTGCTTCAGTCTGAGAAACCACTGTTAAGGCGAAAAACTTCTTATTATACCCTCTCCAGCTAAAGTTGCATTTTCAGAAAGACACACACAGACAATAAATTTATCCTACCACTTTCCATTGTTTCATTTTTCTACCCCATTGTTTGCAGAGGACATGAAGCTATCCCAATTGGACTTGCTTGCCTACTTTGAATGTGGCCACCCAGTAAAGGAGGCAAGGCAGGTGAATGAATGGAAAGTTCTGAAACAGAAATCATGCAGTGATAGACGACAGTTTCACTCTTGCTGTCAATGTCTCCTTTCAAATGGTAGAATTTAGTTTTCTTTTCTCCCTCTTAAAAAGTAAGTGTGTGTGTGTGTGTGTGTGTGTGTTGTTTTTGCTTGTTTGCATTTCATACTAACCTGGTTCTAGTAGAGTTCACTTTTTTCCTCTGTAAGCAGTGAATTTTCTCTCTTTAATAGTATCCTGGTTCTATAGTAGTAACCCCAAAACCAGCTCTTATTTGCACTTGATCAACTACACATAGCTGAACTGGAATGGGAGTGCCCCAACCATCTCAAGAGTGACCCATCCAAAAATACCCAGAAGCAGCAATATCACTGGGGAAAACATGGGGACTGCAAGGGTGACAGTCACCATCCTGCCGTGACTTTGATCCATGGGGAGATATTGTTATGAAAACTTCCCGCGGGGGCAAGTTGAGAGACTGACCCCAAGACGGACGAAGTCTTCCGTGCCCTCTGGCTTCTGGAGTCCAGGGGCACAATTGTAATATGCAGTTGTTCCCAGCTTGAAAACAACATACACAAGCCATTTGGCTAAGATCTACTTTATTGTAGATAAAGAGCAGAGGATGCCTCTGCGTAGCAGCTCATAATTCAGAGCTGTGTCTTAAAGCATCTTGCACCTCCTGATGCAGAACTGAAAGAAAAGAAATACAACAGTAATTACAATGACATCACATGTGTGGGAGCTGGTATGCCCAGTGTAATTCCCACAGAGAGGAAACATGACTCTTGAGTCTTGTGACCTTGCTGCAGCGTTCGCAGCTCGTCATGTCACAATATCACAACAGATATCAGAGAAACACACTGTTTAAATGACAACAGCAGAGAAGGCAATTTGGAAATGAAGAGATGAACATGAGCAAAGGAATTTGGAAATAATTTCCCTTCATTTTGGATGGAGGTGAAGAGGTTAAGCCCAAATCTTTTGTCTTTTAGGTGGGGTGTGGAGGAAGGGAGAATTGAATGTGGCCTCAAAGAAGAGGAAAATGTGTCATCAAGGGGTGAAAATCTGGACAGAATGTCCTACCTTAATTCCAATCACAGATGTTTGCTCTCAAGGCTCTTCTCTTAGAATTCTAAGGTCTGAGCCAGTATTTCTTCTCCGTTTTCAAAACAAGTTGCCGATCCAGATGTCAGCACTCAGCTTTGAGCAGAGAACATCAGATAGAATATCATGTTGGTTCAGCAAGGGTGGGGCAGGTAATTGAATATCCTGTTAAAATGTGCAAATCCATTAGCTGGTGTTCCAAAAAAGGCGAGGTTAGGGTTAACTTTCTTTCCTGGGATACATCAGCAATCCCCTGTGTGTGCTTCAAATTGTTTTGGCTGTAACTTAGCAAAGCCTCAGAATATATTGGCAGTTTGTACTTGCAGATGTTTCAAGCTTAGTGGCATGTTGCATTAATAGTCAGATTCTGTGCTGAATCAACGACGACAATGGAGCTTTTCAATCTGTTGCATCTTCAGGCAGAGCTGTAGAAGGATGTTGGCAGAAATCCTGGAGAACACTGTCAGTCAGTGTTAACAGTACTGAACAAGAACCATAGAGTGGTAGAGTTGGAATCCAATCCCCTGTGATGCGGGATAACTAGATGGAGTAATAAGTTTAACTTAGTATAAGGCAGCTTTCCTGTGTTCCCACGTTCACAGACTTGCACAGATACATACCTTAAGAACTGAGCTGTGGACATGATGGAGGCCAAAACAGACTGAAAGAGAGATCAGGACAAAGAAATCAAACCAAGGGCTTTTCTGCAAATGCTGCTTTTGAAGAGGAGTGCAACGAAAGAGAGAGAGAAGAGGAGGCAGCACAGAGAAGGAGAAAAGAGCAGGGAGGAAAGATTTCATGCATCGGTGCCAGCCCATTAAAAAATGCTGCTTTAAAAGGATTCCAAATTATCCTGCAAATGCTTTCTTGCTGCCTTGTTAAAACACCAGTTCCTGATTATGCACTCACATTGCTGTAATTCTATCCCTGCAAGCAGCTGCTTTATGCTCTTGCCCAATTTTATATACACTACATCTGGGACGTAAGAAGCCTGAGGGATTTCAAGGCTTAAACATCCTACTTCCAACCAATCATTTGATCACAGATGAGAACAGGCAGGTTTGAGATATTCAGGACTTCATAGAAGACTCCCCTCTCGCAAGTGTGTTACGTGTCAAATGTAATGTGATCATACACTTGAGTTGGCAGAAACACACACACCCCCAATAGGAACATGGACCTGGTTCCTTAGAGCATGCAGAGGTTCCGGGTTCAGTCTTAGAATTTTCAGGTAGGGCTGGGAGAACACCAAGTGGTGATGGGGGTGTCTTCAATTGTGTCTGTCTCCATGCACACCCATTATTTCATCTCATCCTATAGGATTATGCAGCGCACTTGGTTGGCGATGTAAAGGGAAAGGGACCCCTGACCATCAGGTCCAGTCGTGTCCGACTCTGGGGTTGCGGCGCTCATCTCGCTCTATAGGCCGAGGGAGCCGGCGTTTGTCCACAGACAGCTTCCGAGTCATGTGGCCAGCATGACAAAACCACTTCTGGCGAACCAGAGCAGCGCACAGAAACGCCGTTTACCTTCCCGCCGGAGTGGTCCTAATTTATCTACTTGTACTTTGACGTGCTTTTGAACTCCTAGGTGGGCAGGAGCTGGGACCGAGCAACAGGAGCTCACCCCGTGGCAGGGATTCGAACCGCCGACCTTCTGATCAGCAAGCCCTAGACTCTGTGGTTTAAGCCACAGCACCACCTGGGTCCCTCCGGTTGGCGATGTATTAGAGTTCTTTATTGGGAATCCCCCACCCTCCACCTCACACATGCCAACAAAACTCACTGCAGTCAACCGAAGGTAAGCAACCATGCTCTGGGCTCCCCACAACTTCTCTCACTGCCCAAAAAAACTAATAAATGAATGGAAAAAGAACCTGCCCGCACGACGGTGACACAAAAACCTTGCACATACATTATGTCAAAGAATAAAAGTTTTCTACCCCCCCTTCTCTCCCCCCATGCCTCTCTTCTCTCCCATCCTCATACGGTCTATAACATTAGTGTCTCCCATTGAATATAACTGATCTGTAGAAAGGAAATGAACTGAAAACAGAGATGCTGCATGTACTTTTGTTACACAAAGAAATCTTAATAAAAACTATTTTAAAAAGTCTGGGCAAGCCACTAACAATCAGTATAGACAATATTGAGCAAGATGGACCAGTTATCACTAGGTATTATTGCTGTTTACTTTCACCACACTCAGAAGTTCAGGCTGAGTGCAAGGACAGATAGATAAGTTGTGATATTGCCTCCCTACACAGATGCACCTGGTACCTTCATTATGCAGATTTTACCATATACAGATCCTGCACCTCTTTATCCTGGCCTTTGACACCTGAGAGTCTGGTGTCAGGTGCTTTTAACATGCTTTATTAATAGTGCTCTTCCACAAATGCTTTCAGTGGAAAGTCTATTTGATCCAGATGAATGCAATTATGCAGTACTGATATTAATATAAACATTTGAAATCATTAATCAAGAAACAAACTGGTCTACAGGATGGCACTCAAGTTGGATCTCTGTTGAGTTTCACAATTAATATTGCTTTTACTTTGTTCCTCGATTCCGGAAGCTTACCTTTCTCTAAACTCTCATTCTTATCCCGACTAATTGTTGCATTAAAACAATAATATCACAATAAGGCAATATCTTTCATGCATGAATCATATAATTCACATTACATCATGAATCATGTTGCAGGATTTCCAGATAGCCATTCTTACTGCTCTCTGGATAACTATAGTATAGCAAGCATCGCAATCTAAAAACATCACTCAGCAGTTGAAAAAATAAAAATAAGTGGACATCTCTGAAGCTCTTCAGACATATACACTCTATGGTAAATACATTTGTTTGAATAAAAAGCTGAAAGGAGCATGCACTATGATCAGAAGATAAATCCAAAAGTTTCTGATTGCTTTGAAGACATCATACCAGGTTTTGCTCCTAGAACTCTAGCTCCTCTGTATCTTGCTTCTCCTTCAAAAGAATCTGGAGTATGACTTATGTGTTCTGCTTACATCAACCCCTTTTCTTTCTTCCAAACAGGAAACACATCAGTGGATGAAATATGATATTTAGACAGCTGCATAAGAACTAAAAATGTGTAAGAGTCGAATGAATAAATGATCTGTTAAGGAAAACAAAATTAACGGGAAAGCTAAGTTAAAGAAGAAGCAGAGTACAAGCAGAATGGCTGTCTCCTCTGTTGGATAGCCCTTAGTGAGAGGCCACACACAGTGCTATTTTTCTAGACAAAGAGGTGCTAGAACTTGCCATGAATGCATCCCTTGTTCTCTTATAATGGAAATGGCGCCCACCTGAAGGGTGCCAGAACTGAGTTCCAATGGGTTCTGGCGGGAAGAAAAGCTCTGACCACACGTGAAATAAAATTAAACCCACTTTTCAGAAGAGACACGGAGGAGGCACTAGAGAAGTCTTTGTTGTTCTCCTGACCTGTAGGATCACTGCTATAGTAACTTCATCAGGATAAATCTCTTTATTGATTATAGTTATGCCTTGATTTTATATTTCCATGCTTAAGCTGCTTAGCAGAATCATGGATACACAACCCAAAACCCAGGATATCAGATATTGTACAGGTACAGTTTCAGATGGTGCCACAGATAGCACTTCTCTCTGTGTTCGATGGGGATAATAAAAGCCCAGCATGTAAAGAACTTGCAACATTTTTTCTTGGTAATTGAATGTTTTATCTGTTGTACAAAAAATGGAAAACTTTACAGGATTTCTGTGGTGCTCTTGCATAAGAAATGTATGGAAGACTAATCCTTCTGAGAAGATTACATACTACTTCAAGGCCCTGAAAAGATTGGCTAAAGGTATTCCATTTCAAGATATATGGCAGCATTTTATTACAGGTGTAAACATGCATCTTTTACATCAATAGCTCCCAACAGTAACATTAAAACTTTGGAATTCCTAAATCTACTGGATTTATTTCATGAAGCAATATGCTACTATACATCTCCTCTGTTATTACGATTATTACTTTTGTTAAATAAAAATGTATTATTATTATTATTATTTAAAAAAACCCACTCACATATATACATACATACAAGATTACAACCTAAGAATCACCATAACAAAATCCGTTCTGGCAAACTGGAAAGTGGGAAAGATATCCCTCCCTTACTGACATTTTCTGAGTTGGTCGTATAGCAGCATCAGTGGAAAATGGAGGAAGAATTGGCAGCGTCCCTCCAAACTCCATTATTCCTTGTACTTTGCTTCCTGTGTTTAGTCAGTCATGGTGCTTCTCCTTGCACAAATATCCTGCCATTCTTCTCCATCTCCTCAGTTAAAAAATGGTTCGAATTTTCATTGATCATCTCCCGCATGGTTTACTGTGACACTTTCCTCTCTGGGCTTCCTCGCTGTTCCGCTTTATCCAAAACTTGGCTCCCCCAACCGTTCACATCTCCGGCCATTCACACCCTCTGTTGTCTCTCCCTGATTCCCTTCCACGGCTTCCCAGTCCTTTCCACCATTGGTAAAACTCTGTATCCCTGTTGCTGGATCTGAGCCGGTCTATAACACAGTCACACGTGAACCTCTATGCTAGTAAAAGCCACATTACTGTATATTTGGAACTGCACCCAAAAGGTGAGCAAGAGCAAAACTAGAAGCAACTTTGGAGACAGAACACGAAATGTGATTGAAGAGATTTGTCAAAGGGTTTCTGTGTGTCCCTAGGTTGTCAGTGGACTTTTCCAGATGTGCAGTTCACATCTATGTAGCTTTCCCATGAAGGGATTAAAAATGATTTTGACACGACTCAGAATGCTCCTTGGGAAGGTTCTTTTTTTAAACATAGTTATTTTTCTCATGGCATGGGTTTTGTATCAAATGCCTTTTGTAACTGCCTTCACCACAGAAAACACTCAAATCTAATCTGTACACGTCAAAGCCATGCTGATAGATCAAAACTTCCTGGCATTTAACAGCCAAGAGCATGTGCCCAGTATAGCAAGTTCTTGATTCTGTCTGGTTTTATGGTGAATTATTATAATTGTATTCTCTATGTTGTGTGTAGGGGGAGGGATGTAGTTCAGTGCTAGAACATCTGTCTTGCTTGCAGAGCATCCCAGGTTCAACCCCTGGCATCTCCAGATAAGGCTGTGAAAGACTCCTACCAGTCAGCATAGGTGCCAACTCCAAGGGGCCATGGGGGTTTTGGCCCCCACAATAAAACATTTGAGGGGCCATTCAGATGGTGGGTGTGCACTGTGCCATGTGATTGATAATGTGGGGCGCGGATTCCCTGGGCCCCTGCAATACTTCAAGTTGGCACCCCTTATAAGTCAGTGTATACAATACAGAGCTATAGGGTCCAATGGTAACTTCACTCCTCATGCTTCTTTGGTATATGAACAGGTGAACTATAAATGTCCTTAATAAATATGTTTTCATATGTGGAACTTCTCATGTTTGGACTTAGGTAGCCAAACCTCATCCCCCTTGAACAAGAAGGAAATATCAGCAGATTTGGGATACATATCTAACTAAGTAGAAACTATAGTGTCTTATCATAACTAGAGTGATACAGCTAAAACCTATATTCTTTGGAGTCATCATAAGCGAATTTCAACAGAGGTCTCCACTTACTTTGCAGAGTTTTCTTCCTCTTTGAAAACATTCTGGAGCCTGGCTCCCATGCTCTCCCTAGGTGTGCCTCTCTTCTGTCTCCCAATCAGGAAATATATCAAAGGGTTCACACTGCTGTTCAGAGCAGTGTTTAAGTAGCAATAAAGTAAGGAATAGGGCATTGGTGAATGAAAAATATAAATGGCCATGTAATAGACATTCATTGGAAAAGACAAAAAGATGAAGAAGAACAGAGTAAGCAGGATAACCATTAGTAGTTTCCCCCGCTTTCGTTGTTGTGATTTAAAGCAGACCTTGATAAACAGGATCAGGGTGGAGATAGTCATGAGGGGTAGGCAAAAGAAGCCATTAAAAGTATACTGATAGTATTTAATGAGATCCTGGTTTTCCTTAAAGGTCAGGAGGGCAATGAAGTGAATTCCAGGGAGAAGGAAAGAAAACACCCATATTAAGGCACACACAATGGTGGGCAAATGTGGCAGACGGTGGTATCGGTACCAAAGTGGGAACAGGACAGACACACACCTGTCAAGGCTGATAGCTGTCAGCAGAAACTGACCGGCATTGTACATGGATTGGAAAACATCCTCAAGGAACGCTTTCAGAAGGCTCTCCTTCAGACCTCCTACAGCCCAAGCTACTCCTATAATCAGTTCAACTGTGAGCAAGCCAAAGTCTGCAATGGCAAGGTTCAGGATGTAAATGGTAAAAAGACTCCTCTTAATACAGAAGCCAAGCAACCAGATGACATTTCCAGTCCCCCAGCACCCCAAAATGCAAATTATAATTATTAATACACAAACAACATATATTTCTAATCCATAATGCACAAACGATTTTTGGTCATCATTACTGTTGCTGTTGTTGGAGAAAGCAGTTTCATTGTACGAAAGGGACAAAGATGTTGGGTTGAAACTGGTCGTCATCTTCAATCTTTGTTTCCGTGCTTCTTTTGGTGTATATATTCCTGCTGAAAGTAAAGAATCAAGAATTAGTCTTTGCTAATGCAGCTGAGCAAATGAAGCTCAAATTAAAGCTTTCTGTTTACTCTAGTCTTTCTTGCCTCATCCATTATAGCAATTTCATAAAATATTGTTGAAGTAAAATAATTCTTCTTGGCTCATCTCCAGTTACTTTTGCATTTTCAGGAACACACATAAATAATAATCGTAATTATTAGCCTGGATAG
The DNA here is from genome assembly GCF_009819535.1 of Lacerta agilis. Taxonomy (NCBI): domain Eukaryota; kingdom Metazoa; phylum Chordata; class Lepidosauria; order Squamata; family Lacertidae; genus Lacerta; species Lacerta agilis. Next base: position 79,621,933 of record NC_046318.1, on the reverse strand, counting down.
TTCAGTTGGTTAGAGCTTTATACTGGCAACGTCAAGGTCGCAGGTTCAGATTCCTGCATTGCAGGGGATTGGACTAGATGATCCTCAGGGTTCCTTCCTGCTCTACAGTTCTATGATTCTATGACCTTATTCTATGTGCTCTGAATTGATTAATTTTTCTATCTTTCCATACATTACTGTAGATTTTTTCTTTAAAAATCCAGGTTGAAGCTGAACTGCAGATAGTTGCTGAGATAATCCATCATCCTTCTCCATTCCTGCAGAGCATGGAATTATAGAATCATAGAGTTGCAAACAGAGTTGCACCCTCAATACAGGTCTCCAATGAGGGTGACCAAGGCTGATTAAGTCTGCAAACTGCACCTGAACCCAGATTGAAGTGCCCTGAAAATTCTTACAGCATGTTGCTATGTGTGCTAATGCCAAAGAATATGATTTATCAGTAAGCAAACATGCTTAGCTACAAGTGTGCTAAGAAATGTATTTTCCTAAAGATATGTAATGAAGGCACCAGGTGAGTCTCTCTGGGGAGAACATTCCATACGCGTAACATTATTAATTGTGCAACATGCCCAGCTTGGGGGTGAGGGGAATCTGCTCTGAACAAATGTTGCTTAAATTTGCATAAAGGTAAAGGTAAAGGACCCTGACCATTAAGTCCAGTTGCGGACGGGTTGCGGCGCTCATCTTACTTTAAAGGCCGAGGGAGCCGGCGTTTGTCCACAGACAGTTTCCCCCAGACATGTGGCCAGCATGACTAAGCCGCTTCTGGCGAAACCAGAGCAGCACACGGAAATGCTGTTTACCTTCCCGCCGGAGTGGTACCTATTTATCTACTTGCACTTTGACGTGCTTTCGAACTGCTAGGTTGGCAGGAGCAGGGACTGAGCAATGGGAGCTCACCCCGTCATGGGATTCGAACTGCTGACCTTCCAATCAGCAAGCCCAAGGCCCAGTGGTTTACACCACAGCGCCACCCGCATCGCACTTTGCATAAAGTGCCCTAAAATGCTGAATAATGTTCATTTGAATTTTTTTATTTTAAGAAATAGCAAGTTACTGCAGAAGTGTGGAGAACTGAATTTAAGAATGAAAAAAAAAAAGAGAAATGGGGAAAACTGAAATTGACAGATTCTGCCATCCCCAGAGGAAACAAATGAGAAGATGTGATGGAAGATTACACACTTTATCTCTTTCTGGACAGCATGGGGGAGACAAGTGGGGAGAGTTGATGGAGGGCAAGAATATGCCATCAAGAATATGCACACACACGGATTGCAGAATTTTTGTCTTCTTCCCCATTAAATAATGGTTGCTTGCAGAGAACATGAAGTCCTGGTGGGACTTGGTCACCTACTTCATACGCAACCACGTGGGATGGTCTTTTGAAGCCACAAGAGGAGTCAAGGCAGGCAAATGAATGGGTGGTTCTGCAACAGATACCATGCAACAATAATTATCTATCTATCTATCTATCTATCTATCTATCTATCTATCTATCTATCATCAACATTTACACAGTATGATCGTGTTCCAGGGGTGGTGTGCATCTATAAAAAAATGCATATGCTCGAACCACTTCTTTGGAACTGCCCCCATTCTTATCTTTCTAGGACCATGCACTGAGTGGCCCTTGCGTGAGAGCATCCTGGATAATGTTATGCAAGGCAGAGAGTTTGAAAGCTCTTTCTGCACCAGGAAAACCCTGTGCAAAAAAAGAGTTTTTAAGCTCTCCGCCTTCTGTGCATTTCATCTGTGTGATTTCTTGTTTCAACGGGCTTTTGGGAACTGACAGCTTTTAACAGAAGTGCTGGTGCTGTGTTGCTTTCATTGTAATTATTTGTAAGGTTTTAATAGATTATGTGTATACAGTTTTAACTCTATCAATGTTTAATTGTTTTTTTTTAATGATCGTTTTTTTCCTGTGTTTTTAGTGGTTTGTATTTTTACCTGTAAGCCACCTTGAGTCATGCCAGCCAAAAAGGTGTAGTATAAATAAATCTATAATAATAATAATAATAATAATAATAATAATAATAATAATAATAATAATAATTTACACTGGCTGGCCTTCAGCCACACAAAGTTAATTAACACATGTTAAATGTGTGTAAGTTGCAATCAAATGTATAATTGTAAAAAAGAAACACTCAAAGTGGTTTACAAAAAAATAGCATAGATACAGCATTTCAATTTCTCCTTCGCAATAGAATTTAGTTTTCCTTTTTTCTCCTCCCACCCTGCTTTTAGTATTATCTTGTACTATCAGTGGCGTAGTGAGGGTGGGATGTAGGGGGTGGGGCGCCCCGGGTTCCAGCCAGGGGAGGGTGACACTCTGCGCCACCACCACCCCGAGAGTGCAACTCCCAGGCCGTCGCCCGGCAGCCCTTCCGCACGAGCAGCTGCCGCACAGAAGGGGTGCTAGGCGGCAGCTTGGGAGTCCGGGCGGACTGCACATGTCTTCAGCAGCCTGCACAGACTGCGTATGTGCAGACATGCGCAGTCCACTCAGGCTGCTGCGGACATGCACGGTCTGCCCGGACTCCCAAGCTGCCGCCCGGCAACCCTTTTTCGTCCCTTCTGTGTGGAGGCTGCTGGCGCAGAAGGGCTGCCGGGCAGTGGCTTGCGAATCACACTCGCGGGGTGTGTGTGTGTGTGTGGCCGAGCAGCGGCTTGGGAATCCGGGTGGACCGACTCTCAAGCCGCCGCCCAGCCACACACACCCCGCAAGTGCGACTCCGAAGTCGCCGTGCGAGTAGCCGTCGCACGGAAGGGGTGCCAGGTGACGGATTGGGAGTCTGGGCGGAATGTGCATGTCTGCAGCAGTCTGCCCGGGCTGCGCTCCATAGCGCATGCATCATGATGTCATGATGCATACGCTACAGAGCAAGGCCCCACCCCCGGGGGGTGTACGCCTCTGTGTACCATGGTAGTTATTAGAAAGCAAGCCTTTCCCTTGCAATTAGTCATCTTTGCAAAGCTGCTCAGAGAGGGTACATGCAAACTTTAAGGGATGTGCCATCTAAAATACCCAAGTAGTGTGGATCTCATTGAGGGGAAAGATAGAGATAACATACTGTACATATGAGTCAGTGACCATCCTGCTATCATTTGGGTCCATGGTCACACTTAGAGAAATTTCAGAGGAACCCACCACTTAAATGTCAAAAACAGAGAAGCAGATCTGGAAAGGAACACAGTAGATGAATATGAGCAAAGTCATTTAGAAATGGGTTGCTTTCATTTCGGTTAGGATGGTGACAAAGAAGTTAAGCCAGAATCTTTAGGGAACAGGTTTTCTTTGAGGAGGATGTGAAGGAAGGGAGAATAGGAAGTGGCCTCAAAGAAGGGGAAAATGAGGGTCTCTGCACAAAATATCCTACCTTATTCAGTCCCACCTGGTTTCCCCCCACAAGGCTTGGGATCTTCTCTTAGAATTCTTGGGTCTGAACCAATATCTCTTTTCTGTTTTCAAAAGAGATGTTGCCCATTCAGAAGGCAGCACTCAACCTTGGTCGGAGAACATCAGATAGATTTGTGTTTGTTCAGGAAAGGTGGGGCAGATGACTGATATCCTGTTAAAATGTGCAAATCCATTAGCAGGTGCCTCAAATGGCATGTGCAGGTTCTCTTTCTCCTTCTGGGATCTTCAGCAATCTTCTGCATGTGTGATCTGATTTCCTATTTTGCATGGGTGGAGTTATGGAATGTATTGCTGGGTTGATATTGTGTATAATTCGATGCGTTGCATTGTATGTGTCATTTGTTATGTGTTATGTACCATTGTGCATTATGAATTACAATCATCACACACAAGAATTCTGTTACAGGTGAAGTGTGTTTGTGCAAAATCCATACATAACCAGAAGCCTCTGGCTGGCAAGCTGGGGTGAGGCCCTGCACTAAGGCTCTCCCTGTGTCTCCACTGCTTTACAGTGGTACCGCCGGTTATGAACTTAATTCATTCATTCCGGAGGTCTGTTCTTAACATGAAACTGTTCTTAACCTGAGACAAGCTTTCGCTAATAGGGCCTCCCACTGCCGCCGTACCACCTGAGCGCAACTTCTGCTAGCATCCCGGGGCAAAGAGTTCGCTACCAGGAGTATCTACTTCTGGGATAGCTGAGCTCGTTACCCGAGGCATTCGTAAGGAGGAGGTACGTAACCCGAGGTTCCATTGTATTGGGAGGGAAGTATCACATTGCTTTTTCTCCTCTCCAGTGTGTCAAAGCATGAAGGAGAGAGCAGGGAATGGCAACCAGCCTCCCTCTGCTACACAATGTGTGTGGAAGTAGTGGAGGCAGGCAGAGGAGGAAAAAGAAATCTGACTCCCTCAACTATGGAAGGGATAACAGAGGCAGAGAGACACACACACACAAATACGCACATGCAGAAGCTGAAGCTCCATTCCACCTTCATTCCAGTCTTTTTTTTCTGCCTGCATCTCTCTCTCTCTCTGCCTCTCCCCTCCCTTCCACAACCAATGGAGTCTGGGTTTCTTCTGCCTCAGTCTGCCTCTGACACTTCCATGAGCATCTTGCAGTATAGGGAGCCAGGAATCTTTTTCCTCTGTCTCTCTCCCTCTTCCATTCATATTATAAGCCTACCTACCTACCTACCTGCCTACTTAATATACAGACCAATTATGTATCCAATTCCTCCTCTACCCTGTGAACTGTTCCTATTTAAATGATTCTAACTGCAGAAGGCTGATCGCCGAAGAATTGATGCTTTTGAATTATGGTGCTGGAGGAGACTCTTGAGAGTCCCATGGACTGCAAGAAGATCAAACCTATCCATTCTTAAAGAAATCAGCCCTGAGTGCTCACTGGAAGGGCAGATCCTGAAGTTGAGGCTCCAGTACTTTGGCCACCTCATGAGAAGAGAAGACTCTCTAGAAAAGACCCTGATGTTGGAAAAGATGGAGGGCACAAGGAGAAGGGGACAACAGAGGATGAGATGGTTGGACAGTGTTCTCGAAGCTATTAACATGAGTTTGGCCGAACTGCGAGAGGCAGTGAAGGATAGGCGTGCCTGGCGTGCTCTGGTCCATGGGGCCACGAAGAGTCGGACACGACTGAACGACTGCACAACAACAACAACTCCACATATTTCAGTGATTTTCCTCCATAGGGAAGAAGGGTTAGATAACAATTTAAAAATAAATAAAGTCTAATTCCACATCTTTAATTGCATTCTTTATCTCTGTTAAATGATAATTATATATCATTTAATCATCAAATACATATAATTGCTTTTCATGTTTCTGTCCTTAACACATTCTATCTAATAGCTACAGCTAAATAAACATATCAGACATCTTCAGGGTTTGGGGGATGAGAGTTCCTTAGAATACATTCATTGTCCCAATGTTACTTCCTACTGCAGAGGAGGTTTGGATTTCCTGAAAAACGGCCCATGTAGCCTCACATGAACATTGATGGCCCCACCCCAAAATGTTCCACACATTACTGAGATTGTCTGTCCTCCCTTGAAGAAGTCTACATCTACTTCTGCAAAGCTGTTCAGATACAAATGTAAATCCTTCCCCAGTATTTACATTGTCCAATGTTTAGATGATACTGACACCAAAACTAGGATTTGCATGAACAACTCCTTCAATGAAAAATGCTGTTTTCTTTTGGTTAGAACGCATTGGATAAATTCATGGGTTCATTTAAATTGTCACTGATAGCTGAAGGGAAGTAAACACAAGCTGTGTTTGGATGATAATTTGAGTCTTTGTAAATTGTTTATGATGCTATAAACAGGCATTGAGGCCAAACACTTCTCACCATCCTTCACTCTTGCTCTGGTGAACCAAGACTGGACCACAGTTTCTTGGCATGAAGAAACAGTGGACTCTAGCATTATACAAGCCAGTATTTGCACCAAAGCTGACATGTCATGTAAGGAGGGAAAGTAGAGGGCAAAAAAGGCCGGGTCATCCCAGACTTCATGAACACTGGCATATGAAGCCTCAAAAGTATGCTCCCGTCAACACCTTAAAATGTTCCACACATTGGTATGGAGGTCTGCACTGCACTGAAGAACTTCTCTGTCTATGTCTGCAAACCTGTTTGGATACACATGTAAATGCTTCCCCAGGATTTACATTGCCCAATGTTTAGATGACATTAAAACTAGGATTTGAATGAACAGCTCCCTGAATGCAAAATTTTGTTTTCCTTTTGGTTAGAATGTATTTGACAAATGCATAGGTTCATTTAAATTGCCATTGATAGCTGATAGATTTGTATAATGTCATTGTGATATCAGCAGTTTTATTTCCAATTCCTTTCCTAATGATCCCTAGCATGGAATTTGCCTTCCAAAGCACATTCTCTTGTATACTTCTGTTTAGAGCTATGCAAAGCCGAACCCACTATGAGTTTCAACACACCTTTGAAGAGAAACAAAGCTGGGAGAAGATAATGTTATAGATTGGAGGAACCCCCACCCCCAAACCCTGGAAGTTAACAAATGGTAGGATTATGATTATTTGGGATGTGGATCAATATGGTGTCACTGGAGCCCCCTAAAGAAAAGTGGAAATGTTATGAGTGGAGCTCAATGGCTAAAATTCTGAACCAAATATACCTCAATGCTACATGTTGTTTCAAGGACCATATATGCAACTTTTGGGATATATGTCAGTGTATAAATGTTACTGTCTGAAATCCCTGACTGGATCCTGCTCTGCTTTCCATGGGCATCATTTCAACTGGAGAAATCAAATAAAAAAAAATCATTTAATCACTGTTGCTACACAGATCCTTCACATATGCCTGGTAGTTCAAGTAATCTTTACCTAGCACCTTTCTCAGATTGATGAGGGACTTTAGAAGTCATTCTATGCACACCCTGAGATCAATAACCCACAATGAACACAGGCTACAGGCAACTCAACACAAAGTTAGGCAGGTTTAATTAGTCGGAACTAGAAAGCTTCATTAGAAGAACTGGAATTATAAAGCTAGAAGTGACGATCATTTGGAGCCATCATAGCTGAGTTTCAACAGAGATCTCAAGATTATCTGGAGAGTTTTTTTTCCTCTTTGAAAAGATTCTGGAGTATGGCTTTCATGCTCTTCTTTGGTCTGCCTCTCTTCAGTCTTCCAATAAGGAAATAGGTCAAAGGGTTAACACTGCTGTTCATGCAGAAACATAAGTAGACATAAAGTAAATGATGTGTAAATGGGGAATGAAAAACATACACGGCAATGTAAATGCCATTCAACGGAAAAGAAAAAAAGAGGAAGAAGAACAAAGTCAACAAGATGGCTTCATCCGCCCCTGCTGTTGTGATTTAAAGCAGAACTTGATGAAGAGAATCAGAGTGGAGATAGTTATGAGTGGGAGGCAAAGGAAGCCATTTAAAATATACTGGTAACTGTTTATGCTCTGATAAGTCATGTCAACAGTCAGCTGAACAGTGAAGTTAGCAGCAGGGAGAAGGAAAGAGAGTACCCATATAATGGCACACATGGTGGTGGACAAATTCACTGGTCGGTGGCATCGATGCCAAAGTGGGAACAGGATGGACACACACCTGTCAATGCTAATTGCTATCAGTAAAAATTGCCCAGCATTGTACATGACTAAGAAGATATCATCAAATAATGCATACAGAAGGCCTGTACTATTACCATATGCAATCCAATTAATGTCCAGAATAAAGTTAGCTGTGAGTGACCCAAAGTCAGCAATGGAGAGGTTCAGGATAACAGTGGTGAATGGGTTCCTCTTAATGCAGAAGCCAAGCAGCCAGATGACAGACCCATTCCCCCAAAGCCCCAAAATGCTGATTAACATGCAGCTGATCGTCAATATAACTAGTTCTAGCTCTTTGCTTGATGCTGAATCATCATCACTGTGGCTATTGTAGTAGGAAACAGTTTCATTGTCTGCTCCATAATAGTCTTCTCCAGCACTCAGAGGAAACAGGGCTGTTAGGCTTAAATTGGCCATTGGCCAAACTTTCCTCTTTTGCTTCTTCTGGTGTAGACACTTCTGCTGGGAGGGGAGAAAAGTTGGAATTCGTATTTACTAAAAATAATGATGATCTTTGTCATCTTTGTATCAATTTGGGAGCCTATTCTTATTCTTGCATCTTCACCAACATGTATGCAATCAATAAAGGCTCTATTCACTATGTTTTGAAGTACTTATTTTTCACACACACACACACACACACACACACACCCTTTTTATACATCCCTGTAAATATGTTGTTGTTGTTCAGTCGTTCAGTCGTGTCCGACTCTTCGTGACCCCATGGACCAGAGCACGCCAGGCACACCTATCCTTCACTGCCTCTCGCAGTTTGGCCAAACTCATGTTAGTAGCTTCGAGAACACTGTCCAACCATCTCATCCTCTGTCGTCCCCTTCTCCTTGTGCCCTCCATCTTTCCCAACATCAGGGTCTTTTCTAGGGATTCTTCTCTTCTCATGAGGTGACCAAAGTACTGGAGCCTCAACTTCAGGATCTGTCCTTCTAGTGAGTACTCAGGGCTGATTTCTTTGAGAATGGATAGGTTTGATCTTCTTGCAGTCCATGGGACTCTCAAGAGTCTCCTCCAGCACCCTGTAAATATATCTGTATGCAAAAGTGCTACATTTTTATTCCAACTAAATTTGCATTGAAACAGGGCTCCCTCTCTCATCTCTGTCCCTGCAGACCACAGATCATGGGGACACTGTTTGCCAAGCTGTCACAGCTGATGTCATGTATAACTTCCAAAATGGCCCCAAATAGTGGCATGGGCTAAATGGGGATGACAGATGAGCCTGTTTGTCCCATGGGCCAGAGGTCCCCCACCCCTCCTTTATACAGGCATCTTGGGGGTCATTCAGTGGAGCCATCCACATTTGCAGAGGAACAACGGGGAGCTCACCTTGTGTCACAGCTGGGTGTCAGGCAGTTCAGAAGCTGCAGAACAGAGCTTTGCAGGCTTGATCCAGTACAACCTCAAACTCACTGTCCTAAGGAAAAAGGCAAACACAGAAATGGGAGACTTCATACAGAGTCTTTCTCAGTCCTGCCATCTTTTTAACTCCAACGGTTGAGCCTAGTGCTAATATATCAGACCAATGCTTCCTAGAGAAGGGGCTGTGGCTCAGTGGTAGAGCATCTGGCCTGCAAGCAGAAGGTCCCTGGTTCAATCCCTGGTGTCTAAGGTAGGACTGGGGAAACACCCCTGTCTGAAAGCCTGGAGAACAGCTGCCAGTCAGTGTAGACAATACTGGGCTAGATGAACCAATGTCAACTAGTCATAGGAGCCAACTCCTAGGGCCTGAGGGATCTTCCACTCTCCCAATAAAATTTTGAGGGGGTCGCCCCCCCTAAGTTGATGGGCATTGCCATTCAAATGGTGTGTGTGCACCATATCATGTGATCGATTATGCAGGGCAGGTCTTACTGGCCCCCACCCCAATATTTTATTCATGTTGGCACCCCGGTAAGCAATTCACCCCAAGAGCCTGAACCTGTGCCTGTTTGCAGGACTAAAATGACTGTATACTTCTGCCACTGAGCAATGACTTCCCTCCTGCCCTTGGCAATGAAGAAATTTGAATTTGAGTTGCTCACTTACCTGTGACAAACTTTGGATCAGGTATTATGAATCAGAGAGATCAAGAGACAAAAAAATTTCTGTGCTGGAATAGCTTGCAATCAGGAAATTTGCAGAAACCAGTGAAACTCCAAAGTCCTGAGGTATACCCAGTGTCTCAAGCTCACTGCAAAATGTACAGGGAATCTTCATCTGTACTTAAACAGTTTGGCAGTATCATGTGATGAGAAAAATGATTTCCAGTGTGTTATCAAGATTGTCACCAGCAAATTTAGGAGATTCTTCCCCTCTAAGAATAGGTGGAAGAAAAGTAGGTTCCCAAGCAGTGGATGAGAGTAAAATCAACTCTGACTATTTCAGGAGATTCAGTTACAGGTGGGTAGCCGTGTTGGTCTGCCATAGTCGAAACAAAATAGGACAATACTCATACCAAGAACAAACTCAGTTGGTCTCTAAGGTGCTACTGGAAAGAATTTCCTATTTCAGGAGAGATGCAGTGGTTGAACAGAATAATAAAAAAGGCTTCTAAATTTCAATTCTCAAACGGGTTAAAAGAATCATGGCTATGGAAAAGAGCACAAAACACATTCAAGGCTATAGCAAATGTAAGATGTCCCATAAAGAAAATTTAAAAAGAAAATAAAAAAGAAAGAAAGACCAAACTTTGGAGATGCCTCCTAGCTGGATGTATTTCTTGGATTTGAAACCAAAATACTACTGTTGCTTCTACTAGTTTCAGAATACTGTACTTTTGTTGTTGTTGTTCAGGCACAATTCTGAAATGCAGCAAAAGAATATTGACATGACAAGAGAGTTTTCTCAGGAGGGTTTCCCCCATCATGTTTGATAATTTCAGGGAATTGAGATTTAGGAACATGGGGTGAGGGGAGAAGCTGAACTTGCAGTCATTTTTCACGAAAACAACAGCATCCACTTTGTTTCTAGTACTTCTTCACCTTCAAGAATACTCTGTATCTCATATCTACATGTCCAAGCAAAATAGATTGGATGATAGACCATAAATGTCTGACATTTTATTGCCGAAATCATGTGCCGAGACTATGTGCATGTATTGTGTGTGTGTGTGTGTGTGTGTGTGTGTGTGTGTGTGTATCAGATATCTATCTGCAATATCCTTGTTTTCAGTTCCCCCAAAGTCTCTCTGTGCCTTTGTATAATAACTGGTCAAACTGCAAGGATAATTGAGGAAAAGGAAGTCCAGCTTCATATTTTTGTTTAATGCACTTTGATAAGGATGAGCCAAAGAGATTGTGTAAGAGAAACCTATGGCAGAATAATTCTAATTGGTGTGTATGACTCTTCCTCCTTGCTTATTGATTGCCAATGGCTCTTGGTTTGCTTTATCGTCTAGATTTACTGTTTGTGTCACCAGGTAGAAGTATCAGCAGAATCTGAGAAGATCCACCTTGAGGTTCAGTTGAAGGCAGAGCGTCTGCCAGCAATAGTGCAGCTGTGTGAATTAACTTTTCTGGCTCCCATATATTTGCCTATCTAAACAGCTGGGAGGAATTTAGATATCAGGCCAGCCAGCACATAGGTATAAAAATCTCCCTGATGGGGGTATGATCTTTGAGCTTTGGTGTATCCCTTGCTACAGAGGGTGCTGTTTACTGGTCAGCTGGAGTTGCTCCATTATCATTCCCTGGACCACCCAGTAACTGAATGAGGAAGCATTTTATTTTGTTTATGCCATGTTGATGTTAGGATTCGTTCCCTGTGTTGCAGTCATGGGATTGTTTTTATCACATGGCGGTGTATGTTTTCATTCCACATTGTGGGAAGTGACAGAGACAGGGTGTTTTTATTAATGTGTTTCCGTGATGTAGGACGTTTGTCCTCTGTTCTTTCTCTTTGCTGTCGGATGCTGAAGAGGAAGGAGCTGAGTTACGATGCTCCGAGTGTGTATATGTAAATAAACGTAGTTTTGCCAAAAGCTGCACTACTGAGTCTGTACACTGACTGCCTATACTCTGCTGATCCTGAAGTGTGCTGATGCCTCTTGGTATCAGTTGCTGTGATGTTGGAGAAAGCTTTTGAATCTCCCGAATGAACAACCAGGAGGGAGAGAACTTGCCAGTCGGGCATGTGTCTCTGCTGGACTCCTACTTGTGTGTAGGACCTCCTGAAAGTTATTACACTCAAAGACAGGTTCACTGCTTTTTATTCTGCATTCAAGGCTGCTACTTAACAAAGGCACTGAGGTTTTCTCCACTAGTAGTGTTATTGCCACATAATCAAAAACAGGTCTTGCATTTGGCAAAACAGATGGCCCCAGTTGACCTATTACTTCTCCGCTTCTGTTGGAATAACCCAAGAAAATACTTTCCCCAAATACATTTTTAAATTCAACTAGCTTTCCTTGTTCAGTGTATCTCCTCATACCAATGGCAAAGTAATCATTCTCTTAGCACATGGAATGTGCATTAGAAAAAGTCTTTCTGCATTGAAGGGGATCTTGACTATATTATATGTATTTTCATTATTTTATTATATCATATTTTATTATTATTTTATTATAGGTACTTATTTATTATCTGTATTTTTATTTCCTTTCATTTATTACCTTCCTTTGCTGCAACATGGAATTCCACGATGGAATACGTATGTTTTCTAGAAGTTCTCCCATTTAGCCACTGACCAAACAGAGAGCCTCTACACTTCCAGCTAACGGGTGGCCGCAGGTGCCTTAAGACCACAATCCTGGAAAATGTAATTTTTTCAGTTATGCAGAGCTGAGTATAGTACTCTCCTTGATCCTGGCAGCTGGCAGTGTCTTATACAGCAGTACTGGTGAAAAACAATGACTAAAAGAACTACTATAATTCTGTCTGCCTAGGTTGGAATCACTGGCTCTCTCTTCTTGCTTATTGATTGCCAATAGCTTTTGGTTTGCTTTATTGTCTAGATTTACTGTTTGTGCTCCAGGTAGAAGTATCCTTCTTTGGAGGTCTTTAAGTGGAGGCTTGACAGCCATCTGTCAGGAATGCTTTGATGGTGTTTCCTGCTTGGCAGAGGGTTGGACTGGATGGCCCTTGTGGTCTCTTCCAACTCTATGATTCTATGAGGAGGATCCGGGAGGATCTGCTTGAGGGTCAGCTGAAGGCTGAGTGTTTGCCAGCAAAAGTGCAGCTGCAGGATTAATTAACTATGCTGGCCTCCATATATTTGCCTATCTTAAAAGGGTCTCAGGTGGCGCTGTGGTCTAAGTCACTGAGCCTCTTGGGCTTGCCGATCAGAAAGTTGGCGGTTCAAATCCTTGCGACGGGGAGAGCTCCCATTACTCTGTCCCAACTCCAGCCAACCTAGCCGTTCAAAAGCACACCAGTGTAAGTAGATAAACAGGTACTGTTGTGGTGGGAAGGTAAATGGCATTTCCATGCGCTCTGGTTTCCATCACGGTGTTCCGTTACGCAGGAAGCAGTTTAGTCATGCTGGCCACATGACCGGAAAGCTGTCTGTGGATAAACGCTAGCTCCATTGGCCTGAAAGTGAGATGAGCACCAAAACCCCAGAGTCGCCTTTGACTGGACTTAACCATCCAGGGGTCATTCACCTTTCCCATTACCTAATAAACACTTGGAATGTTTGCTGACCCTGTGTCTGTCACAGGCTTGTCCTTCAGATCACCAAAGGTGCCACCTTGTGAAAATAGTGTTTTAATACAAGTGAAATGACAGGAAAATATACAGTCAATTTGCAACATGTTTTGCATTTAATCAGAAATATGCTAGCAGTTTACAAATCCCAACAAAAATAAATCAAACTTTTTTCCATGTGGTGTAGACACCAGTTCAACTGAAAATGGAGGTTATCTGTGATCAATATGCCTAATGCTCTGAGAAGAGTGTCAATCAACTCTACAGTAAGTCAGGTGTGGCAGGTGTGGCATTTTTCCCACTGTCTTGTGGAATCATTTGCAGTTGATGTGGCCTGATGATGTGTACAAGATACATGTGGCTTTGCATCTGATGTTGTGCGCTTTGGATCTCTGTCCATCCTAGCTGGTGAAAGCCGGCTGGAATGTGTGTGTGTGTGTATCATTGGCTTCAGGGTTTAGCAAAACACTTCATTGCATGATGCGGATACTACATTCCATTTTGGGATAAGGTAGTGGAGAGAGTCTTGGTAGTTTAATCCCCTCCAGCTGTTCCTGGAGATGACAGATTACCACAATTTCAATATGGATACAGGACTGAGACAGAAGGAGCATGATGCTGCTTCTTTGGCAGCTTTTGATAACATCGAACATGATATCCTGCTGGACCAGCTCTGTGGGATGGGTCAGATTTAGATAGTCACATTGAAGGCTGCTCCTTCAGACCTCCCCCCCAGCTACGCTATACATTTCTACAGGGCTGTCCAACGTCAATCTATTTGAGTTTTTACAAAGCACAAACCAGAATCCTTAGCACTAGAATGTGGAGCACACAAGCTCTGTTGAAGCTCTTGAGAGAAAGATTGGGTGCAAAAATACCGAATGAAGAATAAATAAACGATACAGGCATCATAACTAGGTTTCCAGTTCCTCTCTACTTTCTCCCTCCTCCACAAAGATTTTCTTTAGTATACTCTCCATGCTCCTCCTAGTTTTGTCCCTCCTCTGTCTCCCAACCAGGAAATAGATCAATGGATTAACACTGCTGTTTAGGCAGGCACAGAAGTAACCATAACGCATAACATGGGAGGGCAAGTGCTGATTAAGCATTTTCATACAGTAAAAAACATTCAGTGGGAAAGAAAAAATGAGAAAGAAGAGCAGAGTCAGCAATATGGCTACCAAACGTTTTCCCCGCTGGTATGGTTGTGACTTAAAATAGATTTTTATGAACAGAGTCAGAGTGGAGATAGTCAAGAGTGGGAGACAAATGATGCCATTTATGAAGATCTGCAGGTTTTTTAGGAAATAATATTTAAATTCATGTGTCAGGAAGAGAGTGAAGTGAGTTGCAGGGAGAAGAAGGGACAGGACCCACAGCAGGGCAGAGACAGTGCTGGATAAGTGTGTTGGCCGGTGGCATCGATACCAAAGTGGGAAGAGGACAGACATACACCTGTCAATGCTGATGACTGTCAGCAGAAATTGGCCAACACTGTACAGGAATAGGAAGAGGTCATTGAACAATACACTTATAAGGTCACGATACGAATTAGATATGCTCCAGTATATTAGCAGAATACTTTCAACAATGAGCAACCCAAAGTCAGCACCGGAGAGGTTCACAATGTATGTCGAGAAAGTATTCCTCTTAATGCGGATACCAAGCAGCCAGATGACAGTTCCATTGCCCCACAGCCCAAACACAATGAAGGGAACAGTGATGGTGAAAAAAATAAGTGTTTCTAAATTATATTTAGCCATCGATCCTGGATCCCCATTGTTGGTACCATTGTTTGGAAACTCAGTGCCGTTGTATGTCACTGGATATCCTTTGCTGACATACAAACGAGGCAAGGATGGTTGAATGAAATTAGCCATTCTGTTCAAATTTTGCTTTCGGGTTCTTCTGCTGTTAGAATCGCCTCCTAAAAGAACAGAGAGAGGGGAGGTAGAGTCAGTCCCTACTAGTGAGCTGGACAAATAGATGTCAGGGAAGGCTGGCATGTTTTGTCTCATGTATGGAATCGGTTTGAATATCCATAACTCATATTCTTAAATGGAAGTACTGGTGGGCAAGAGAGGGGGGGGGAGCCTTTTCTCTGGAACACTTTACTTATTGGCTTTGCTCCATTGTTTTTGGAAAGCTATGTCTGCAACATTTTAGAAAAGAAACATTATTGGGCAAAAAAAAAAAAATGAAAGGCACAAATACACACCAGGCTTGAGAGCAGTACACGTGAAAAGGATCTAGGAGTCTTGGTAGACCACAAACTTGACATGAGTCAACAGTGTGATGCAGCAGCTAAAAAAGCCAATGCAATTCTGGGCTGCATCAATAGGAGTATAGCATCTAGATCAAGGGAAGTAATAGTACCACTATATTCTGCTCTGGTCAGACCTCACCTGGAATACTGTGTCCAGTTCTGGGCACCACAGTTCAAGAAGGATACTGACAAGCTGGAACGTGTCCAGAGGAGGGCAACCAAAATGGTCAAAGGCCTGGAAATGATGCCTTATGAGGAATGGCTTAGGGAGCTGGGTATGTTTAGCCTGGAGAAGAGAAGGTTAAGGGGTGATATGATAGCCATGTTCAAATATATCAAAGGATGTCATATAGAGGAGGGTGAAAGGTTGTTTTCTGCTGCTCCAGAGAAGCGGACACGGGGCAATGGATTCAAACTACAAGAAAGAAGATTCCATCTAAACATTAGGAAGAACTTCCTGACAGTGAGAGCTGTTCGGCAGTGGAATTTGCTACCAAGGAGTGTGGTGGAGTCTCCTTCTTTGGAGGTCTTTAAGCAGAGGCTTGACAGCCATCTGTCAGGAATGCTTTGATGGTGTTTCCTGCTTGGCAGGGGGTTGGACTGGATGGCCCTTGTGGTGTCTTCCAATTCTATGATTCTATGATTATTCAACTGTGGGGGCATTCTACTGCTGATTTTACGAGCAACGTTTGTAGAATTCATTTGGATAAGTCTTTTGGAGTTTGGGGAAGCTAATTTATTCTGTTACTTTTGTCAGTAGGTGTCAGCTGCATCCCATTGCTGACAGAAGGAGAGGGCTTGGAGAGACAGGAGGAGGTAATTAGGCAGAAATGCAAAACGAGGGAGGAGCAGCCATGTTGCAGTAGAAGCCTGAGTTCCGAGAACAAGGAGAAGGAAGGGGGGAGTTCCAGGGAGAAGAGACAGACAGACAGTTTAAGCTCGTACTCAGACGGAGGGTCACCGGAATTAGCCCATCCCAAGATGTGTAGGCTCGCAATAATTAATGAGAGGCATGAACAGGAAAGGAAGTGATACTGGGGCTTTAAATGTGGAAAGAGGAAGGGGCGGAACTCAGACTCGGCAAAAGCTAATAATAATAATAATAATTTACTATTTGTACCCCGCCCATCTGGCTGAGTTTTCCCAGCCAGTCTGGGTGGCTCCCAAATCAAGTCTTTAAAAACAATACAGCATTAAATATTAAAAACTTCCCTAAACAGGGCTGCCGTCAGATGTCATTTAAAAATAGGATAGCTGCTTATTTCCTTGACCTCCGGTGGAAGGGTGTTCCACAGGGCAGGCGCCACTACCAAGAAGGCCCTCTGTCTGGTTCCTTGTAACCTCACTTCTCGCAATGAGGGAACCGCCAGAAGGCCTTCAGTGCTGGATCTCAGTGTCCGGGTTGAACGATGGGGGTGGAGACGCTCCTTCAGGTATACAGGACTGAGGCCATTTATAATATGGAAGCAGATGCTGAGTGAATGAGCTCCAGAGTGATTTGTGTGTTTTGAGCAATAAACATGAGTTAATTGCTGCCGAAGTTGTCTCGCTTTTGTGGGAGAGACCCCACCATTACAGTAGGTAAGCTAGCTTGGATGAAGTTTTGTTCAGAAAGTGCACACATGCAAACACACACATAAACACACAAGGATTTTCATGTCATCATCAAATGTGTGTATTTCTCTGCCACCTCATTCTTCTTTACTTCCCTTCTTCCTATTCTCCTTCTGGCTTGCCATTAGGATGAAAAAGAACTAGATTACCATATTTTTCCGTGTACAAGACAATGCTTTTTGCTAAAAAAAAAATTAGACAAAAAATTGGGTGTCATCTTATACAAGGATAGTGAATGCAGAGGGGGGGGACATGCAATTAATGGCAGCAGCAAACAGGAGATTGGCAGTGGCAATTGGGCAGGTGATTGGTGGCTGTGGCAAGGCCTGCTGGTGATTGGTTGTGGCTGCAGCAATTGGGCAAGTGATTGCTGGCTGTGGCGAGGCAGGGAGGCGATTGGTGGCTATGGCAATTGAGTGGGTGGGCTGTTGGTGGCGGCAAGTGGGCAGATAATTGTGGCTGCGGCGAGGTGTGTGAATGGCAGTGGCTGTGGCAAGCGATCAGCAGTGGCGGGCAGGCAGGAGCAATTGGCAGAAGTGACCTCCCCCACCCCCAAAAGCTGAAGACGGTAGTGTCTTGCTCAGTCAGACAGGTGAGCTAGTGCAGTTGTTGAAGAAGTTCAAGATGAACTTCTTCAACAACTGCAAGACAGACAGACATAGACAGACTATGTCTGTCTGCCACGCATGGCGACTCTTTGTGTGGCAACTCTTCTCCAGAGAAGCCTGACTCAGTTCTCGTCCTGGAGCAAGAGGGGGGTTCTTCTGTAGTGAATCAGAAACCCAAAGGCGTGCCAACGTCTAGGGTGCAAAGGCGCAGCAAGTCAGTAGGAGAGATGCCTGGCGTCGAGGACGTACAGGCAGAATCCTGCGTGGCTGAGGCAAAGGGGAAACCTACGGTGGTATCACAGCAGCTTAATTTCTTAACTTTGGGTTTTAAAAAATAGGGGTAGTCTTTTACATGGGGGCGTCTTATACACAGAAAAATAGGGTCCTTAGCAAAATTAGCTTACTTTCTGTGTTTCTATTTTTTCTCTGGTAAGACTCTTCTCTCCTGGGATTTCTTTTCCTGTTAACTCCTTATCTCCAGTTTCCCTTCTCTGTGCTTCCTCCCTCCTTATGACCCAGGGACTCAGCAACAACATCTCCCCAACCATTTCCTTCAAACTTCAGAAGGAGAGGCTTCAGAACACTGCAGATTTTTTTCTGCAGCCTCATTTCCAGTCTGTCTTGTTGATTGGAATGAGCGTTCCCCACATAAAATGGGGTGCGCATGTTGCGAGGTCGCGAGGAGACCCATTGGATCACAGTGGCAGCTCCTGGTAGTTGGTCTGGCTTACCTTCCCCAGGTTGGGATACCTGTGGACTCCACCTACTCTAGCAGCCGCCCAATCCCAGCTGGGGAGGTGTTGCCAAGGGGGTTGGCCAGGTAGAAGGAGGGATTATGCAGTACACACAATAGAGATTGAGTCATACCTGGGAAGCCACCGTTTGGATTCAGAGCTTTCCCACCCTCCACTCCCTCAATTGACGTTTACTTTTCAGGTTAACCACCTTCTTCTTCCACAGCCACACAGGCACGCAGGCGCTGCTATGACAAGGTCGCTGTTAAAGGGCCGGAAAGGAATTTCCCTGCATTGGCAGGTTTTGCCTTTCCCGTAGCAATTCGTCACAACTTTGGCGGTTGCAGGCCTTGGGCGGAATCCTTTAGTCATTTACAGGATTGGGGGGGGGGCATGGGGCAGTGACCCCCGCCCCCATTGCAGTGGCGATAACAGGGTTCCCGTTAAAGGGGTCTCAGGGGGAGGCATTGACCAAACGCCCAGGGTCGTCACTGCCCTCCCCTTCCAGCGGCAGCGAACATAGGGGGGTGGGCTATCTGCTTGAACATATGTTCTCCAGACTAGCCCACTTCCCAATCATACTGGATAACCCTGAAGTTACCCAGAACCCCAGCTGGGGGGCTGGGAAGGATAAACGCCCAATGCCTGAGCCAAGGTCTTCCTACATCTGAAATATTAATAAAGTTGTGGCCAATTTAATCCCATAGAACGTTGTCATGAGTCTTTATTTCCCTCAGGGGCTGCCCCAGGGTCCGGGGGGACTTCGCCTGACCGCGCAACACAACCCAGGAGGAAGATCAACAGCCATAGCCTCCATGATGCTCCCCAGACACCCAACATTTCACACAAAACCCTCTCTTTGGTTTAATATACTTACTTTCCCCTTTTCAGTGTACAAAGTTTCCCATGTCGTTGTTGGCATCTGTCAGTCTCAGGATTGTCACTTTGGGGGTGAAGTCAAACCACTGGAAAATTACAGCACCTGCTGTGGCTGTAGGGACTGATATGGGAGAGACCCATTGAATTGCAGTTGGGGCAGATGGAGGGATATGCTGTTACTTACATTGTCTTTACAAAACACACAGTGACAGTGAAATCCTTCTCATGTTTAATCCATTGAATTAGGGACCACTCCTAACTGTATATGTATAGCCTGTCACTGGGACTCTTGATGAAAAGTGTTTTTCTTCTTGTCTCTCTCGGGCAAATCAAACTCCTCCATTGAGATATAAAAGGAGGTAACGCAATCCTGTAACTTTTTAAGCACCAGTGTTCTGGGGGTTGTTGTTGTTGTTGTTGTTGTTGTTGTTGTTGTTGTTGTTGTTGTTTTTGCTCAACTTTTGTTTTGCTATATTCCCTCCAGACAGCAATAATGTGGTAGTATTTGGGAAGTATCATAGGACAACTCATAAAGCAGAATAAACCCAAATGTTATGCACTATTATTGTAGGAAGAACATGCTGCAGAAATGCAGCCATAACAAAACATTTAGTCTGCCAGGGGCTGGAGACACAAGTTTAATGTCAGCAGTGAAAAAATATACCTTGGAAAGGAAAAGATTAAAAATGAGCAAAGGGATTTAAAAATGGTTTTATTCTCCCTCTTAGTAAGGAAAATGACTAAGGGATTCAGCCAAAAGCTTTAGAGAACTTTTTTTTTAGAACATTTTTTTAAAGAACTTTTTTTTTTTTTAGGAGGGGTATGATGGGTATGGTGCTGGAGGAGACTCTTGAGAGTCCCATGGAATGCAAGAAGATCAAACCTATCCATTCTCAAGGAAATCGGCCCTGAGTGCTCACTAGAAGGACAGATCCTGAAGTTGAGGCTCCAGTACTTTGGCCACCTCATGAGAAGAGAAGACTCCCTGGAAAAGACCCTGGTGTTGGGAAGGATGGAGGGCACAAGGAGAAGGGGACGACAGAGGACGAGATGGTTGGACAGTGTTCTCGAAGCTACTAACATGAGTTTGGCCAAACTGTGGGAGGCAGTGAAGGATAGGCGTGCCTGGCGTGCTCTGGTCCATGGGGTCACGAAGAGTCGGACACGACTGAACGACTGAACAACAACAATGATGGAACAAAGAAAGGGAGACTGAGATAGAGACAAAAGACACTGCAGAATATAATTTCCCATCAAGAAAAAATTCCATGCACAGAATGTCCTACCTTTGTCCAATCACATCTGATTTTCAGGGAACGGGAGCAGAGAGACTTGCAATATTCTGTTTCTAGAATTTCAGGGTCTCGGTCACAACCTCTTCTCTGCATTCAACACATATTGTACATCCACTACTGAACACAAAATCTTGAGCTGATAATGTCAGGGAGTGCTTTGTGTTCAATAAGGGCAGGGGTGCAGAATTCATATACTGTTAAAATGTTCATATCCATTAGTTGGTGTCCCAATTAGACATGGGCAGGTTTCTATTTCCTCAACCTAGCTAATACAGCAATCTCCAGCGTGTTCAGGAAATCACTTATCAAAGTCTCAAGAGACACATGCACTTTATGCTTGCAGGTGTTTTGAGGGCTCTTCCTCATCTGCAGAGCTTTGACTTAGCATGCAGAAAGTCCTGGATTCACTCAGTGGCAGCTTCAGGTAGGGAAAGGAATGATTCCTGCCTTCTGAGGAACTCTGGTTTGAAGTTATCCAGTGAGTTTTATGTCTGTGTGGGAATTTGAACGCTGGTCTCCCAGATCTTACTCCAAAATTGGAATCACAACACCACATTGGCTCTTTCCAATTTGCCCAGTATTGCTTTACATTGTTTGCATTGCAGGGGGTTGGACAAGATGATCCTTGGGTCCCTTCCAACTCTAAGATTCTATGGCTGTGTGACTTTGGCTGACAGCACTTCTCAAGGGTTTCAGATAAGGGTATGCCCTAATTGTTGATGCCAGGGATGGCATCTACACAGGAGGCAGATGTTGCACCAGAGAGCTATGTTCCTTGCCTTAGAAAACATTTTTTTAACTTTTGGGAATATGGGAATCCTATCATAGAGACTCTCTATATATTCAAGTAGCTGCAAGCCCCACTGGCCCCTTTACCTGGCAATTAAAGAGCAAGTCATTTCACATTAACAAGTTTATTTTCTCTTGGTAGGAAGATCCATACAAGAAATAACTCAAAAGTAGAGATCCAGCAGGATGAGCAATGGTAGCCTGGGATCCTGGTCCACTTTGAATGCTTCAGGGGAAGATATTGGAGTAGAAAATGGAACTGGGCTCCCCAACTCCCAACATGATTCTCTTGATATATTTTCATGGAATGCTGTAACAGGAATTTTTATCTCTGTCTTCATTTTACTTATTAGCATAGAGTAGACTTCACATCATTTCCTGAAGTAATTGACATTTATGATATTGAATGTACTTATAATTGTTACCTTAATCTTAATATATTTTCTAATACTTTCTTACAATGTATCATACTGTTTTCCCCTCAATCCTTAATATTTTATATATACAAGGGTCATTCAAGTGCTGCCACAGATAGAATATCACTATTATTTTTTTGTCAATATCTCTTGAACATATCCCATTTTTGAGTAAATGATTGTTTTGTGTTATCCCTTAGCCTACTTCTTAATTGAGTCATTTCCGCATACAGTCATCTAATAGTTTATTTTGCCATTCCCTTAAAGTTGGTACCTTTCCCACCTTCCATTTTGATGCTATTAGTAGTCGAGCAGCAGCTGTTGCATATAAGAAGATTTCTCTTATATTTTTCAGAATGTCTCTACCTCGGATTCCAAGCAGGAAGGCTCTTGCTTATCTCAGTAAACCAGTTTCACCACTTTTTTCATCTTGTTCTGTGTTCCCCATTTCTGTTTTGCTTCTCCCGTAGGACAGGGGCTGCACTGAGCCTGGTGTTGTACTAGATCAATCACTGAGAATCTCCAAACCCATGGACGAATTTAGTCCTAGCCAGGTTCCTAATTTGGCCAGTGAAACTGCAAAGGAACAACCAGGAGCCTTGGAGAAAGCTCCCCGTTGTTCATTGGCAAGTGGAGATGGCTCCAATGCATGACCAAAATATCTTTGTACCTTGTAACGGACCCAACCCTGTGCCTGGGTGTGAGCAGGTGCCCAGCACGCAAAGAGTTAACACCCACTCTAGATGACTGGCAGCTCAATCGCAGAGGCGGGTCTTTTCTACCTTTTAAAAGGGAGAGAATGGCAGTTGGGTGGTTGTTGTGGGTCAGGGAGTGAGGGTGAGAGGGTGAGCGGGTTGGAGGTTAGGCTTAGGTTAGGAAAGGAAAGCTTTTATTCCTGTTTAATGTTGTAACCAAGCTTACGTGCCTAATTGAAGAACATTGTAACCGCATTCTACCTTAACACCCAAGATATTTAAGTTACCTCAATAAACATATTTTGTTTTTCAAACGTTCGTGGACTCTGGCAGTGTGTCAGTACCTCTAGAGGTGTGGTTGAGGGGAAAAGCACTAGAGGTTTCCTGAGGAAAAGGGGACGGGTGGCTTATTTTCCTAACACACAGAGGGCTGAGCAGAGAAGCCAAAGGTGCCACGCAGTTGCCAGAAGGAAAGGCAAGCTGCAGCAGTTTGGGAACCCAGGGCGGGAGATCCCAAGGTGGCAGAAGTTTCATTTTAAGAACGGGGAGCACTGAGGTACCCCTAGGACATCTCTCATAACATCATTGTGGGATTCATTTTTAGTCGTCGGTGAACCCTAGGGAGAGACACAGTCAGGGGAAACGTTTTACAGTTGTGAGGGCTCTTGGTGGGAAACGAAGGGTCCCTCACATACCTCTATCAAACACGGGTGGGGAACCATGTCAAGGCGTTTAGTGGGAATATTTGGTGGTTGCAACCACAGCCAAGAAATAAAGAGGCATGACACAGAGGCATTTGATTGAAACATGGGGCTACATTTGTATGCATTCTTCTGTTTTCAGCCATTCTGCTCTATTTATGATATTTCCTATTTGCCTTGTGGGTTCCTGTAATGAACAATTACACATATTGAAGTATTAGTCCTGGAGGTGGAAAGGCATGGGAAGCGAATGAATATAACTGATGAGCAACATTTGAAGATGGGAGTGATAGGAGTAATGAACAGATATGGCAGTTGGGTTTTTGTTATACTGGAGAAATGAGAAATCTAGAGAGGAGAAGGTGTTAGTAGCCAATGTACGGAATGATCAAGGCATGGAAGGAGGGGATGGATTTCCCCACATTACTCAAGACAAGCACCATAATTGACTAAATGTGTGGAGGAAACAGTGTTCTTTAGAGTACTGTGATCATACGCACTAACAGCTCCATTTGTAAAATATACAAAAGTGCTTTGAAAGGCTCCATTACACTTCAAGCCTGCAAGTAAGTTTTAAGCACTGAGAAGCACTTTGCTCCCCACGCAGGAGATTTCCAAAACACCAGGGGCAAGAAAGCCCAGTTAATGGGCTGGAAAGAGCAGGATGATGTTACAGTAGGGATACAGAACCTTTTTCCATCAAGAGGACCTCATTCTTTTCTGGGAAACCTCCTAGGAAGGAATAGATATAGCTAGCCAATCTACTCCCACTTGTAAGCAGAGAGTTCTGTTTGGATAAAGGTAGGATGCTTGAAATCTCTCAAGCCTCTTTGCTACGACAAGGCTGTATATTGTCTCCCTGCTTATTTAACTTATATGCAGAATTCATCATGCGAAAGGCTGGACTGGATGAATCCCAAGATTGCCGGAAGAAATATCAACAACCTCAGATATGCTGATGACACAACCTTGATGGCAGAAGGTGAGGAGGAATTAAAGAACCTTTTAATGAGGCTGAAAGAGGAGAGCGCAAACTATGGTCTGAAGCTCAACATCAAAAAAACTAAGATCATGGCCACTCGTCCCATCGCTGTAAAGGTGGTGCCTCCCCTTTGCATTAATACCCCGGCTCAGTCAGCTTGATATTTACAGTCTTTATTACATATGTACAAGAAACAGCTACAGTTCAGGATTATGTGTCTGAACCCATTGAGTCAGATTCGGGGAATGGCTTCCTTCAATTCCCGTGCCAACAAAGTAGGTGTGGGAATCGTGCGAGAAGTCTTTGATTCTTACGTTTCATTTCCCTCCTTGTCTGTGCTGATTTGAAAGCCCACTGCCTTCCAGAGTCTGAGCTCCCTTCCCCGAGCCTCTGGGCAGTTGAAGGGCTCTGCAGCATCCCTGAGCCCTTCCTCCTCGTGGCTAGTCTCTGCCCTTTCTTCATCTGAGCTCCCTTCCCTGAGCCTCTGGGTGGTTGAAGGGCTCCACAGCATACCCGAGCCCCTGTTCCGCCTCCTCTGTCCATTGCTCCTCCAAATCCTCCCTGACACCCACCTACCTTTTCTGCCCACATCATGTGACAAGAATATTCTTTTCAATGGTTATCAATATTGTGAATATAGGAGGAGGTACTTGCCTTGTAAGGGTTGATGTCACAGAAGGGCATTCTTGAGAGAAGTGGGTTAGCAAATTGCAGGGAATGAGGAACTAGACAACACTCTGTGATGCAATCATAACTATTTTGACTGAGTACTGTCATGTCTTGCCTTAATTTTGGTGTGCTCTAGCTGGTTAACATGGTCATGATGAGTACACAAGAAACTCAAAGATATACATGCATATGTATCTATTTATTATTTCATAATATTTATATACTGCTTGATGGTAGAAAATCTCAAATAAGTTTACAGAAATGTAAGAAGCATTGCAGGGACGCGGGTGGCACTGTGGGTTAAACCACAGAGCCTAGGACTTGCCGATCAGAAGGTTGGCAGTTCGAATCCCCACGACGGGGTCTGCTCCCGTTGCTTGGTACCAGCTCCTGCCCACCTAGCAGTTCGAAAGCACATCAAAGTGCAAGTAGATAAATAGGTACCGCTTTGGCAGGAAGGTAAACAGCATTTACGTGTGCTGCTCCGGTTCGCCAGAAGTGGATTTGTCATGCTGGCCACATGACCCGGAAGCTGTAGGCCGGCTGCCTCGGCCATTAACACGAGATGAGCATTGCAACCCCAGAGTAGGACATGTCTGGACCTAATGGTCAGGGGTCCCTTTACCTTCACCTTAAGAAACATTACACACACACACACACACACACACACACACACACACACAACACATCCTGTTGGGTTGGGAAGAACTCCCTCTTTCATCGACTGTACAAGGCAATGTTCTATCAGAGACCAGGCGGAGGAGCACAGCCCTGATGAGGAATGGTGGGAGCCTCCCCCCCTCCCCCTACTCAGGATGCTGAAGCTGCTCAGGAGCAGTGGAGCAGTATAGATCTAGAACAGTGGTTTGCAGAGGGGCATAGTTCTGAAGACAAAAGTTGGGAACAACGGGGGGGGGGGTGAACAGCAAGGTGAAGAAGAACTGGAAGAGCAAGAGAGCTAACAGACTCTCTGTCACTTGAAAGTGTAGAGCCCATCAGTCCAAGGTCACGTAGAGCAGATAAGGTGGCTATACAAAAAGAACACGGTGGTTGTGAGATCAGGTTACACGCAGCGGTAGTGACTAAGGTGAAATCGGTGGGAACCTTAATTGGGAGCACCTTTCCTTTGAGAAGGACTCTTTATTCGTGAGCTGTGATCATTAAATGGTAAGATACTTTTTTTGCTTTATTATGCTTATCCATGGCCAAAGGGATGGAGGAAGTCGCTCTGCCAAAGCCTGACATGTCCTATAGCAGTAGCATCACTGGAAACTGGAGGAACCCTGTTTGCACCTGCTCAGTGTAAAGGGCAGGTTTGCCACACCCCAGTTCCCCTAAGAAGAAGAGTTACTGTCCTGTAGCAGCAGCATCAATTGAATGTAAAGGATAGAAGGGTGGGCTATAAAAAACTCAGCTGCCTGAACCAATCAATCCTTCCAACACTCAAATATTTGGATTCCTGCCTCCCAGAAATTCATGGGATTTCTAGACCTTCCCGCCTGCAGCACAAATGCCTTAACCTTGATTTTAACCCCTTGCCCTTACTGCCTTTTAAGTTAGTGGCAATTATCTCTTCCTCTTCAAATCTATCAACCTCCACTGACTAAAGCCCTCCTACTTCAATAAAGAGCTTTGCTCATTCTCTGTTGATCAAATAATCAAAATAATTTTGGCCATACTAGTGGAGTTTGTGCCAAATGCTTTCGGAACTGTCTTTAATCACAGGAAAATCCTGCAAACTCATCTGTATAAGCTCAAGCAAGACGTGAATACTGAATACAAATTAAGTAGGCTACAGGAAATGAAACCTGAAGTTATGGACATTTGCTTAGTAGAAACTAGAATGTCATTGTATAAACTAGATAAAAGTGATGGTCTTCTGGGCCCATCAGAACTTTGTTTCAACAGAGGTCTCCGCTTTCTCTCTTGAGTTTTCCTCCTCCTTGAAAACATTCTGGAGTATGGCTTTCATGCTCTTCATAGGTCTGCCTCTCTTCTGTCTCCCAACCAGGAAATAGATCAAAGGGTTAACGCTGCTGTTCAGGCAGGCAGGTAAGAAGACATAATTTGTAGAAATGGTAGAGACTGAATCAAAAACATAACCTTTGATGCAATGGGCATTCAGTGGAAACGAAAAAATAATGAAGGAAAGAAGAGCAAGCACGATGGCTATTAGAGCTTTACCCCGCCTTCGCTGTTGCGATTTGAAAGAGACCTTGAGGCATAGAATTAGAGTTGAGATAGTCATGAGCGGGAGGCAAAGGATGCCGTTCACAGCCAACTGATACTGTTTCATGGTATAATTGGCCACCTTTTCAGTCAAGTGGAGGGTGAAGTTAATTCCACAGAGAAGGCTAGAAAGTACCCATATTACGGAACACAAAGTAGTGGACAAATTTGTTGGCCGGTGGCATCGATGCCAAATTGGGAAGAGGACTGACACACACCTGTCAATGCTGATGGCTGTCAGTAGATACTGACCAGCACTGTACATTACTTGAAAGACTTCTTCAAGAAAATGATACAGAGGTCCATCATACCTTCCTGTTGCAAAGAAAATTACTTCTATAAAAAAGTTAGCTGTGACCACACCCAAGTCCGCAACAGAGAGGTTCAGGATGTAAATAGTGAAAGGGTTCCTCTTAATGCAGAAGCTAAGCAGCCAGATGACAATCCCATTCCCTATAAACCCCAAAATGCAAATTAAAACTATAAGTATAGACAAAACATCTCCTTCTATGTCAATACCCGAAATCGATTCTGTATAATCGTAACTCCTATTGTTGGAGAACCAAGTTGCATTGTCTTCTTCAGCATTGAAAGGAGGCAGGGGCATTGGGCTGAAACTGGCCGTTGTACTCAGTTGTTGCTGTTGCATTTCTTCTTGTGTAGATATGTCTGCTGGGGGTGGAGAGGGTGGGATTAGTCTTTGCTAATGAATAAAGATGAAACTAAAGCTTTTCAGCCTACTCTTCCTTGTCTTTGTGAGTTAATTCTGGAGTTAATTCCTAATATGAGAGTTAATTTTTAAGGTGAAATGGCTCATCTGTTTCATCTCCAGTTTAAGCTGTGTCTTCAGTAACAAACCTAATGTCAGGGACTGGCTGGATGAGGAGGAGTGGTGGGAGCCTCCTGCCCAGTAGCCCCCACCCCCCACCCCATCCCCAGGAGGACACAGACGATGAGGAAATTTTTAATCCAGCTGACAACTGTACTGTCACAAGGCTACTGAAATGATTTCTCTCCCATCTTGGTCCCTGCAGGACACAAGCGATGGAGTGGTGTTAGTCCACTTGTCAATCCAATGACATCACAAGTGTTTGTCACGTGCTTCAAAAGTTACACAAGGGCCTTTGCAGGTACAGTTAGTTAAGCTCATTTTGGTCAAGCTCTCCCTTTTCTTCCCCATACAAGATCTACCCTTTCTTCCCCACACAAACTGGGCTCATGGCATAAATGTGGAAGGTTGACAGACCATATTTGGCCCATCGGCTGGAGGTCCAACCCCCCCCCCCCGTTTGATAGAGGTACAAAGATGTTTGGGTCATGCATTGGAGCCATCTCCACTTGCCGATAAACAAAGGGGAGTTTGCTCCAAGGCTCCTGGTTGTTCCTTTGCAGTTTCACCGGCCAAATTAGGAAACTGGCTAGGACTAAATTTGTCCACGGGTTTGGAGATTCTCAGTGCTTGATCTAGTACAACACCAGGCTCTGCACAGTCCATGTCCTACTGGAGAAGGCAAAACAAAAATGGGGAACACTGAACAAGATGAAAAAAGTGGTGAAACTGGTTTACTGAGATACGCAAAATACTGCTAGAAGTATTCATTTTATTGTAAAATGTGGAAATAAGCAGGCAAGAATTTCTAACTTGAGATTTTCGCTTACCTGTGACAAACATTGGATCAGATATCATGATGGAGAGAGAAAGAACCAGAAGTAGATATTCCTGTGCTGGAATAAACAACCAGAAGATTTGCAGACATCAATGCAACTCCCAAGTCTTGAGGAAACAGTCAATGCATTTAAAAGCTCATGAGAAGATATACAGGAATGTGGCTGTTAGTCTTCATTTATGCTTAATCAGTTTGCCAGTATCATGTGACAAGAGAAAAGTTATTATCACAGGATTGATAATACAGTCATCTGCAAATTTAGGAGGAGATTATTTTTTGCAATACCCTAGAATATCACTCTTGCAAAAAGTGGGCTTGCAAGAAGTAGGGGGGGATGACTCTGAATTGATCTGGTGAAATGCATTTATTGAATAGAATCATAAAAAGCTTCTAAATTTTCATGCTGAAACTAGAATTATGGATGTACAAAAAAGCACTAAAAGCATGCAATATTATAGCAAATGTAAGAACTTAGGGTGGCATAGGTGAGTATAGGGTAGTATACAAATTTCTTCTTCTTCTTCTTCTTCTTCTTCTTCTTCTTCTTCTTCTTCTTCTTCTTCTTCTTCTTCTTCTTCTTCTTCTTCTTCTGCTGCTGCTGCTGCTTCATCTTCTTCTTCTTTATTTATGGTGCCATATTATTATTTTTCACACTGTCCTATAATACTAGATCTCAGGGCCATCCAGTGCATCTGAATGCTGGACAATTCAAGAGAGACAAAAGAAAATACTTCTCTGAAAAGTAAGATAGATAAGCTGTGGAATCAACTCGGATGACTTTAAAAGAGGACTGAACACATCAATGGATGTTCTATTTATATTCTGCCTCCTCTGTGTGATGCAGTATTCCTCTGAATTCCAGTTGCTGAAAATCACAACTGGGGAGAAAGCTGCTGTGCTCAGGTCCTGCTTGTGAGCTTCCCATAAACATCTGTTTGACCACTGTGAGAAGAGGTTGCCGGGATGGATGGTTCTTTGGCCTTCTCCAGCTGATCCCTTTTTTAAATTAAATTTTTATTATTTTACCAATTATATCAATTACATCAAATAATATATATATATATATATATATATATATATACACATACACACTTATATCCCCGCTCTGCCGAGCTACGACTTCCCTCCCTCTCGTCAGCAGGTTTTCTAGTCCAATCCAATCGCACAGTTTTAATTAAATCTATGCTTTATGCCTTAGGTTTATTCCAATCCTGCTAGTGTTCTCAAACTTCCTCGGTTCAACCTTATATATTCCACAAATTTACTCCATTCTCTTTGGAATCTTGAGTCATTCTGGTTTCTGACCCTGCCAGTCAGTTTTGCAAGTTCAGCATATTCCATCATCTTCATCTGCCACTCCTCAATTGTTGGTAACTCCTGTAATTTCCACTTTTGAGCTAGAAATATTCTCGCTGCGGTTGTTGCATACATAACCAATCTTTGTACAGCTGATCCCTTCTTAAGGTGTGTCCTTATAGCATCAGCAGAGAAGGCAACATGGAGGATGTGGCTTTATTTTGCATTCTTCTCTTTACTTGGTTGTGCATGTTCCATCAGTTATATTTTTCCCTCTGGCACAACATGAAAACAAGCCCTATGTTCTTCTCCAATTCCAGTGCTGAAACTTAGTTCACCATCTGGTCATCTCTTGACTTGGCTACACTGACTTTTTCTGCTCTTCATTCACTCCTCTGTCCTCTTATTGATCCAAAATTCTGTTTCCAAATCATTCACCTCTGCTACAAGTAGTTAGTAATATCCTGTGCCAGCCATTTACCATTCAGCTGTTGAGGCTACAGCTGTCTGGCATGTGGGATTGTAGCCCAAAACATCTGGAAGCAACCACACTTGTTTTTCCTTTCTTATGTCCCTGATGACATAAGAAGAGCTCTTCTGGAGCGGAGCAGGGGTAGATCTAGTCCATCATTCTGTTCTTGCTGTCTAAAGGAAGCCCCCAAACAGGATATGTTCCTTCTCCACCATTGCCAAATTCACTCAGTGAGGCTTTACAGTGGACATATAGAATTCTAGCAGCGCAAGGCTCTGCAAAGATCACATCCAATTAAGTATGCAATGCTGGACTTTGAATCCTTGCTATTCCACATACTGGGCAGTGGCAAACATCTGCATTGGCAAAGACCAACTCATGTTTAGAGGCACAATCTGAGTGTCATTAAAAGCAAACTTTGATGCCAGATTGGAGATTCCTTCTAGACCATAGCTGTCAACTTTCCCCCCCTTTTAAGGGAAACTTCCTTATTCTGAATAGGATTCCTTGCAAGAAAAGGGAAAAGTTGACAGCTATGTTCTAGACCGAAGCAGGATTGCCCTGCCCACAAGGCAAGGTGAGGAGACCACATCAGGTGGCAGGATCCACAGGGACAGCAGATCCCAATGTAGATTTTTAATGACTGCACTGTTTTCAGGACTTCTTTATCCACAGGAAACCACCCATATCTCATCTTCATATGTCCAAGATAGAGCATAACATTTAACTGCCAAGATCATGTGGTCAGTGTATGCGCATGTATCGGTATACAGCAGGATGTAGATATTGTTGTCTGAGATCTCTCTTTGTGTCTCGCTCTGCTTCCCCAGAGACTTTCTGGATCTTTGCATTATAATGTGTCAAACTGGAAAGATAATTGACCCAAAGGAAGGTCAGCTTCATATTTTGGTTTAATACAGTTTGTACAGGGGGATGAGGTCTTGGCCCCATTACTTTTCCCTTCCTTTGGATAAATGCTTCTTCTAAATAACATTTTATACTCAAACAGTGTATCTCATAATAAAGCCTTCCTACCAGGATGTCAGAGACATGGCCAGCAGAGAGGACTATGCAGAGGAAGAGGAAGAGGAAAACAGGAGCTTGCTTCATTCAAACCACAAAAGTGAGATAAGCCCTTCTTGCTCTGGATGGCTGCCTGTAAGTTTTCGCAGCAGCACAGAGATGAAGGAGCAGGATGCAGGTAGGGGGTGGATTCAATTCCAGAGGAGGAGGAATTGGCTGCACCTGAGTCTCCAAGAAGTAGGAGGCGGAGTAAGCAATTAGAACAAAGGAAGACCAGCAGGAAGTGGGGACAGGTTTGGAGTATATCTGGCCTTCGAAGGGGCCAGAAGCCAGTCGAGTCAACTGATTCCAACAGTGAGGTATGAGTTGTGGGAAGCCCGGATTGCTGAAAGTCTGTTGTGGATAATAAACCTCAACTAGTTGAACTGCCACCGTGTCGTGTCTTGTGTGGGAGAAGTGCTAAGCCTGACACAGGGTTAATGGTGCAGTAGCCATTCACCTGATAAATGGAATCTGTGTTAGAATAAAGTCCTTAAAAATTCCAAGAAATATTTATTCATATAGTTGTATTTTCTGACATTTGTTAGTCTCCTTTCTTCAAAAATAGAACTCATGATGGAAAACATATGTTTCCCAGGATATTTATTATTTATTATTTATTATTTATACCCCGCCCATCTGGCTGGGTTTCCCCAGCCACTCTGGGCGGCTTCCAACAGAAAGTTAAAATACAATAATCTATTAAACATTAAAAGCTTCCCTAAACAGGGCTGCTTTCAGGTGTCTCCTAAAAGTCTGGTAGTTGGTTTTCTCTTTGACATCTGGTGGAAGGGTGTTCCACAGGGTGGGTGCCACTACCGAGAAGGCCCTCTGCCTGGTTCCCTGTAACTTGGCTTCTCGCAGCGAGGGAACTGCCAGAAGGCCCTTCCTCCCAGGATGTCTCCCATCCTGGCACTGACCAGACTCAGACCTGCTAGGGGATAGCCACACATGCCTGGAAAAAAGTAGTCATTTCGGTATGACCTCTCCAGGCTGTTTAAGGCGTCAACTTCTTTATTCAGGTAGGTAGCCGTGTTGGTTTGACACAGACGAAATATATAAAATAAAATAAAATAAAATAAAATGTCCAGTAACATGTTAGAAACCAACTAAGTTTGTTCTTAGTATAAGCTTTCATGTGCATGCACACTTCTGAAGAACAAACTTAGTTTGTCTCTCAGGTGCTACTGGACATTTTTATATATATTTCAACTTTTATATTGTCATGGAAGTGACTAAGAAATCATAAATAAATAAATAAAGTGATGTTGATGGTGTCAGAGTGCTGTTTGTCAAAATTAAAGTGGAGATAACACTCTAAAGTCTCAGTTTTGCAGAAAGAAAATATTGAGAAAAGTTACTTTGCAAGAGGTAGGGAAGGGAGAACCAGCTAATGGCTCTGCGACTTGATCAAGTGAAATTCATTTATTGATTAAAATCATGCCATGCTTTTATATTTCCATGCTCAATTTGGTTAATGGAATCAGAACGTATGTACAAAAAAAGTACAAAAACACAGGGAATATTTTAGCCAATGTAAAAACTACCATAAGGGATAGGAATAGTTGCAGCTGGTAATTTGTGATTTCCTGTAATTTTTCTTATGCACTCATAATACTAAAACTTGAGATTGAAATACAGTACTCAAACAAGGTATTTCTTCACACAGCATCTGTGCCTTTGGCGATTTTTACCATGGTTGCCCATCTGTAAAGTTTATACCTGTAGTCAACCATGTCCCACTGGTTTTCTCAATTCCAACAGGCTACTTTTGTGTTCACTATGTGAATGCCATCTGGACATATTGCAGCAGGTAATCCGTTTCAGTAATGGCCAGAGCACATCTTGAGCTGCAACCAAAATGTCAGCAAAAACAGAGCTTGAAGCAAATTTGGAGACTCCTTCAAAGATGAAGCATGTGAAGAATTTCATAGAAAGCCAAAAGATGGGACGAAAAGGTACCTCAAAGGGTGTCTGGTTGTCCCTAGGTTGTCAGTGGGTTTTGCCAGAGGGAAATTTTAGGACACGGTTGATGGCTCATTGACATTTTTTTTCAAATGAGTCAAAATATTTTTTTGAGAAATCCCCCCCCCCCAACCAGGGAAGTTTATTGTTTTTGATATAACAACAATTCTGCATCAGGCAATGTAAACAAAAGTAACTAGACTGCGTAATCAGAATTACAGTGATAAAGGCAAAAGTGATTATATTTTGGAGCTAACATAACTGAGTTTCCACAGGTGCATCCACTACCTCTTTGAGGTTTTCCTCTTCCTTGAAAGCATTCTGGAGTATGGCTTTCATGTTCCTTCTTAGTCTGCCTTTTTTCTGTCTTCCAACCAGGAAATAAATCAAAGGGTTAATACAGCTATTCAGACAGGCATAAAGGATGGCATATTGTAAGAAAGAAGGAGGATTTGAATGAAGAATATAAAAAGTGATGGCAAGGACATTAAGTGGAAAAGAAAAAATGATGAAGAAGAAGAGAGCAAGCAGGACTATAATTAGAAGTTTCCCCCTCCTCCTCTGGTGCGATTTAAAGCAGACCTTGACGAAAAGGATGAGAGTGGAGATAGTCATGAGTGGGAGGCAAAGGAAGCCATTCACAATAAGCTGAATGCTCAGTGTTCTAATTACATTTAAATCAGCCAGAAGGAGAGTGAAGTCAATTGCAGGGGAAATAGAAGAAAGCACCCATATTGAGGCACACACAGTGGTGGACATGTTTGTTGGTCGGTGGCATCGATGCCAAAGTGGGAAGAGGACAGCCACACACCTATCAATGCTGATGGCTGTCAGTAGAAATTGACCAGTGGCGTACATAAATAGGAAAATCAAAAAAAGTATGGCATCTGCAAGGTAT
The DNA here is from genome assembly GCF_009819535.1 of Lacerta agilis. NCBI lineage: Eukaryota > Metazoa > Chordata > Lepidosauria > Squamata > Lacertidae > Lacerta > Lacerta agilis. The sequence continues at coordinate 79,587,503 of NC_046318.1, read as the reverse complement.
GTGAAGAAGCTTCCTACCACTATCAAACATATTGCTTTAACAAACACAACTGTGAGTAAACCAAAGTCAGCCATGGACAGGTTCAGGATGTAAGTGGTGAAAGGAGTCCTCTTAAGGCAGAAGCCAAGCAGCCAGATAACAGTACCATTCCACCAAAGTCCAAAAATGCTCATTAAAAAAATGACTGATATACCATATATATTGTCCTAATGTCAATTCAGAATCATTCTCACTGTGGCTATTGTTAGAGAGAACAGTTTCATTGTATGTTCCATTATATTCCTCTCCAGCATTTAAAGAGGGCAGAGACGGGAGGGTGTAATCCGTCATTGCAATAAACCGTTGCTTTTATGCTTCTTTTGGTGTAGAAACAGCTGCTGGAAGAAATGAGAAAACAGTAGAACTGGTCTTTGTTAATCAAAATTCACGAATAAAGAGGAAAGTAAAGATTTCCAGCTTCTGTGCCTTTATCTATGTCAGTGAAATGATTCTTCCTATTTTATTTCCAGGAAAAGATGCTGGTGAAACTAGCACAGCTATGGAAATATATGCAGGTCCAGCCCAATATATTTAAGCACTTAAGGAAGACCCAGAAATGTCCCCCCTCCCTACCAGGAAAATAAAGGGTGTACACCAAGAACACATGGGGGGGGGGAGAAAGACTGACATTGGGGTTCTGCTGCCCTGGGTGAACCTCGCCATTTGAGGTGGTTGCCTCATCTTGCTTCATGGGGTGGCCAGCCCTGAATATATAAAAGATTTCAGAGAGTCTCTGTGAAACCCACCATCACCTTGAACTTCATAGCATAAGCCTTCTGTTCCCATGCCTGTAACTCAGGCTAAGTACAGGTAATTGAAATAACTGGCTAATCTTTTCTCCCTAGCCTCACCTCCTTTGTTCAGTTTTAGATCGTAAGCTCCTTGGGTCACTATGTATGTAATAAAGAAGCATACATGAGATGCCCTACCTGAACAGAATGGTCTTGATCATGAAAAATTATGTGTTGAGGAAAACTATCTGTATGCCATAGACCACGTCTTCAGTCCATATGGAAGCAGGATTGGCACAAGGGTGTCTAGAAGTGGCTAATCTGAAACAAGAAGTGAGTAAAGTAAAAGTAAAGGAGACCTCGGTGGTTAAGTCTAGTCAAAGGCGACTATGGGGTGCGGCCAGTGGAGAAGCTGCATGCTCCGGCACCAGGGGTGGAAGGCAGGCAGGGGCGTGGCATGTAAACGTCCTGGGGGCGTGGTGCATGTCCTGGGGGCATGGCACATCATCCCAGGGGCGTGACGTGCACCCCGGGGGAATGATGCGCTACCCATGGGGTGTGGCGCCCTGCACGGTGGGGTGTGTGTGCAGCGTGTGTCCAGGGGGGTGGCCGCGATGGTACCCCCCTCCCCGATGGTGCTGGGGGCGGTGCGCTCCCCCCTGTTCCTCCACCAGTGGGTACGACACTCATCTCACTTTTCATGCTGAGGGAACCGGCGTTTGTCCACAGTTACCAGGTCATGTGGCCAGCATGACTTAACCACTTCTGGCACAATGGGACACTGTGATGAGTGCCAGAGCGCACGGAAATGCCATTTACTTTCCCGCTGCAGTGGTACCTATTTATCTGCTTGCACTGATGTGCTTTCTAACTGCTAAGTTGGCAGAAGTTGCCACAGAGCAACAGGAACTCACCCCATGGCACAGATTCGAACTACTGACCTTCCAATTGGCAAGCCCAAGAAGCTCAGTGGTTTATACCACAGCACCACTTACCTCGTTTTGAAACAAGAAGTATAGCTAGGTGGGCATATGTGGTTGACTGACATCAATCAAGGAACGTCTCAATTTTCTTTTGATTTATGAGCAGGGGAAGATTTATGAGCAGGGTTCCTGAGGGACATTAAACTGGATGAACTTATGTAATTGAATATATGACGATGTTTCATATTAGTCCTCTTCCCATAAAAGACCATGCATATAAGTGCATAGGAGGGGGCAGGATTGTGAAAGCTGATCTTTACTGTGACTGCACATTCAGCAGAATTTGTGCATAGAGTCAGGCACATTTATAATTATGCACCGTTAGGCTCTGCCAAACATTCAGGAACTCTGCCTTTTGATGTTTCCCTAATGACATGGATGGATATATGTGTAACCCAATACTTTGGATGCTATTTGATTGAGCCATACTGTGAATTGACCAGCTTGGTTGTGACTTATTTAAGTCAGTTGATATTGACTTAGTTAGGAAGTTGGCTTAAACCAATTCAGATGATTTGTTGAGCTAGTTTAGTAATCCCTACTGAGCTAGGGAAAGCATCCTGAAAAGACTGGTAATAGATCCTCACATTTCAGACAGGTCCATTCCTAGCCCTACCTGGCACAGACTGAATCGGGAATCTTCTGCATGCAAACAACTCTACCTCAGATTTTGGATACAAAATCCACACTTCCATTTGAACTGTGATTTCTATGCAAGGATATGAGAGGTTATTCCTTTGTGCCATTGCTTATTCCCATGAAAACCTGCTGTTTACTGTTGATTTGGGACAAACATCAGTAGGGTTTTGGAAGGGACATTCAAAGTCCTAGTGTTGGACCTGAAGCTACTAAGGCTATCAGGCACTGTTATCTCCAGAACTCATTCTTTCCTAGTCCTGCCACCTGGGATCCCTATAACTCCTGCCACCCTTGCAGATGAAATATGCTCACATACCTGTGATAATCTGTGGCTCAGATACCATGAGCGGGAGGAAGCAGGAGTAACAGCGTTCTGTGCTGGGGAAAGTAGGCAATCAAAGGATTTGCAGGAATCAATGCAATCCCCAAGTCTCAAGGAAAACTTGTAAGTCTGACCAAGCTGACTTCAAGATGTCCTGTAAATTATCCTCTCCTCTTCATCTGTGCTCAATCAGTTTGCCAACATCTTGTGACAAGAAGAAACCGTTTCTTTACTGGTGATCAAGATAGCGGTCAGCAAAATTAGGAGGAGTCTCACGGTTGTAGAAAATACACTTGAGAAAAGTTGGTTTCCTAGTCATTGGGAAGCAGGAGGCAGCTAACAACTCTGTGACCTGATTGAGTGATATTCATTTATTGATTAAAAGCATAGTATGCTTCTATCTTTCCATGCTCAACTTGGTTAACATAATAATGTACAGTGGTGCCCCGCTAGACGAAAATAATTCGTTCTACGAATTTTTTCGTCTATCGGTTTTTTTGTCTAGCGAAGCTAAACGGAAAAGAAAGACGAAATTTTTTTGTCTTGCGAAGCAGCCCCATTGACTTTTTCATCTTGCGGGGCAGCTTCCGCTAGACGAATGCCGTTTGTCTAGCGAGTTTTTCGTCTAGCGAGGCATTCGTCTAGCGGGGCACCACTGTATATACAAAAAAGTACAAAAAACAAAGGGAATATTGCAGCCAATGGATACAGTAACATAAGAGCCATGAGAAGTTTCTTCTGGAAAGTGGTGATTTGCTTGGCCAGGCGGAGTCCCCCAAACCCTGGGCAGCCCCTGAGGGAAATAACAACACGTGACAATGCTCTATGGGATTAAATTGGCCACAACTTTATTAATATTCAGATTTAGGGAGACCTTGGCTCAGGCATTGGGCGTTTATCCTTCCCAGACCCCCAGCCAGGGTTCTGGGTAATATCAGGGTTATCCAGCATGAGTGGGGAGTGGGCTAACTCTGGAGAACATATGTTCAAGCAGATAGCCCCCCCCCATTCGCCGCCGCTGGAGGGGGAGGGCAGTGACGACCTCTGGGCATATGGGCCAATGCCCCCTGAGACCCCTTTAATGGGAACCCTGTTATTGCCACCGCAATGGGGGTGGGGGTTACCACCCCACGCCCCCCCTTTTGTAGATGACTAAAGGATTCCGCCCAAGACCTGCAACTGCCAAAGTTGTGACGAATTGCTACGGGAAAGGCGAAACCTGCCAATGCAGGGAAAGTCCTTTCCGGCCCTTCAGCAGCGACCTTGACATAGCAGCGCCTGCGTGCCTGTGTGGCTGTAGAAATAAAATGGTTAACCTGCAGAGTAAACGTCAACTGAGGGAGTGGAGGGTGGGGAAGCTCTGAATCCAATGGCCACTTCCCAGGTATGACTCAACTCCTATTGTGTGTACTGACTAATCCCTCCTTCTACCTGGCCAATCCCCCCCCCGGCAACACCTCCCCAGCCGGGATTGGGTGGCTGCTTGAGTGGGTGGAGATCACAGGTATCCAACCTGGGAAGGTGGTGCCAGACCCAACCACCAGGAGCTGCACCGTGATCACAGGAGGCTACTCACTACCACGAAAAATGTGCACCCCGTTTGATGCGGGGAGTGGTCATTCCTGTATATTTTCCCCACTCCCACATGTCACCCCCTTGCTAACTACTCAAAACTCAGCCATTGTTTAAAACATTCACTTGCCTCATATCAGATTCCCCCAAGGATGCAGCATTCTCAAATATACCATTGTTTGAAGGTATTTAACTCAAACCGCTGCTTTATTTAAAATTGCCATACCCCCCCTCTCAGTTCCCTCCATCCTTGCTTTACTCAAATGTCCGTTGTTGTTTTGTCTTCTTTAAACACTTCATTTATTTGACGATAATGCAGCCAAAACCTTTATGGACTTTTACCTTCTCATACCATAAATATGTGTACCAACCAAATCTATTACCAAATCTATTACCAAATCCTTCCAGATCTAATAGAGCTGCATTTTTTAACAATATCCAGTCCCTTAACCAACAAAGGCAAGATGCTTCGTAATACTATTTCAAATCTGGTAGAGAGGAACCGCCTCTCTCTTTGGTATCTGTAAGTAATTTAAATTTTATTCTTGGTTTCTTTCCTTGCAAGATAAATCTTGTAATTACTTTTTGCCACTCTTTAAAATCACAAAGTCCATTTATCATCTCCTATGTCTTCCAACAGGGCTATAAATCAAAGGGTTAACACAGCTGTTCAGGCAGGCACAGAAGTAGTCATAATATAGGATCTAGGGAGGTTCTGAACTGAAATAAAAAATGCTGATGCAAAAGGCATTCAAAGTGTGTGTAAAGGTTCCATTCTTCCAGCCAAAACTACTTTCCCACTCCAGCCTAAATCTTTCCCCAGCAGCTCCAACTGCAAGCTCAGAGCTCCCTGAATACATTAAATGTTCTTCACATAAATGGACCCAGGCTTCTTCCACAGTCGTATACTATCTAGATTTATAAAATAATAAAAATAATAATAAGTTCATCAAGTCCATCCATCTGTTCAAGACTGAGATTCTATGCACACTGTGAAATCAATAGGCAGCATTGAGCACAAGTCAACAAGGTAACAGACGAAAAGCTTGTAAACTGGGACCTAGATTGTGTCATCAGAATCACAATGATAAAGACATATATTGGCAATGTTTCTGAACCATCATAACTGAGTTTCCAAAGAGATCTCCACTGCCTCACTGGGGTTTTCATCCTCTTTGAAAACATTCTGGAGTATGGCTTTCATGTTCTGCATACACCTGCCTCTCTTCTGTCTTCCCACCAGGAAATAAATCAAAGGGTTAACACTGCTGTTCAGACAGGCAAGGATGAAGGCATAGTGTAAGAAAGAAGGAGGTTCTGAATGAAGAACAAAAACAGTGATGAAAAGGGCATTGAGTGGAAAAGAACAAATGATGAAGAAGAGGAGAGCCAACAAGATGGCTGCTATAAGTTTACCCTGCCTCCTCTGCTGTGATTTAAAGCAGACTTTGATGAAGAGGATGAGAGCAGAGATAGTCATGAGTGGAAGGCAAAGGAAGCCATTCAGAACAAACTGGATGTTAAGGATATCGCCATCTTTTAAGTTAGCCAGGTCGAGCGTGAGGTGAATTGCAGGGGAAAGGAAACAAAATACCCATGCTGAGGCACACACAGTGGTGGACGTATTTGGTGGTCGGTGGCATCGATGCCAAAGTGGGAAAAGGACAGCCACACACCTGTCAATGCTGATGGCTGTCAGTAGAAACTGACCCGTGCTGTGCAAAAATAGGAAGATAAGAAAAAGAATGGAAAATAGAAGGGGGTTGGGGACAGGTATTCCTAAGAGTGACAATATATTCCAAATATGATTAACTATGATTAAACCAAAGTCAGCTATGGAGAGGTTCAGGATGTAAGTGGTGAAAGGAGTCCTCTTAATGCAGAAGGCAAGCAGCCAGATGACAGTCCCATTCCACCAAAGTCCCAAAATGTTGATTAATAAGCTAATATATAGATATATATACTGTCCTAATGCCAATCCTGAATTATTATCAGTGTAGCTATTGTTAGAGAGAACAGTTCCGTTGTACGTTCCGTAATATTCCTCTCCAGCATTCCAAGGTGGCAGTGATGCGATGGTGTAATTGATCATTGTGATTAATGTTTGCTTTTCTACTTTGTCTGGTGTTTTCCTGCTGGAAGAATTTAGAGAATGGTAGAATTAGTCTTTACTAACGGAAATAAGAAATACAAAGCTAAAGCTTTTCAGATTAGTTTTTCATATTTTTAGCTATTTTGGAGTGGGTGTTAAGGTGAAATGACTTGCTCTTTAATTCCAGGTAAAGGAGCTGCCTGAATATATTTGGGGTTTCAGAGAGTCTCTATGATACGGTTCCCATATTCCCAAAGGTAAAAATGCTTCCTAGGGCAAGGACCATAGTTCTGTGGTGCAACATCTGCCTCATGTGCCGAAGGGTTCCATCCTTGGGATCAACAATTAGGGCATACCCTTATCTGAAACCCCTGAGAAGTGCTGTCAGCCAGAGTCCTAGAAGCATAGAATCTTAGAGTTGGAAGGTACCCAAGGGTCATCTAGTCCAACCCCCTGCAATACAACAATGTAAAGCAATACTGGGCAAGTTGGAAATAGCTAATGTGGAATGAGGTTTCAATTTTGGAGTAAGATTTGGGAGACCAGCATTCAAATTCCCACACAGACATAAAACTCTCTGGATAACTTCAAACCAGAGTTCCTCAGCTTGACTTAACTGACAGGTTTGTTGTGAGGCTAAAAAGTGGAGCAAGACAAACCATGTATGCCACCTTGAGCTCCTTGGAGGAAAGGTGGGGGTAAATAAACAAATGGACTGAATTTTAGAAGGCAGCTTCCTATACATTTCTGTTCCTAAAACCTCATACAGAATCTTTCACAGCTCTGTTATCTTTGAACCTTTTAACCCCAGGGGTTGAAGCTGTGCATGTCAATCAATCATCACCATCATCGGTGCTTAATTCTGCCACACCAGTTACTCATTTTTCTGCTCTTGCAAGCGAAGAGTTTCTAACTTGAGCTTTTCGCTTACCTGTGGCTAACGTTGGACCAGATATTGTGATAAGGAGAGAGAGAACCAGAAGTAAGTAATCCTGTGCTGGAATAAACAACCAGATGATTTGAAGACACCAATGCAACTCCCAAGTCTTGAGGAAACATTCAATGCATTTAAGAGCTCCTGAGAAGATGTGCTGGAATGTGCCTGTTTGGCTTCATTTGTGCTTAATCAGTTTGCCAGTGTCATGTGACAAGAGAAAAACAATTGTCATTGGATTGTCATTATAGTCTTTAGAGGATTGTGATCATGCACACTAACAGCTCCATTTGTACAATATACAAAAATGCTTTGAAAGGCTCCATTACATTTCAAAAGCCTACAAGTAGGTTTTAAGCACTGAGAAGCACTTTGCTCCCCATGCAGGAGATTTCCAAAACACCAGGGGAAAGAAAGCCCAGCTAATGGGCTGGAAAGAGCAGGATGATGGTACAGTAGGGATACAGAACCTTTTTCCAGCAAGATGACCTCATTCTTTTCTGGGAAACCTCCTAGAAGGGAATACATATAGCCAATCTACTCCCACTTGTAAGCAGAGAGTTTGTTTGGATAAAAGTAGGATGCTTGAAATCTCTCAGGCCTCTTTGCTGCCAGGTGCAAGCTACAAAAATTCTATGCATGGCAGGAGAGAGTGCAGGAAGGTGAGGAAGGTACATCTTGTGGCAGAATTGGGGTTTGCGTGTCGAGGTCCCCAAACCACCCCTCAAGTAAATCACACTTCACACCAGATATAAGTTTTAGGTTTTTGGCATTAATTTGGCCACAACTTTATTGAATACAAATTAAGTGAGTGGTTGCTTAGGCATTGGTTAAGACTATCTGTCCCTCTGGGAACAGAACTGACATCCACCCGCCTGTGGAGTCAGTATAGGGGAAAACACTTTGGGGAGAGAATGTGCGCCCGTTCTCCCCAAATGCTCCCAGGGGCTCTTGCGTGGGCCCTGTCCCCCAAGCGGGGGGAAACGGACAAGCATGGTGAGCCCCTGGATTCCTGTAACGGAATTCCCCTTGCAGCAGCAGCTTTGAAGGGGCAACCACAGCCAACCTGCCCCTTCGCAGCATAGGAGGGGCAACCACAGCCAACTCTGCCCCTCCTAAATCAATTTATAACCAATGCCTAACCGCCAACCTTACAAGTTGTGACTAATTGCTACGCAGTAGGCGAAAAACCAAATGGCAACATTCCAATCAGCCAAGTGGCAAAAATTCCTACCAGGCCCCTGCTCAACGCAGACGACCCCATGACAGGCATAGCAAGGTCAACGCAGAGGCCTAATAACAGGGCGGGAGGGCGGGCGATCCGATGCACGAAGCCAGGAGGGCTCCGACGCTGAGTGCGGGGTCATTTATAGGCTCTGGGCTGTCCATCAACAAATTGCAACATATGAATCTCCCCAACGACAGCCAGAGCCCAATCACAGTAGTGGCCATCCAAACTAACCCGCCCAGCAGCCGAGGGGTGACTTGTTAGCCCCCACCGCAACACGTGCTCTCCATGAAGGAGAACACGCTTTGCGTGTCGAGGTCCCCAAACCACCCCTCAAGTAAATCACACTTCACACCAGATATAAGTTTTAGGTTTTTGGCATTAATTTGGCCACAACTTTATTGAATACAAATTAAGTGAGTGGTTGCTTAGGCATTGGTTAAGACTATCTGTCCCTCTGGGAACAGAACTGACATCCACCCGCCTGTGGAGTCAGTATAGGGGAAAACACTTTGGGGAGAGAATGTGCGCCCGTTCTCCCCAAATGCTCCCAGGGGCTCTTGCGTGGGCCCTGTCCCCCAAGCGGGGGGAAACGGACAAGCATGGTGAGCCCCTGG